>NW_004567109.1:52448203-52557997 GCF_000260355.1 Condylura cristata
CCACCAGGGAGGGCCCAGCAGCCCTCATTCTTAAACAAATAAGTCTTGTCAACCTGACAGTTAAATGGCAACGAGGGTGCTAGTCATTGATAATTCACGAGTGGCTGGGAGTTACAGGATACTAGAGCAGAACAGGTCCTTAGAGACATTCAATCCAGAGTTCATAGCTGCCAGCGCCCAGACATTATCTTCTTTGATTTTCAAAGGACTAGTTTAGCTGGCATTTTAACACTATTTTATAAAATGTTTATAGCAAATTTAATAGTTCCAAACTGGAAACAATTGAAATGTTCATGAATAGATGCATGGGTAATAGTGATATAGCTAAATAATGGGATACTATGCAGTAGTAAAAAAAGGAATGGACTACATGCTACAATATGGATGACTCTTAAAATAATACTGCTAAGCTAAAAAAGGTAGAGCAAAAGAGAGTGGCTATTTTATGACTCCATTTATTTGAAGTTCTAGAAAAGGCAAACTGATCTAAAGTAACTGAAAGTCACTGAGTGGCTGCCAGTGAATGAGAGTATGTGCTTGGGAGGGAGAAATTACAAGACATGAGGTGTAGATGGATGTGATCATTGCGTTAAGTAACATTCAATAATTAACAATGAATTAATAATTGCCAACATCTAAAAAAATCAAGACTTCATATAAAAATCTATACTTCTGGTAACCCTCTAATAAGGGAGAAAACAGAAAACTTTCAACATTTTCACATAGCAAATATTCAACCCTCCCCACTCATAGATGGTCCTCATTGTCCCCATGATTCCCTAATGCTGAGATCAAGGTCGGCCTGCACCAACCCTTGGAATGGCATTTTGTCACCTGGCTGATTTCCTGTGAGCCCTTCATTAAATTACCCTTGGTCTTTACCAAGGTAAAACATCACAGGGCTCACCACTGCTTGTGAGTAGAGACTCAGTGCCATGACAGGCAAGACCATTTGCAGAAGGGCCCAGAAGATCTCTCTTGTCAGCTCCCCAATGGAGTCCTATGGTGGAGCCATACTAGAGGTCCCTCGTTATACATGGTCAAGGCTCTATTTCTCAGCCTCAAACTTTCTTCTCTATATGGACTCTGCCTTTTCAGATTCAGATTGGTTCCATCTCCACTCCCTAGGCTGGGAAGTGTTCACAAAGTTTCTTCTACCCATTTCAACAACAGATTGTAGAATTCTCCAGCTGAATGCTAAAGTCCTCTTTTTTAGATCAACAGTGCCTGCTATGGTGCCATGACACAACATCAAAGCTGTTGAAATCTGGGGTAAATGAATTGGCCTTCCAATTCATAGGTAAGTCTACATTTGAGAAAACAGGTAAAAAAGCAGACTTGCTCTAAAAGGACTCTCAAGTACATGACATTGAAAACTTTGTATCAGTGACAAATACAGTTTAGATCAGGCCAAGTCTAACTCTTGATGAAGGGACTCCCTTATCAATGTAGCATGTAAGATTTCAGAAAAAGCCCAAAAGTCCCAGATAGCTTCCCCATCAACCTGCCAAAGTGTCTCAAAGTCGCTATTTGTACTCAGCATTTTCTGTCAGTTTTTAATACTTCATCCTTCACTTCTCCAAGAACAAGTAGGTTACTAGTTCTCAGAGGTTAGCCTAACTTTAGTTAATGCATCAACTATTTTTCTATCTGAAGCTTTATCTTGGAATATCTGGGTAAGTTAAATACAGGTAAAGTTCCAAGACTGGCAACATGCCTGAACATCTGAAGTACCAGTTGTGGGCAGTGTGTGACCTGCTGGAATCAGGGTGCTGGGTGACTGTTAAGGTGAGTGAACTTCGCTAGTAACTTTCTTTCTGTGCCTCCATTTAGATGGGAAATGGTGTTAACAAAAGGGTCTGGAAAAATTAAATGAGTTGATATACACCAGGTATTCAAAAAGGGCCTGATATAGGGTGAATCCTAGGTGATTGCTTCTGTCATTTAAAAAAAGTGTTTTGGGCATGAGATTTAGCCCTCAAAGGGCTATGCTCATTTATCACCTGCTGTCTCCTTTCCTGATTGAAAGGTGAAGAATACGAGGCCGCAAAGGCTGAGCAGCTTACCCACAGCTACAGGATAGGGGATGGCAAAGCCAGGACTCCCTGACACACGGAACTTAACCGTTGAGGAACTTAAGTGTTCTCTTGAAAAACCAAGAGAAGTGGAGAGCAAACGCTAATACCTCTCCCTTCCAGAGATAAGGGCACCCGGGCCCTTGGGGACATCTCAGTCAATTCCATGTCCGTTCTCTGACACACAGACCCGCAGGCCCGCGCTAGGGCGTACCCTCAAAGTCTGGCACAGCGCGGCAACTCGCTGCCCCGCTGGAAGGACGAGTCAACAGGGGGGTGGACGGGAAAAGTGACACAATCGGGCCGCTGCGCCCTCCGCGCCAGCCTCCCACGTAGCGCCGGGAGGCTTGAGTCCTCACTGGGGTGCAGGCAGGGACTGGGGTGCGGGCAGGGACTGAGGTGCGGAGTTCTCGCGCCTTTGCACCCGCGAGCCCGCAGCGCCTGGGGCCCAGGGCAGGCGGCCAGTACTTTTTAGTGACGCGGCGGCAGCGCGGTAGCTGGGGCCGCGGCTGGGGCCTCGGTCGCCTCCACCGCCCCCCGGAGCTGGATGACGGAGTCTTGAAAGACTTTCACCAAATATGGGCTGGAGCTGGAAGCGTCCTGCGCCGCGCGTCGCCGGAAACCTAGAGTCCTGGCAACGGCTACGACTTGGGGCGCGCAGGCCGGACAGCCGGCAGGGGGCGGCGGGCAGCAGGCGGCTGGGCGTGCCGGGTACGCTGGCCCGGTGCCCTCCCGCCGCGAGAACCCTGCCAGCGATCTCCGCGGGGCCCCTGCGGCCACCCAGGCCCTTCCCTCGGGTCTGCCACCCAACTCCTGCCGCCATCCCGGTTTCTTTGGCACTCCTGGAGATCACTCCAGTGGGTGAGGGGTGGGGGTGGGGGCCTGAGAAATGGGCTGGTGTGGGGAGGGAAGGTTTGGGACAATGCCACCTTAACGCTCAAGTCTTCCTTTCTTTAAGCTGTTCTTTACACTAGCTTTAAAGTTGTGAGATTGGGTGTGCAGGCGATGATCTATGAGAACAACAACATACACACAGGCACTCCTGCCATCCAAGGTAGTGGTTCTCAAGGTATGATTCCCCATACCAGCAGAATGAGCATCGCTTAGAAACTTGTTAGAAAGATAAATAGTAAGAAATTCTGCAGTGACACCCAGAAATCTGTCTTTTCACCAGCTGTCCAGGTAATTCTGGGACTTGCTAAGCTTGAAAATCATTGATCTAGGGCAAGGAAACTGGAGTCACCAGGTTTAGGCTGATTCTTCTCAGTTACCACTAGACAGTGAACCCTCCTTACTGGGGCAGCAGCACATAAGACATTCCTACAGCTCAAAACAAAACATCCTGATGTGCAGAAGAAAAGCAGCCCCTTTTCTACACCTTGCAGCCCTGGGAAACAAGGCACTCCTATTCTGGGGTACCCATATAGAGAAGGGTGGGAAGAAAGAGAATGAAAGAATCATGCAGAATTAGCACCCGAAGCGACACTTACCCATGAACATGTGTGCATTTGTCTGCCAATCTGTCAACTTGAACTGATCTGCAGCTCTCATCGAGAAGGCGAGAAGGCGACAGGACGTCTGGGGTTTCTGGACTGTCCTTCAGCAGGACATGAGGAGCTGCTGTTCCTCTGGCCTGATACTGAGGTTTACTAGCCGAGCATTAGGACACAGTATATGGAAAGTCTGTTCACATAGGTTACTCCAGTCTCTCTTGCTCCCCCACCTCCTGGCCCTGTTTGCTTCAGCTTCCCAGCCCTGTGCCACAACACACCCCCCTTCTTTAAACAGGCAACTGATGGTAAGGTCCTCTAAGCTTTTCTCTGGGGCCAACTCATCCTCCAAGATTTCCCAGTTGAAGTCCAGAAACAAACCCACACAACCTTGTTAGAAAACTTTAATCTGGTTTTAAAAGAATCTCTGGAATGGTTTGTGTTTGAATGCTGTACAGCAGGCTGAAATCTCTCTCATCTCCCGTTGCAACCTCCCAGTAAGGGAACAAGGTATATACCGGACTGTTGGATTATCTACTATAATTTTATTTTAAATCATGACAGACAGATTGCGTGAAAAACAAGGAATTCCAAAGAATTTCCTGCTCTGGGAACAGAAGTTAAGTCTATATTTAACAACATTTGAAGCTGTCAAGAATGCTTTGTGGTTGGATAACAGAGGCAGAAAAATGTTAAAAACGCAGGCTACTGCTATACCCAAATATGGAAATATTGTTACGTCTGGTGTCTGATTCACCATCTGGAAATACTTACAACCATGAAGTCAAATAGAGAAAAGACGCCACAACAGAAGCCAGGAACGCTCCTCTCCATTCTCTCTCTACCACCTCCTCCCATCCTGGACTGCGCCTGCTCAACCTTGTCCAGAGTCACTTCATTAAGAAGGAAACAACAATGAAACTCTGACATGGGAAAACCCATTTTTAAGATAATGACTGATGATTGGCTCAGGTAGACGGAGGGCCTAGACTGTCCTCACTGTATTTCCATAACACCTGACAATCTATTGTCTTGAAAAGTAAATCCCCCGCCCTGCACTCCTCCCACAAAGCCTGAGGGATCCTATTGCCTCCAGCAAAAGGCACTTAGACTTGAAAGGGAACTTCTGAATGAATGAAACGTAACTCTTTCCTTCAATAGTTCTCTTTGAGAATGTTTTCATTGCCATGGCTTCTCATTGTGCTCATCTGAATCACTGACTGAAAAAAAGTCCAGCGCGGAAGGCCTTCTTAGGCACAACTGCTAAATTATGATGACCCAACACCCCCAAAATTAAAAAAGACAAAGAGCTCTCCTAGACTAAGTGTTAAAAAGGGAGGCTAACTTGTGTTGGTTCTTATCAAATTACACAAGATGCTTGACTTTAAAGCTTTGAGGGAAAATGTATACATCACACTAACAATAATGATGTTACAGTAATTGTGTTGTGGGGGTGTCTTACACTGAGTGTGTTGCAGGTTGAATATGAAGGTTCTAAAAAATCTACTAACATTTTTATTACAGAATATTATAAATCTTTTACTTGTTTGTACTTGGAGAGAAAGCATTGCATTTCACTGGAAATGGAAGCTCTAAGTGGTCCCAAGGAGCTACAATCCATCGGACTCAGCAAAGCTTTTAACTTGAAACCGTCTGCTTTTCCCAGAGAGCCATCCAGCACAATGGTGTTGGAATCTGATTTAGCCTAACAGTGTATACAGGTGGAGATCTAAGTCCAAATTACTCCACCGAGATCCCTTCTGCTTCTGCTTTCCTGGCTGCTTAGCGACCATCGTCACCCACCCTCGGAGAGAGATAGGAAGGGCTTATCCCGTTCCCCCGCATCCGTGAGGAAGTATATAAGTCAGTTTTCCAGAGAACTCCCTGTGTTCATTTCCTTTCGGACTTCCAACCCAGGCAGTGGGCTGGAACTAAAGTGGGAACCTCCAAAAACAAACAAGTACGACATACCAAAAAGGGGGGAAGACCTCTGCCTGGGAATCTGCCAGACATGGGGGAAGTTGATTCCCCCCCTTCTCATTCATAAATGCCACTGCAAGTATTAATTTGCAATACATTTAACTTAGCTAATAAACACCGTGCCAGAACTTTGGGATTTGATCCGAGAGTGCCTGTATAGTCCACAAATAGATTCCTGGCTCAAAGACACACTACCCCTCCCGGTTCGCCTCTCTCCATAGATAACACTCTCACCTTCGCTGTAAACAAGCAAACAGCCTGCTGCTTTCTTGGCTGAGGGCTTCCAAAGCTGCCCGGTCACTCGGCATCACCAAACAAAACGACTTTTGTTCCTCTCAGGTCCTCCCACCCTCCCATTTCAGGCAAAGTCTTGAACTCGCCCCCCTTGCCCCTTCCACAACCATCATCACCACCATCAAGTCCCAAAGAGCCCTCCCTCACACGAGGCGTTATTTAAAGTGGAAAAAACGGAAGATTGTTTTCTTGACGGGTCCAGGACAAAAAAAAAAAAAAAAAAGGTGCAACGGAGCCAGGGGAGGCGCTTGGCAGAGGCCCGGGCCAACCAGCATTCCAGAGATGTTTGAGAATACTGGAACGCGTAGACTGCGGCGACGTCACTGCAACACGCGGCGCCTTAGCCGGCCAGTATAAGAGGCGGGCTCTGCGCGCTGGGGCAGACCGCGAGCGAGAGCGCCCTCGAGCAGCACCCGCGCCCTCCACGCCTCTACGGGAAGGTCCTCGAGGGAAGGACGTCCGCAGCCGGCTCGCCTCCCCGGCCTTCGATTCCCTGCCACCCGGGCCGCCGCAGCCGCACCCCGACCCAGCCGCGCCGGGCCACCCCGCTGCGCACCGGTGTGTGGGTTGTTTTCTTCCGCGCTCGCCTAGACTCCTCCTGCGCGCCACAATGAGCTCCCACACCGCCCAGACGCTCGCCTTGGTCGTCACCCTGCTCCACTTGGCCAGGCTGGTGAGTTCTTTGGCCATCGCTCCCTCGTTCGCTGCCCCCGTCGCTTCCCCTGTCCGTCTCCAGATTGCCCAAACAGAAAAAAAAAAACTAAACCGAACTGGTTGGGTGGGGGGCGTTTCGGGATAGCTTTTCCTTTAAAGTCACCCCCCCCCACCCCGCCACCACCCCCGGGATCTGTTGGGAAGCCCACAGCCGCCCCGGGTGGCCGGACTGGACAGCATCAGAGACTCTGATTCCTCGCCTGGACTCCTTTCCCTGCGCATTGCGCGAAATCTCACGCGTGTCTTTCTTGTCTCCTCCAGGCGCTCTCCACCTGCCCCGCCGCCTGCCACTGCCCCCTGGAGGCGCCCAAGTGCGCCCCGGGAGTTGGGCTGGTCCTGGACGGCTGCGGCTGCTGTAAGGTATGCGCCAAGCAGCTCAACGAGGACTGCAGCAAAACGCAGCCCTGCGACCACACCAAGGGGCTGGAATGCAATTTCGGCGCCAGCTCCACCGCTCTGAAGGGGATCTGCAGAGGTAAGATGCTTGTGGTTTGGCCCCTTTAAAAAAATAATAGTCCCCGTAGTCCAGAAGTTTAGTAATTTTGAGACCATGTATGGTGATGCTTTGTTGTTGGTAGCTTGGCAGAAAGGCACATGATTTCAGCAGTCTGGAATGCAATTCAGTGTGTCTGGGCCCATCGAAAAGCGCATACGGAAAAGTGATTCCTGACTAACTTATTGTTCTGGTCTGGAGTCTCCAGGGAATTGTAGGGAACTTTACCATAAATTGAATCTAACAGCAGAAAATATGTATGAGTTTCAGCCGTGGTTTGGAATCTCAACCTTATCCTCTTTTCCTTTTCTCTTTTGGCGCTCTCTGCAGCTCAATCAGAGGGCAGACCCTGTGAATATAACTCCAGAATCTACCAGAATGGAGAAAGTTTCCAGCCCAACTGTAAACATCAGTGCACATGCATTGACGGTGCTGTAGGTTGCATTCCACTGTGTCCCCAAGAACTCTCTCTCCCCAACTTGGGCTGTCCCAACCCTCGGCTGGTCAAAGTCACTGGGCAGTGCTGTGAGGAATGGGTCTGTGATGAGGACAGTGCCAAGGACCCGATGGAAGACAGGGATGACCTCCTGGGCAAGGGAATGGCATTTGATCCCTCTGAGGTGGAATTAACGAAAAACAATGAATTAATTGCTGTTGGAAAAGACGACTCTCTAAAGCGGCTCCCTGGTAAGTTGAGACTGACCCAATAGGACATACTGCAATACATTTCTAATGTCAAGCTTTATAAAAACGAGCGCTTTGAATCTGTGTCGGTATGCCTCTGAGAGATTGTTCCTCTTGTCTCTCTAGTTTTTGGAATGGAACCTCGAATCCTATACAACCCTTCTTTACACGGCCAGAAGTGTATCGTTCAAACAACCTCATGGTCCCAGTGCTCCAAGACCTGTGGAACTGGTATCTCCACACGAGTTACCAATGACAACTCCGAATGCCGCCTGGTGAAAGAAACCCGGATTTGTGAAGTGCGGCCTTGTGGACAGCCCATGTACAGCAGCCTGAAAGTAGGTTCCTATGGCAGCTAGCTTGTCGGAGTTCCTGGCAGCTGTGAGAGATGTGAACTTTTCTTCCAAGAAAAAGAAAAATTACCCTAACTTCCTTTTCCCCTTCCTTTTTCTTACAGAAGGGCAAGAAATGCAGCAAGACCAAGAAATCCCCCGAACCAGTCAAGTTTACTTACGCAGGATGTTCAAGCGTGAAGAAGTACCGGCCCAAGTACTGTGGCTCTTGCGTGGATGGCCGTTGCTGCACGCCCCTGCAGACCAGGACAGTGAAGATGCGGTTCCGCTGTGAAGACGGGGAGACATTTTCCAAGAACGTCATGATGATCCAGTCCTGCAAATGCAACTACAACTGTCCACATGCCAATGAGGCAGCGTTTCCCTTCTACAGGCTGTTCAATGACATTCACAAATTTAGGGACTAAATGCCACCTGACTTCCCAGCACAAGGAACAGGGACAAACAGGGGAGAAGAGGGCCAGAATCATGGAGACATGGATGGGGGCAGTGGGGGTGAAGGGACTCATTGTAGAAGGGATGCATTGCTCATTGTTGAGTAGTTTTAAGGTATTTCGAAACTGCCAGGTGTGCTGACGGACACTAATGCAGCCGCGATTGAAGAATACTTTGCTTCATAATATTGGAGCACATGTTACTGCTTCGTTTTGGAGCTTGTGGTGTTGATGACCTTCTGTTTTCTGTTTGTAAATTATTTGGTAAGCATATTTTTCTCTAGGCTCTTTTCTTTCACTTCTACAATGGTAAAAGATAAGATTAACTGAACGGTTTAACCTTCATCCTTTGACAGAAGTAAATGGGAAGGGGGTTCCAACCCCTCCTGAGGTGACACTCTGTGAGTGTCTGTGAGAGGCAGCTATCTGCACTCTAAAACTGCAAACAGAAATCAGGTGTTTTAAGACTGAATGTTTTTATTTATCAAAATGTAGCTTTCGGGGAGGGAGGGGAAATGTAATACTGGAATAATTTGTAAATGACTTTAATTTTATATTCAGTGAAAAGAATTTATTTATGGATTTAATCATTTAATAAAGAAATATTTACCTAATATCTGAGTGTATGACATTCATTATTTTCAGAGTTTCTCCCGTATTACTGGAAACAACCTAGCCTGTGCCTTATGTCAGTCAAAGAGGATTTAGTGAGTGCCTATTGTGTGCTAGGAGCTGTTCTTTCTAGGTGGTGGGTTAGAACAGGCAACTAGCCTAGACAACGACTGCATTTATATCTTCAGGAGTACACACTTTTCACTTACAGTAACCTGTATGAGAAATATGGTTGAACACCAAGCAATGGAAAAAGTACAAGAAAGAATTTGAAGTTAAATCTGCAGTTTAAATAATAATTCTTCCCTTTCTCATGAATTGAAAGCCTCAGTGTCTCCATCACAGAATCACTCTTAAGTGGCTTTAGCAGAGTCATGTGTAATTTTAATCATCCAGCTATTGTGTATGTCATTAAGTAGAGGAGAGAAACTCTTCAATGAAAGCATAACATCACCCAGGTTGCCCATATCTAAATCCACAGGCAAGACTGAGTAAGGTTAGATGTTGTGTTATGAAAGGTCAGTTGTTTAAACCTTTATAGTTCTCCAGTATTGTTCCTAAAGCTTGGGAGAACTACTTAAAAATTCACCCTTGCCAGGGAGCAGGGAAACAAAACTCTTGAAGAGTCTATAGGAGGTCAGTTTATTTTCACTGAATGAGCTTGAAGCAATGACTTGTGCTAATCCTAATAAGCTGGTGATTAGATAAACAAGCTGTTAAATGCAAAAGAATGCAAGGAATTTCAAGTACTTTCCCAATAGTGTGAGGATCAAGCTACCCCACCCCCTTCTCTTTTTATAATATACATTATATTGATGGAGAAGGGAGCAGTTAGACAGAGCTGGCCATCCAGAAGGTCAAAGGTTAGATGCAGAGTAGCCCCTAAGAAAATGACCAGGTCCAGGAGAGGTTGAGAAGGCTGCGTCAATGTTTGTGAAAATGTTGGTAGCCTGTTTTAGAAGAAACTATGTCTTTAGAAAGCGCTGACAATAAACCTTTTATAGAGAGAAGTTTTCCTTTCATCGACCCTCTTGGCTTCTGTTCAAATCCATAGTGAAATATTTCAGTGTGCACTTAGTTAAAAGAGTACTTGAATTTTTAGGCAATAAGAGAAATTGCTTTAAAGGGGCAGAGCGGTCCTTGAAGGGTGATTTATTTCAAAATAGTTTAATATTTATGCTTTAATGAACACTTATAGAAAAAGCACTGCCCAGCCATCTGTTTTAAAGTCTTACAAAAACATACAAAGTTTAAAAGTAATAGTAAGATCTGTGGCAAAGACCTTCACTCTTCTGATTTTGACAATGTCTTGTCTGAAATATTAAAAATTGTGCTTTCTGAGTAATCAGGTTTTCTTGCCTGAAGCCTTCAAATTTTAAGATATTTAGAGATTTAAACACCACCAGGCTCTGTCCTGGATGCAGTTAAGCTTCTCGTGCACATAACATGTGGGACATAGTAAAGATTGAGGCTTTCGTGATGCAATCTTGACAAACAAACGTCTAAATTCATAGGCAAGATTTACCCATTCCTAGGCACCCATCCTGAGCTATTGTCCTCCAACTCCAGAACCCAGCAAACAGCTTCTTGTGTAGGTCAAGGAGCAATATTTTATAGATGTTTTAAATGTGCAGGGAGGCAATATTTTTGCAAATAAGCTCAAATTCTAAACAAAACCCAGCATGGGAAAACCCTAGATCATCGGGTCACTAATCTCATTGTAAAAAATACAATAACTGCAAAGCACAATTGCTGGTTCTATTTAAATAACAGTACTCAGTTAATTTTTACAAAGGTGACAAAATGCAAATTATGTTTTGCTGGACAAAAGAAAAAGGAACAAAATGTGCTTGAGAATGAAGTTATATGGTTTAGAAAATACACATTTTACCTAAATCCAGAATGGAATTCATTCTAATTCAAATAGAGAGAAAAAACCAACAACACAACAACCATGTATCTGTATATTGAAAACAGGAGTTAAGTATATAATAATCATAATATACACGTGCCCTCCACATGCACTATAGTTCTTGTACTGTTCTCACTTTCCAATCCCAAAGACCCTAATGGTTTTGAGCTGTATGCGTGTTTGACAGAGATGGAAGCACCAGGAGTTACAGGGTAACCCCCAGAACTTAAGAATTTAGTGAATTTTAAGAAATACTGGGATATTTAGGAATACTGTAAGTGCTTGTGCTATCCACATCACAAAGAGATGTGATGGAATCAAAGTTTCAAAAATGTATTTTAGAGTTTTTTTTTCAGTTAAAAAAAAAAAAAAAACACCAAAAAGCAGATTTGACCTGCTTACAATCTCTTCTCCTCCTCTGGCACTAATGGGAAGTTTGTTGAGCAAATGCCAGGGTCCAGCAGAACCACCGCACAGAACAAAGCCCTGTTCTGGGCAGAGTGACGGGTTATGCAGTGGAAAGAACGCCAGATGGAATGGGGATAGTGTCTTTTAGCACCAGCTGTGCTATTCCTTTTCCAGGTGACTCTCGGCAAGTTCCTGGGTTGCTCTCACCTGTGTTAAAATGGAACAATAGCTTCCAGTATTTTTGTCACCAAAAGAAAAAAAAGAAACAAACAGCCCTTTTCCATAGTCTCTCTTTGGAGCCCTGGCTCCTATACCTGAACAACTTTCTCTCCTCAAGCAACTGAATATATGAAATGAAACTACTCAGATTTTTCTGTGGGTAAAATACATTCATCTACATAATCATGGACAATGTAAACGTTCTAGGCCCCCTGTCCTCGCCAAAGCACCCTGGTTGTGAGGTGTGGGAAGTCCTGGATCCCACAGGCTATAGGTCCACATTTTCACCTCCCCGTGGAGTCCTGAAATCTGTGCCTCATTAAGTGTCTGCCCTAAACAGCTCAGGCTTTCAAACAAGGCACATTGTGATATATGACAATGATGTATGTGTCCTATGGATACGACAGAATTATTTGTGACTGACTTTATTGGTGGTAGGCAGCACTTCTCCACGTAATCTTACAAAGTACAATTCATTTAAACAAGCACTCAGATGCATTTGTTGATGCCTTTCAGCTCTCAGGTATTCTGCTCAGTGAACCTGAAACCATCCCTTTCTCATATCCAGTGGAATCATTCAAATTTTTTTATAGAAAATATTTTTATATATTTTTAAAGATTTATTTATTTATGCTTACAGACCTGGGGTTACAGGCCACAGGTATGGTGGGTGAGAGGATTCACCAGAGACAGAGTGGAGAGCAGAACAGGCAGATCTACTGAAATACGCTGCTGAAGGGAGCAGCGCCGGGCCAGGAGAGGTCTGCCACGCCATGTGGGTCAGCTCCCTGGGCAGGGATTGAACTATCACTGCAGTGGCTTCAGAGCGCTTCATAACGCTGTGCTTTTACCCATTGCACCACCAGGGAGAGCCCCAAATATTCAAACTTAAGATACCATCATCTCTTGCTTGAATCACAAGAGTGGCCTTTTCACTTGGGACATATTTTATTTTCAAAAATTGACTGCAGCAATATCTCCCACCCTAAATAGCCTTTTGCAGTGTGACCCGATTGCTCCTAGTGGGGCCTATTTTTCTGGGTGGGCTCTTTGATTGCTTTGACCAAAGGATATCCAGGAAGCATTACAAGGTAGTGCCAGTCTCCAGTTTAGCACTGGCAAGAAGCTCCTACTTCCTTTCTCTTAGAAACACACTTCCATGTGTTAAATATGCTACATGAGACCAGCAGATTTTGGGACTGGAGGATGTGATGCCATGTGAGGAAAGAGGACAGACAGGAAGCTCTTGAGATTCACATGTGCCCAAAGAAACCATCTTGGAAATGGCCCCTTGGGCCCCTGCTGTCTCCTAAGGTTACAATTTATGAATTAGAGCTGAAATACTGGTTGTGTCCTTCTGAGAATTCCTAACCCAGAAAATAATAAGCAAATGAATAAGACTTTTCTGGCACTAAGTTTTGTGCAATAGATAACAGAAACAATATTGGCTTCTATTCTTGCCCTCTTCCAATCCATTTCCCTTAAAGGAGCCAGAATGAGCCTTTAAAAATGTAAATCACTTTTGGCTTAAAGAGTCCATGTTCCCATTACTCTTGGGATAACAATTAGCTCCTTACTTGACACACAAGTAATGAACCCCGGCACTTCTTCCCACTTCTCCTCAATAACTACAATGCTACTTGCCTTTATCTCTTTGCAATAAGCCAAGTAACTTCTTTATGGTTTTGCACTAAAGCACAAATTCCCTTTTCTTTGATCTATGCTTTTAATGTCATCCAGGTTTCAGCATAAATGCTACCTTCTCTCACCACCCAGCCCAAATAGTTCATTGTATCAAGCAAAGTTTTACTTTCATCACTGTACTTAGTACTACCCAATATTTTATTTATTTCCCCTTCTGAATAAGCACTACGAGAACAGACATTTTTGTCTGCCTTTTTCATCACTATAAAAGCATCACTTGACACCATGCCTGCCATAAAGTAGGTGCTCATTAGTATAGAATAAAAGTTGCCCTTTGCTGAAGCTAAATTAGAAAGCACCCACTCACTGGCACAAAGTCTTTCTTCTACTTCACCTTGGGCTTTCTCCACATCTGTTAGTCATTCATTCATCATTTCATTCATATCTAGTCAATAGACACTTGTCTGGCACCACAACATTCCAGGCAGAGTGCAAAGCAGCACTTGAAAAGAAGCACGCTTCCTTACTTTGTGGTAAGTGAGACATCCAGACAAAGTGAATCAGGGTTAGGTTCAGCTGCAAGGCACAAAAAACCCAAATATGATGGCTTAAGTAACATAGAAAGCTTATTTCTCACTCACGTGAAAATCCAGGTAGGGAGTGCTACGTTGACGTGGTACCTCAAGGTTTCAAGGACCACAGCATCTGATATCTTATTTAACATTCCTGACCTCCTTTCCTTAGTTTACCTCATGGCAAATGACCTTACTTTATTGAAAGAGAAACTAGGAAATTTAGTTTTTATCCTGGGTGGCCACTTATCCAGCTAAAAATCAAAGGTCCTACTACTATAAGAGAAAGAACTAGTAGCCAGTATGTTGCTTGGCTAAAGACACCATGATAAGTATAACAAGGCACAGAGGAGGATTAAGGGAAAAGCTACCAATAGCCTGGGAGTGGGATCAATTGAAGGAATTGTCAGCTCTATTGTGTTTTGAAAGACAAATAGGTGGAAACTAGTCAAATTCCTTTGTGCTTAAGTCGAACATTTCTGAACATTGACAGCTTCCCCATGTCAACCATAAGGACACATCAGATATTGCACCATCTTTGATTTGGAGTCTTTTTTTTTTTTAAAGATTTATTTATTTGTGCACACAGAACTAGGGTATAGGCCAGAGGCTCGGGGCAGCGAGAGGCTTCACCAGAGACAGAGTGGGGAGCAGAACAGGCAGATTTATGAAGTATGAGGGGAGCAATGGGTGGGTCAGGGGAGGTCTGCCACGCCATGTGGTCACCTCCGGGGCAGGCGGGAATCAAACTCATGCGGAAGTGGCTTTAGCTTCTCAGTGCTGTGCTTTAACCCGCTGCGCCACCAGAGAGGGCCTGATTTGGAATCTTGAAGGCCACTAATATTTGAAACAGTTTCCATTTTTTGTTTGGCATTTGAACACACACATGTGCACACACACATATGTGCGCGCGCACACACACACACACATGAACATATACCTAGCCCCCATAGAGAGCAAGAGAGATTTATTTTAAGCAACTGGTTCATGCAACCATGGAGCCTGGCAATTATGCTTAAGTAGGCAGGCAGGCAGGCTAGACTTTCAGGTAAGAATTAGATCTACAGACCAGGTCAGGCTGGCTGGCGACTCACTATGGGGCAGAGTTGAGACCAGATCCCTTCACCATGAAATCTCAGTTTTTGTCCTAAGGCTTTCAACTAATTGGATGAGGGAGGCCCAGATGTACATTAAGAAGAGTAATCTGCTTCCCTCAAAATCTACTGATTTAAATCAGATGATTAAATACATTTTAGTAATGCTATCACAACAATTGCAGCTTAGACTGATGTTTTCCCGAACAAATGGACACCATAACCCAGACAAAATGACACACACAATTAACCATCCTAGGATCTGTGCAGTAGAACATTTTGGAGGCAAGAAGCTCATGGCCACTCTAAAATAGAATGAATTTGACCAGAGTCAGACACAGCAAAGGCTTTGCTAGTTAAAACTAAGATTTCCCCAGGTCTATATTCAAGCTTGTGCATGGGTGGAGAAAGGATCTAATGTTTATTTCATGTTGATGAGATTCATAGAGGACCTCAAAAAGGGTCCAAGCATACCATAAGCTCCATACAGAACCAGCAGGATCAAGTCAGTTGGGGTTGAGTGACTGATGGATGCAGAAGCAAAGAGATCCTTTCAGGGGCTTTGGAAAAAGCCTTCTCTAAATCTGCTTTGGATACAGCAGAACACATTCCATTGCTTGCACACACCCCAAGACAGACAACTAACACTCCGTTCTCTGTCCTTCATGTAAATCCTCATTGTTGCAATGACACCACCCCACTGTGACTGGCTGTTTAATTGTTTCTGCTACTCTATAAACTCCTTGCAGAATTTGTTAACAAGTGAATACCAACTAATATACTGAGAGGAGTTTGAGATTCATCTTATGACAACTTCAGATCTTCATGGAAAAGAGTAAGCAAATTTGTTTTGCATCAACGCAGGCAGGGCAGAGACCCCAAGCTTCCAACTGGAGCCAGATTGGATCAACAGACACATTTTTTTTTCAGCCTACACAGGGTTTATAAAAGCTGAAATCAGATGCCTGCCAATATTTGAAAAGTGGGTGATAATAAAACTGCCCAAAACTTATGTTACTTCAATAAATTAAAAAAAACATAATATCAAGTGAGTCAAAACTTAAAATTCATATTTTTCCAATAGGATTAATTAGTCCATCCCTGAATAAAGGTATGGCGGTACATTCTTTCTTGAATTCATGCAAATCAATTTCCTAGGCACAAACCTGCTATCTAAAGAAATGAAAAATTTTAAAGTCCAAATTTCTGGCTTTTTTTGAGAAACCGGTGGATTTGGCTGTAGTGGCTCATAGTTATTTCATAGTAGGTGATGAATTGTAGCTTTCCCACTAGAGTGATGCTTTGCAGTTTAGTTTAGAATGATGAAGCATGTGTATGCATTTGGCTGGGGGAGGCGAATAGCAGAAGAAGACGAACTTTATAAAGATTTAGGTTTTTCCCTAAATAAAGGCACAATGTAGCTTGCCACTTTTCCTATAAAAGTGCTTAGAAAAATTATTTTGACATGCAAATGCTGTGGCGTAAACCTAGGAAAGAATAGAGGCCATTTTATCAGTTTCAAATCTCAAGTTGCTTGTTGTAAACTTATTCTTAACCTCTCAGCTTCCTTCTACAATTCCAAGTCTGTGTATTTTCATGAAGTTGATCAAAGATAACATACTGTATCTTGAAACTCTGCTGAATTTAACCATCTATTTTTATAGTAACCACAAGAGCCTTCCAGGTGAATCACTACAGATAGCAAAGGGCTTTGTTTGCTCTTGAGTTAGTCTTTTAAATGACTCAAAGTGCTTCCTTCAAATGCTGTCTCATTTTTTTCAGTGATATTCAATGAGCTCTAGAGATTGAGGACATTCCTAAGAAGTTAGAGCTAGTCAGAAGTAGAATGGAAGGTAGTCCTCAGAGGATTTATGTTCTGAGCTCTTTCCTAACAGGGGTATTTGGGGCACAGAAAGCACTTGGTTTATAGGGAGGGTTATCTGGTTCTTGGCATCAAGGAGGCTCCTGAAAAGATTTCCGCCAATGGGCTTCTTATAGGTGTTTGGGCATAGTCAGCACCCCCCTATCAAGGATGGTACTCTTTTCCAGCACACAGAATGATCCATCATGGTAAAAACTTAGCTTTTCTGTTCAGAATATTGTGTAGAAAGAGTTGCTCATTTCTAGAGGGAATTTAAATTATGGGGTCATAAGCAGACTTTCAGAGTGGTCCATCCTATATTCTCAGTTTGTTCTTAGAAAGGAGTCATGTCTTTGACTTCATATTTTTATTTTAAGATTTATTTTATTTATTTATGCATACAAGAACTGGAGTCCAGGCCAGAGGTGCAGGGAGTAAGAGGATTCACCAGTAACAGAGTAGGGAGCAGAACAGGCAAATGTACTGAAATATCTGCTGAGGGGAGCAGCAGGTAGACAGGAGAGATCTGCTGCACCATGTGGGTTAGATTCCTGGCCAGGAATCGAGCTCATGTTGCAGAGGCTGGCAATAGCTTGATAGCACTGAGTCTTTAACACCTGTGCCATCTGGGAGGCCTGTCTTTGACTTCTTACAGTTAAAATGCTACTTGGTCATTTTAAGTAGTCTCTCTAATGTTTTTGTCATAGTTTTTAAGGTGATATGCTTGGCAACACTATGCATTTTAAGCATACAGATTTATGCTTCTTCAAATGTATGTTACCGTACTATACCCACCACCAAAGCACCAATAATCTTCCACCACAATCCACTGGGTTTTGCCACCCTTTCAACCCACTGGTAGTCTCAGTTCTACAGTCAGATTCCAAGTTGTTTTTTTTTTGTCTATTTCTTTGTTTTATTGCTTTGTATATCACATGAGTGAAACCATGTTGTATTTGTCTTTTTCCTTCTAACTTATTTTGCTTAGCCTAATACCCACCAGTTTCTTTCATGTTGTTGAAAATGGAAACAGTTCATCTTTTCTTTTAATAGCCGAGTCCCTTATGTACATACATCATGTCTCCTTTATCCACTTGTCCATTCATTGTTGGGCACTAAGGTTATTTCTGTACCTTGCAAGGAATATAGGAACAGTAAATATCCCTTCAAATTCATGTTTTTATATTCTTTGAATAGATATCTAGACTGGAGTGCTGGATCTATTTTTAACTGTTCAAGAAAGCTTCCCATTATTTTCCACAGGGACTGGACCAATCTAAAATCCCACCTGCAGTGTACGTGGATTCCTTTTCCTCCACATCTGTCAGCACTTATTGTTTCTGGTCTTTTTGAAGTGGGTCTTTCTCCCAGGTGTGAGGTAGTATTCATTGTGGTTTTGATTTGCATTTCTCTATAAGAAATGATGACTAGCATTTTTCCCCCCATGTGTCTGTTGGCTATCTGCAAGTCTTCGAGAAGTATCTATTTGGAGCTTCTATCCACTTTTTGACTGGGTTGTTTCATTCTGTTGATTTGCATGATTTCTTTGCTGGTTTTTTAGTTTTAATAAAAGGAAGGTGTACTTATATAAAAACTCAATATTGTAAAAATACAGAATATCAAAAAGTAAGGTCCCCAGTAAAACTCCCCTACACTCAAATGCACACACACGCACTCACACACACACTCATATACCTTGGGTGTGATCAAGGTATTATTAATAAATATTAAAACTTATTAATATTATTATGAGCAAAAGTTAGTCTATACATAAATTTACATTTACTATACTTTTAAGTTATTTAATATTGACACTTGCACGTCTCTTTCAGTAATTGTCATGGTTTCTTAAGCTTTCATTCTATTATTGATGTGCACCATGTACTTAAATAGTCAGTGTGGCAGGCACTAGTGATTGGCCACCTGGCAGCCCAGTCCCCGTTTCCTTGATTCCTCGCTAGCTGAGCCCCAGTTTTCAGGTATTTTCCTTTTCATATGTTCAGGGAGGTGAATCTCATCTCTACTCTAACCCCAGGAATTGCATCAGAATAGCTACAGTCAGCCTAGTGGCCTTATTTCAGTACCAATGGAATAGGTTGTTACTTAATTATGATCAATATGACCTAAGGAGAAATTATTTGGGATGAGAACTTCTGTAAAAGGGTTTCATTGACAGGCCCTCCCTGGTGGCGCAGTGGGTTAAAGCATAGAACTGAGAGTTTAAGCTACTTCCGCATGAGTTCAATTCCGGCCTGCCCCGGAGGAGATCCACATGGCATGGCAGACCTTTCCTGACCGGCCCGCTGCTCCCCTTGGCAGTCTACTTTGTTGATCTGCCTGTTCTGCTCCCCGCTCTGTCTCTGGTGAATCCTCTCACCCTCCGCATCTCTGGCCTGCACCCCAGTTCTGTATGAATAAATTAATTAATTAAAAAAAAGGGTTTCATTGACAATAGTCTGGGGGAAGAAATGCCTTTTTCCTTTCCTGAACCCAGCAGGGAGGTGTCACTGACACATGGAAGATGGCAGAGCAGAAAGCTATAAAGTCTCTGGATCCCTAGAAGAGATCACTGAGCTGCTGAATCACCTGACCCACCTGACATCCTCATGTCTTTGGGTCAAGCTATTTTTTATTGCAACAATTGTTGCTCACAGTTAAAATCATCCTAACTGATGATTGTATATTTGGCTCTTTTGGACGCCTATGGATTCTATAAATAATGTAGCAATAACCACTTTCAGAGAAGAAGAAAGAAGTTTTATATGTGAATGAATGGAACAATAAAAGAAATTTGGGAGGAACATAACTTTCCTGTTGACTTACATTTACTGAGTTTACAGTACTTCATAAGCCACAGGTGGCCAGACCTGGATGTCAACCAAGGAGATGAGACACAGCCTCTGGCCTGAAAATGTCACATCTAGCAGAGTAGCAATCTATAGAAATAATTCTGGTGATCTTTAATGTGCCAGAGAACCTGGGGAGGTGAGTACATGGAAGAACTTAGAGGAAGCTTCACGAAAGACAAAACATCTAAAGTCCTGAGGGATGACTAGGAGTTTTTGGAAGAACCTCCCCAAATGGCAAATACCAAAATATTTGAATCCTGGAATATGCTTAAAGCCGCGCTTTTAAAATCTCAGACAAGATCTGAGCAATTATAGCCATTTTGCATTTGGTTTTATGGTTAAGAGTATTTTATGGCTAAGCTGAGCAAGCTCAGTATGAACATATGGGATACATGCCCTGGTGATGAGGCCAGGACTGTCCCTATGCTGAAAGTTACCTTTGGAAGCCTCCCACCCCGACAGCATATGTAGGTTAGATTAGCTTGGCACCACTGCATATGAACTAGAAGTGGAGTGCAAGGACTATCCTATGCCAGAGGAGACAAAAGCAGTTTGTTTTTCCCACATGACAGATTGATCTCAGGCCGAAAGAACCCAATCTGGGTCACCCAAGACAGTTCCAGTCATTGGACCTAACAGCAAAGGCAAAAAGCTCAGAGAGAGGTGGCCTGGATGTCTTGGTTACTGCTACTTGATTTTCTTGTGTTTGTGCTACAGGTCAGATTCTTGCAGGAGGCTACCAGCCCCTTAATCACTTCCGGTTGCTCCCTAGAGTAATGCCATGCTCACCACAGCTGCACACAGCTTTCTTGTCCAGGATCTTAAAGCCTGCAGAAATGTGATATGTAAACAAAAGAGCACAGGGTCAGGTCTGTGCAGGCACCTCAAATCCCTTCTATGTCTCCAAATAAGAAAGAACTATCATAACTGTCCTCACAAACAAAATGAATGTCAAGAGAAACCATAACTAAACAATGAATGGTCTCCACATTCTGTGTGGGCAAGTCTAAATAAGTAAGTCATAGCCTTTATGTGCTACATCAGTAATAAATGAATCAGAGGATCTGGATTATTTCATATGTCTAAACCATTCCAGCAACCCCTCGCGCTTAAAAACTTGTTTAACCCTCATGGTCACTCTCACCGTCTTTCTCTTTAAGCTCTCAGAGGTTAAAGACCAGTTTTTTGGCAGGAAATGGGAACGTATGCATAAGTAAACAGAAAATGACATTGGTTCAGGTTCACTACCAGGAGCACAGCTACTGCTTTTTAGGTAAGCAATGGTGACACAATAATAAAGAGGGGGAGGAGGAAGGGGAAAATGCCCTGTAATATTAAGACTTTAAGAAATTGTTCTGAATTTTAGCCACAAAATCAAGATTAGCAATCACTAGAATTTTTTTTGTAATAAAACTTTGGCCCCAGTAACACAAAGTCCTGTATTTGAACTATATCTATACATATCTGTATGTCTTTCTATTTGCAAGTATACATACAAATGTATTTTTTATATTTTTTAAAGATTTATTTCTTTATGAATACAGAACTGGGGTATAGACCAGAGGTGCAGGAGCGGTGAGAGGATTCACCAGAGACAGAGCAGGGAGCAGAACAGGCAGATCTATGAAATACACTGCTGAGGGGAGCAGGGGGCGAGGCAGGAGAAGTCTGCTGGATGGCTTCCGGGGCTGGGGATGGAACTTGCACTGAAGTGGCTGCAGTTAGCTTGCAGTGCTGAGTCCTAATCTGTTGCGCCACCAGGGAGGGCCCATACGTGTATTGTTTGTATTCCTATTTGCTGTAGGCCGGGCACAGTACTAGGTCCTGGAAGGTACCAAGGACTTGCATCTAAGAGTCAGAGAATCAACACCAATCTTTTCCTCATTCCTGAGGGCTGCTGCCCAGGCCTACTCCTGCTTTAATTCTCATGGGTAGCAATGGCAGGGACACAAGCCTTAGTCACTACCACTTCTTGCTCCTAGGATACAGGAAGGTGAGACTATTTCAGTTCCAGCTTCCCTGGATAACTGTGGGAAAAGAGGCATTATTTTGAATATAGAAAACATATTCTCTGCAAAGGGAGTCGCATGGAGATATATTCACATAGGGACCCAATTTTATTCTTCAAATATCAATTCCCATTTAAAGTCCTGCAGCATCAAACCAATACTTAGCATCTTCATAGACCCTATTTCATCTAAGACACTGACAAATGCAAGATGCATTGTCATTTTATATACCACTAATAAAAAAAAGAACCAGCCAATTATATTACATCACACCGTCTGCTGTAAGACATATTCTGATTTCAGAGTTGTTAAAGGGTAGATAGGTGTACTTTCTAGAATCTTGTCTGTCCATCTGGACTAGGGATTCCTAGAGGACAGGAACATATCGTATAGTCTTCTCTGCTGTACAGTGTCCAGCCCAGCAGTCTGGCACATAGAAAGCATGCAGGAAATATTCTTGAATGAATGAATGAGTAGCTGATACAAGTTCTGTGATACTCTTACAAGAAAATATACTGAACAATCCATCAGCCCACTGAAATAGGCCTGCTTTCTCCTAACACTCTAAACACGAAACATTCAAACTCCAGGAGCAGACAAGAAGGAGCTCCTTTGCCCCTCTGCAACAGCACGTTCCACAGTGTAAGGCCTGCTCTCTGTAACCTGGTAAACAAGCTGCTGGCCAGACACACTGTGACGCCAGGCTCCCTTGGGACCTATTTATGTTTCTCCTGAAAACCGGTGTGTAATATCAAACTCCTGAAAATAAAATCACAGTTTAAATGGACTATGGAAGCTGGTTATTTACAGGAAACTGCTGGCCAGTTCTCTTGTGAAGTTAATAACCACCTCCAGATTTATCTATTTTATGACTTTGGATTTTTGTGTATCGCATTCCTGTAGAGTAAGGCACACCTTTATATTGAGTTTCTCCACAGCAGCGTCTTTGTACTGGGTCAGTGACTTGAAGGTTTTTTCCCTGGACTCTCTCTGTAAGGGTTCTGGTCTGTTCATGTGCTAGTTAGAACAAACCTTTTCCCCAGGGACCAGGGCTTGTTATATATATTTTTTCATTTACTGTGAAGTGAAGTTCTTTCTTTCTATTTTTTTTTAAAGACTTATTTATTTATGCATGCAAGAACTGAGGTATAGGCCAGAGTTATGGCGGTGAGAGGCTTCACCAGAGACAGTGGGGAGCAGAACAGGTAGATTGACCAAAATACAGTGCTGAGGGGAGCAGCAGTTGAGACAGGATAGGTCTGCTGCACCATGTGGGTCACCTCCCTGGCCAGGGATTGAACTCATGCTGCAGTGGCTGCGGATAGCTTTATAGTGTTGCATTTTAACCTGTTGTGCTACCAGAGAGGGCTAGAAATGAAGTTATTTCTGACCAGAAATGAAGTTATTCTGGTTGAAGTCCAGCTCCAGAGATATGGGTCACAAAGCTGATGCAGGGATATACCCTCCACAGAATAGAACAGAAATAAGCAGCCCATAAGCATGTGAGGGAGAACAAAGGGTGCTTCATATGTTTGACCCACGTGTCCTGAGCATCTTCAACAGTCCAGGTCCTGTGGCACCTCCCTTGGGGAATAAAGAGATGAACAAGTGTAACCTCTGGCCTCAAGTCTAGTTACAGTAAGCTGGATGGTAGCATCCAGTGTGGGTCAGAGACTGTCTCATTTTCAGGAATTGGGGAAAGGATTACATGGCATAGGTTGTGAAGGTTCATTCTTGGTGGAAAAGGCAAAGGGTGGAAGGGCAGCTGGGCAGTGAGCCCAGGATGTGCAAAGGCACAGGTGAATGAGAGCCTGGAAGCCCCCGGATGATCGGTCAAAGGGCACTCTGCAATCACACCCCTGCTTCCTACCCAGAGTTCTTGGCAGGGAGGTGGAAGATTCTCTTGATGTGGGAAGATTCCTGCTTCCCACAGACCTACAAAACTCTAGGCCTCTCTTGTCCTGGTGCTACTAATGTTCTACGATGCACAGACAGGAAATGGGGCCCATACCCATGAAATGATTGCTTACTGTTCTGCAGTCTGGGGTGTGGGAACAGTAGGAGAGAGCAGGATAGGCACTCAAGATGGTTCTGGAGCAAAAATGTAACACTCAACTGAAATGCCAGATGACTGCCTCAGATGGATTCTTTTCTTTCTTCATCCTTCCTAAACTTTCACATGCTTTCGAAATCTACGGGCTCATTTGGCTTGACCTGTGCCTCAGAGCCTGCTGCTAGGGCATGATAAATAATTCCTGGAAAACATGAGTCCTCATGACCCGTTCAAAGTGGTGAGAGGCATCAAAGGCTGTGGCTATGAGTCTTTGAGGCTTGAATTCTCACACCCTAACCTCTGGCTCCATCCCCTGTCATCATTAGCAGACATTCATTCTCCCACTAATCATCAGCAGTAGGGGGCATCTCCAGCTCTTCTTAACGCGCTTTAGTCAGGTTTCACATGGCAGAAAATGACACCTGACACTTGAAGGAGACTTAGTTAAGTTCCTTGCCCTCTCTGAAGAACCTCTCCCCCAGCTCCTTGACAGGCCTTTTTCACTGATGAGATGAAGACCCTCTGCCTCTCTGCAGTTGATGCTCCACAAGTGTTGCCCATTCTCCTGAACAGCAGCTGGAAATCCACTTCCCTCAAACCTTTAGTAACTATTTATGGCTCTCCTTCAACACTCCTCAGAATGAATTTAATCCTCTTCTGCACGTCATATTTAAGTTCTTCATCCCCGCAGGCATAC
Organism: Condylura cristata; assembly: GCF_000260355.1. Taxonomy (NCBI): domain Eukaryota; kingdom Metazoa; phylum Chordata; class Mammalia; order Eulipotyphla; family Talpidae; genus Condylura; species Condylura cristata. The sequence continues at coordinate 52,472,651 of NW_004567109.1, forward strand.
CCAGCTTTGCTTGTCTTCTATTTTTCACTAGGATAAACCTTTATAGTAGGCAAAATTATTCCTCACATGATCTGATCTTCAGACCTCCACTTTCCTGGTTGTTTGCTTCTAGATACACTTTTTTTTTTTTTGAACATTTATTTATTTATTCATACAGAACTGGGGTACAGGCCAGAGATACGGAGGGTGAGAGGAGTCACCAGAGACAGAGCGGGGAGCAGAACAGGCAGATCGACGAAGTACACTGCTGAGGGGAGCAGCGGGCAGGTCAGGAGAGGTCTGCCATGACATGTGGATCTCCTCCAGGGCAGGCGGGGATCGAACTCATGCGGAAGTAGCTTAAGCTTCTTAGTGCTGTGCTTTAACCCGCTGCGCCACCAGGGAGGACCCTAGATACACTTGGTTTTATCAGTCACGCTAAAAATGAGATTTTGGTGGCTTGGCAATCTCATGGCTCTCCCCTGGGTCGCCCCAACAGCCTATCAGCTTCTTTAAGAAACCGAAAGTGTGCTTGAGTTTGCATAGCCACAGCCCCCACTGAAGTGTGGGTACTTACTCTCCTGTGTCTCCTGCCCCCAACACATTTAAGTACAGACTTAAGTTTCAGAATCCAAGAGACAGCATGACATGGGAGAGAGTTGAGTCTTAACCTATTTGGTATCCCCAGACCTCAGCACAAAGCCAGATAACCGCAGGAACTTAACAACTGTATGATCAATCCATCCATTCATTAGTTTGATTAAAGTGGATTAAACTTGCATTTGGTTCCTACTTGAGAACTGTATAACAAATGCTCCAAAATTTAGTGTCTTAAAATAACAATTTATTATTTGTCACAATTTTGTTTGGGTTTAGCTGAGGGGCTTTTTGTACAGTCATTCACTCAGCTAGGAGCTTGGAGGGAGCTGTGATGACCAAAATGACCTCTCATCCTTGGGTCTCTCTTGAATTCTTTCAATGTTTAAATCTCATTTTATCCTAGTGTATTTGGGTTTCTGTTTTCTAGAGCTAATTCCCCTGAGGAGTGAAGGAGGCCTAAAGTGCTGGTCATACAGTAAGCTGGCATGTTTAAATATCAGAATGAAGTCCTGATAAGACTTTATATACATAACTATAGGGCAAGGCTGCTGTACAAAAAAGTTGGGTTTGAACTTGAAGTCAAACTTAACTCCATCCATATTGTCTGAATTGCCCGTCTAATTGGCCTTCCAAGTAGAGAACTATGCTTTTTTCTTTATCTACTCTGGTAACTTATTAAAAGGCTCTTCTGCCTGGGGGAGGTCATTAACTACCTGGGAGGCTGTAGACAGCATCTGGCAGGTGCAGCAAGGTGAAGGAGGGCAGCTCTGGTTAGGATGACAGATCTGAGCTTTTCTTTATTTTTTTTAAGATTTATTTTTTTTAATTTATGCATACAAAACTAGGGTACACACCAGAGATATGGGGGGAGGTGGTGGTGGTGGTGAGAGGATTCACCAGAGACAGAGTGGGGAGCAGAACAGGCAGATCTACTGAAATGCACTGCTGAGGGGAGACCAGAGAGGTCTGCCGTGCCATATGGGGCCAAGATTGAACCTGTGCTGCAGTGGCTGTGTATCACTTCCTAGTGCTGCGCTTGAACCTGCTGTGGGAGGGCCCAGAACTAAGCTTCTTTGGGCAGCTCTCATTGGCTAACTATAGTGAGGGAAAGGCCACAACTAGGTAGAGGAGATGGGGGGATGTGCCAGATGGCAAAAATAGAGGCAAGGATGGGATAGTGAGGGGAGGAAGAGAAGGCCTCCTCTGTCTAGCCCACAAATAATTTTAAACTCATTAGATAATTAAAAAAATCTCATTTATCTGATTGAATATGTGCCATATGCACCTGCATCTACCCAGACTTCCTCCTTCCTCTGTTGGAGGGTGGAATGGCTGAGGGATAATCCTATTACATGTAATAGTAGAGGCTGGGACTAGGGCCAGATTGGTCACTGGAGAAATGTTTATGTAGATGACATGAGGGCGCAGAAGTGTAGACGTTACTAGGTTTCTCTCAGCCCACATACTTCATGCCACAGATGAGGTGACATGGGAACGTAGAGGACATGTAACTTCATTAGTGGCAGAAATGGGCTAGAACCCACATCTCCCGCCTCTAGGGCAGGGTTTGTCATTGATGTCAGTAATCCTGACCATTTAAAATAACATTGGGCTGTTCAGCTGTAAGCAGGTTATCCTAAAAGTCAGGGGATCAGAGCATCTGAGTCTTGACCTTTAGTTTAGTTTCATGCCCTCATTCCATCCATCACTTGCTGTTTTGTTTGTGGAAAATGATGCAGCTATTAGAGAATTCTCCTACCTGTAAATCTGCTTTCTTAGCTTTCCCACCCACAGAATGGATCCCCAATGGAACGTTTCACTCCTTCCAGCTCAAGGACCCCAGAGAGATTCCTGAAGCGCCATGTGCCTGACTCCAGCCCTGTGGTGTCACAGCCAGACTCTGCAGCCTTTGGTTTGCTCTGTCCCTGCAATCTCCTTTTTTGGCATACAGCAGAGGGGGAGAAAGTGGGGTCAAAACAAGGGAGAGATGAGCACAAGGGACTGTGGTGATGGACCATGCGTGCTGTGGTGGTGGGAGAATTGTGGGGCTGACACTTGAGGCCAGACATCAAATCATATCTAATACTAGCAAAAACGAAGCACATAAATTTCTAAAAAATCATTTTGGGGGGCCCTCCCTGGTGGCCAGTGGCTTGGGATACAGCATTGCAAGCGAGCCACAGCCGCCTCAATGCGAGTTCAATCCCCAGCCCCAGAGTTGACCCACAAGGCGCAGCAGACCTCTCCTGACATTCCCACTGCCCTCAGCAGTGTACGTTGTTGATCTGCCTGTTCTTTTGCCCACTCTGTCTCTGGTGAATCCTCTCACAGTCCCTACACCTCTGGCCTGTACCCCAGTTCTGTATGCATGAATAAATAAATCTTAAAAAAAAATCACTTTTGTTTGGATTTAATGGATGACACTTTCCTGTTGTATCCCATGACAACTATGGGATTAAGTTTATCAAGGAAAAGGATGGATGAAGGTATGAGACAAGAAGGATTTATGCATCCCTATGTAAACATTTAACAGAGAATAGTGCCTAGGTTAAAGTTCCCACCATATGTGAGAGAGGCAGGTCAAAGCAAATCATTTTAATTCACAAGATGTAAGAGGTGTGGGAAGTGACAGGACAGGTCAGAAATGGGCCTATAACTCACAGAACTTTTTCCTCTGCCTGGGGGCTGTCACCAACCTCAGTAGATATAATGAGTGTATTGGGAAGATACAGTGAATGCTATTTTCTCTAGGGACCAGGAGTTCAGGGGTGAAAGAGGCATGAAGTTATTTTCCCCCGGGGTCAGGAGTCTGAGGATGAGATAGCCATGACAAAGCCCATGGAGCCAGAAAACAGTCTCTGCATCTGCCTGGAACAGCCAGAGGAGGTGACAGACACGTCAACCATGCCTCAGAGGACAAGCTGACAAAGGTTTAGGAAAAGGCATGTGGGCATTGGGAACAGCCTGGGCAAGGTGAGGAGAGGAGGCACTCTCGGAGCTAAGGGGGCTCTTCCTATTATGTCCTTCAACCCCACACAGCACACACAGGAACCCAGGTGCAGGGCAGCTGCCCTCACGTTCTTCCTTGTGTGGCCTCCCAAGGACAGCCTGAGAGCTCTGCCTCAGGTTCTTATTGTCTGAGGTCACTGAGCCTCCTGGAAGTATTTCAGGAATGTGAAGGCCTGACTCATTCTCTTCCTTGAGTTCACAGTCTGAAGTTCATAAAACGGCTTTCTCCTTTAGTCATTCTTATTCAAACATCAGCCCACATGCTTCACAGATGGAGCTGCGGGAGGAATCCGGGGACACATTTTTCCTCAGGATGTGAAAGTAAATGAGGAGTTAAAGAGATCAAGAAGAGATTATTCACCAAGGGCCCCTTTTGGCGGACCACGTAGATGTACAGAAAATGGCTGGCTTGCTCCTAGAGCAGAGACCTTTGGGAGAAGGGAAAGCTGAGGAAGTCAACCTCTCTGTGCCTCTGTTTCCATATCTGTAATCAGGAACAAGAACCAATAACCAATTCATAGCCATGATGAGGTCTGGGTTAATCCAGATATTTAAGAATACTGGCTGGCATAATATGCACTTAACAAATACTAGGTTATTATTAATACCATTGTCCATAGTTGGCAAAGAGTAGGTTTTTTAAAGACAAAGGCCTTCCTGGCCTAGGACTGCACTGTTTAAACCTGAAAGGAATATGTCCCCCAAGTGTGTGGTGTTGTCTGGACCAGGACCACTTGGAGGAGGGCATACCTGAGGGGAGGGCAGTGCGAAAACATGAAAGAGAAGAAACCCTAAGGTCACATCTAACCAGATGCCAAAGACAAAAATTTCAACTTAAATACTTCCTGCTGTTTGGGGACAAGTATTGAAATGTCCTGAGAGTAAACAAAGGAGAAATAAGAGACAGCTGCAGTGTGGGGTGGGCATACGGACAGGCTGGTGCGAGGCTCCAAATTGGTGTTATTCCCCTTAAATCTCTTGCTGCTCTGCCGGCAGTAAAAGGATCAGCAAGGCCAGCCAAGAACAGGTCTGTTTTCCTCCCTTCTGAATCCAGCTTACTTTAGAGGAATGAAATACCAGGAGACTTCCAGATCAAACCTTCCACCCACACTGGCACAGAGCTGGTTTTGAGACCTGTCCTGGAACACATGCACGGTTGTCTTGACTTAGGTTGAGTCTAAAAGCAGACTTAGCACTGCTGGAATCACTATCTGCCTTTCAGAAAACTCTTTGCATGAAAACTATCCTGCTCACTTGGAAGAGACATTGGGCATCCCATGGAGGGCTCACAGACAGGAAGCATGCAGCCCCCTGGAATTCTTTTCACAAGTACAGTGCTTGCTTCCTCCTGCCTCAGCTCCTCTCAGCTCCCATTCTGCAGAAGAGGCCAACTTGAGCTCTTTGTGCTGTCATTGCAATGACCAGAGTAAAAATACAACAGAAATTTGAAAACCCCTTTAAAAAGTAAAAGTAGGTGCACCCCCATGTTTATTGCTGCTTTATTTACAACCAAAAGACATGGAATCAACACAAATGTCCAAAAGTAGATGACTGGATTAAAAAGATGTGGTACGTATACACAATGGAATATTATTCAGCAATTAAAAAGATAAAAACATGCCTTTTGCAGCAACATGGATGCAGCTGGAAGGGATCATGTTTAGTGAAATAAGCCAGAAAGAAAAGGAAAAATACCCAATGGTTTCACTTTAAAAAAAAAAAAGTAAAAGTAGGGCCCTCACTGGTGGTGCAGTGGTTAGCACTGAGAAGCTAAAGCCACTTCAGCATGAGTTTGATCCCCACCCTGGAGGTGATCCACATGGCACGGAAGACCTCTCATTGCTGCTCCCCTCAGCAGTGTACTTCGTCAGTCAGCCTGTTCTGCTGCTCCCCACTCTGTCCCTGGTGAATCCTCTCACCGCCCCTGCACTTCTGGCCTGCACCCCAGTTCTGTATGCATAAATAAATAAATCTTTAAAAAAAAAGTAAAAGTAATAGTGGAAGTGCTTATTCAAGAATTTAACTGAAGGGAATTGAAAGAAAAAATATCAGAAGCTCAGAGATAAAGAAGGCAGGATAGATAGGATGTTCTATTTTCAGACTAACGGGCAGATATGAATTACATTATTCTCCCACTTCATGAAAAGTAACTGGAAAGTTAGCCTAAGGTGATACCTGAAAGAAGGAAAAGGGAATTAGCTTCCTTAATATTAATCATTAAAAGGCCTCCCTTTTTTATTAACCAGCTTTTTTTCCTTCCTAATAAAATACCTGCCTTTTGTAAACAGTGTGAAAGGAATGAGATGAAAAGCAAAATTCCTTTTCTCCACTTCATACCCCCTTCCCCATACCATCCACTTCCCAACAGGAACATTCTAAATCATTACATTCCTTTCTTTCTAGAAATTTCTATGAACATTCCACCCTTCTCACATACAATCTTACTCTACCATAAGAGGTCTTCAATTTGGGAGTGTGCATTCTACTTCCTCTGTCTGGAAAGTTCTTGTCTTTGTATAGCCATCTTCAGTATTCTGCTACTATCTACTCAGAATTGTCACCTACTCAGGGAAATCTTCTGTCACCTCTCTATTTAAATAGGAATCCTATCACAACCACCATTCTCTAGCCTGATACCCCATGCTCATCCCCACCCCCCCACCACCACTTAGCACTTTATCTGGCACACACAGAATATTTGATAAATCTACGATAGAGGCCTAAGTGGGTAGTACATGATGTACACACACATATAGATCCTCTCCACAAAATAAAACTGGGTGTTATCACACATACAATGTTGTAACTTTCTCTTCTACTAAACCTATTAGAAGTGATACCAGTTTTTGGCTCTCCCTGGTGGTGCAGCAGGTTGAAACACAGCACTAAGAAGCTAAAGTTACTTCAGTATGAGTTAGATCCCCAGCTCGGGAGGTGATTCACATGGTGCAGCAGACCTCTCCTGACCTGCCCGCTGCTCCCCTCAGCAGTGTACTTCGTCAGTGGGCCTGTTCTGCTCCCCACTCTGTCTCTGGTAAGTCCTCTCACCATCCCTGCAACTCTGGCCTCTACCCAGTTCTATATGCATAAATTAATAAATCTTAAAAAAAAAAGATTTATTTATTTATGCATACAGAACTAGGGTAGAGGCCAGAGGTGCAGGGACTGTGAGAGGATTCACCACACACAGAGCGGGGAGCAAAACAAGCAGATAGACGAAGTACACTGCTGAGGGGAGTAGCGGGCGGGTCGGGAGAGGTCTGCCATGCCATGTGGATCACCTCCGGGGCAGTCGGGGATCAAACTCATGTGGAAGTGGCTTTAGCTTCTTAGTGCTGTGCTTTAACCCGCTGCACCACCAAGGAGGGCCACAAATAAATAAATCTTTAAAAAAAAAAGTGATACCATTTTTAAGCACATATGTTCAAGGACTGGTCAAACACTTTTAAATTGCATTCTTTCATTTAATTCTTACAAGATCCCAGCAGATAGATACCCATGCTATCATATATTGTAGATGAGGAAACAAAGATATGGAGATACAGGGAAGTTAGTTTCCTAAGGTCACACACTTGCAAATGACAGAGCCACTTGCTGTCTGGAATTAATTAATTTACTGAAATCATTTAAATTGTGGCACAGCCTACCTCATACATACACACAATAAAGGTTGTCTAATTTTGTTAGTTTGAAAAAGTACTGTTCTAGCCTTAGCTTGTTGAATATTTTACAATGAAAGCATGGTGGATTTTGTTAAAAACTCCTTGGATCTATTAAAATGATTGTGCCATTATTGTCCTTTAACAAAAACAAAAATGACAAAGGCTGTCGTTTATACCATTTTGAAGTATATGTGCGACTGCAGCACACATGTTAACCATGTAATGGTTTTAAGTGTGCACCATTCAGCGGTATTAAGTACAACCACTTGCTTACAACCGTAAGCACTGTCCATTTTGAGAACACTTTTCCTTGTCTCCTACTGAAATCTGTACCCACTAAGCAGTAGCTCCTGGCTCTTCTAGTCCCTGGTTACCACCATTCTATTTTCTGTCTATATTCAGCAACTCAAGGTATTTCATCTAAGGGGGATCCTACTGTACTTTTTCTATATCATTTAGCATAATATCTTTAATATTTTAGTTTTTAAAAGATTTATTTATTTATAAGATATAAGAACTGGGGTACAGGCCAGAGGTGCGGGGTGGGGGGTGGGGTAGGGTGGTAAGAGGATTCACTAGAGACAGAGTGGGAAGCAGAACAGTTAGATACACAAAACTACACTGCTGAGGGGAGCAGTGAGCCAGACAGGAGAGGTCTGCCACACCATGTGGATCAGCTCCCTGGCTGGGGATCGAGCTGCGGAGAGCTTCACAACGCTATGCTTTAACCACTTGTGCCACAAGGGAGGGCTTTCTTTAATATTTTAATGACTCATCTAATTGAATCAAATATCTGAGTACATGATACATGTTCAAAAGGCACCAAAGGACAACGTTCCTTCATTTCCAGCTATCCTTGGGCAAGCCTTCTTCCCTGTGTCCTTCCAGAGATGTACGCATTCAGCTATCCCACAGTATCCATGGAGTATTGGTTCCAGGATACTTATGGGTACCAAAATCAACTGATTTTCAAGTCCCTTATATCAAATGGCATAGTATTTGCATATATAACCTACACATATCCTCCTGTATACTAAAATCATTTTTAGATTAATCACAGTTCCTAACACAATGCAAATGCTATAGTTGTTACACTGAATTATTTAGAGGGAAATGACAGAGAAAAAAGAGCTGTACATATTTGGTACAGATGCGTCATCTTAGACATAATGAGTGGCATATAGTTGCAACCCAAGGCTCACTGAATCTGCTAATGACAAGCCTTTAGATCCAGAAGGCCAACTAGACAATTAAATGCCAACATATATTTCTGAAACACAGCTAACACTGGGTGATAGCCAACCAAAGGACAGAGGCCAATAGAGGACAGGTCACTGTCTATGGGTTCTAACGTGCATGAACAGCTGCAAAGACTAAGTCATCAGAGGCAGGCTGAGGGGAGTGCCTCTTGGCCTCTGTGAAGCTCTTCTTTCTTCCGAGTTTGGCTTCTGGTCCTTTTTTCTTATCAGAGGTCAAGAACAGAGCTCTCCTGGGAGAGAGCCAGCATCCCAAGTTGACTTCTGCCCTCTCTTAGGGTCTCCCACATACAAGTTTGACTCGACCATTTACAAAACAACTCATAGCCTGCACCTGATCCTTCCATTCTTTGATCAGGGCACAAAGTCTACAGGCCTCTCTGTTGCCTGCTGTTGCCAGAAGCCAAAGAACTAGGGGCCCCACACTTGTCCTTGTAGCCAGACACAGGGGCTGCCTGTCCTGGGGTGGTGTGGTCGGGGAATCACTGCCACCCACTGTCACTCTTGGCCTCTGCTTGCAGCCTGGGCCCCATTGCGGTCACTGGTGGCAGGTGGCAAAATGCCCACCACCCACTGCAGCCTGCATTACCCACAACAGTTTCTGGGGCCAAGCGCCAGAGCTTTGGTGGTGGTGATGGGGTCTTTGAGGTGCTAACATACACAGAGTGGGTCCACTACAGATTTAGGCTGATTGATAAAGAAAGTCCTGGAGCCCTTAGTGTATTTTTCAGGCTTTAATGCTCTCCCAGGGTACCAGGCACACAGGCATAGCAGGCTGTGCACATGGAGATAGAAGGCCAGAGTGCAAAGATTCATGGGAGTCCGGCATGCAAGGAGGACAGGTATGGGCCAGGCAGGAGGGGCTGTGAAGCAGGCAGGCAACTATGCCTCCCAGCCCCCATGAATCTTTTCACTCTTTCTCTGCACTCTCTCTATCCACCATCTCATGGTCTAGCCACTCCATGTCACTTGTCCTCTCTGCCACCGCTGTACAGGCTTTTAGCCCAGTTTCTCAGCTCAGGTGTGCACTTACGCATGCCCGTATGCCCATGATCCAGATCCACAATCGGCATGTGTGCCCTGTGCTCACACTCTCAAACACTTTTTGTATTATTGATCAAGGTCATAGGTGATAGCCACAGAGGCTTGAGTGTAAAAAGCCTGATTAATTCCCTTACCCTACAGTCTCCAGTATGTAGCATAGTCTACATACTGTGATTCATCCACTTTCCACTTATCTAGGTGCCTTGGAGATATCTCCATGTCGCTGTACATGAACTACCTCTCAGTAAATTATTTGTTATCAAAATATACATATAGAAAAGTGCATATACCAGTGCATTTACTGAGGTGTAAGTTGTAGTCCCCAATCATTTCGCTTTGCCAATAAATGGCAACTATAATGTGCACAGTGTATCATGGTACCACTGGATTAAATCTTCACTAGCTGAACCTAGGTATACAGTCAGTATCTCACAAACAGAGTAGGAGCAGTGTCCCCCAGATCCCTCTTGTGCTCTTTTTCAGACACTACATACCCCCTCACTACAGGAAGTGACTCTTCTGACTTCCTAGCAGATTTGATTATTATTGCGAATAATCTTGCTGCATATAATCTTGTGTCTGACTCATTTTATTCCCTATTATGCAGGTGAGATTCATCCACGCCATGGAATTTCAGTTGACTGTTAACAGTAACCTAATAAATGAAGGCCCTTGTCACCACTGATGAGACAATCTCTACAGGCTTGAGGCCTATATTTTTTTCCTTTAAATCCAAAATGGCAAATTTATTATAGAAAAGGAAAATAAAGGTAAGGACACTTGCACAGACAGAAGTGGACAGGAAGAGCTGGTCTTGCAAGGAACGGGTTTATTAAGAGAGAGCCTCCTGCACAGACACAGGCCAGCTTGGAAGGAGAGCTGCCTATGCTCTTTGCAAAGGGAGAAGGTTGGGGAAAAACAACCTGCATAGTCACAGGGGGGGGGGAGGGGGGGGGGGGGTGGAGAGCTGCCTGGCTTGAGGGCTGGCATATCCTCCACACACTATCTCAATCTGGCTCCTAACCCTTGAATTTCTTTAAATGGCTTTGTAAACACCTCAAAGAGTTTCTAGATAGTCAACAAGAGTCTCCATAGATTGTCAACATTCACTTGCAGGTGTATCAAATGATGAAAGCTAGCAGTTCTGCATGGGGAGTTGTGCAGAATGTTATGTTGGAGTGAGGGGAGGAAAGAGCAGCCTCTCTTTCTGATCAGCATCTTTGTAGCCATAGCTCAATAAAGCATGCTTTTTTGAGGCCTGTTACTCAGTTGAAAGCTCAACTCTCAAATTCCCTGACCATGAGGAATCATGACAAAGTGCTGTGTCGCATTCCCTTTACAAATGTTACTTTTAAAATGAATAAAAATTATGTCCAAGTAAAGAGCAAAGCAGCTTTAACTAATATCAGCAAAGGACCTAAGAAAAGCAATATAACTAATGCATTCCATCTGCTGGTTTGCTCTCTCGTGCTCCAACACTCAGGGCAAAATACCAGTTAGGGAAAGGAATCATACAGGAACAATGTACCAACAAGCAAATTTGGATGTGCTGTCCAACCTGTTAAGTTTATGAACTTGAAATCCTACTGTCAAATCAGTGCCTAACCTCACCTCATGTGTTGTCTGGCAGCGACAGGGATATCTATTTACAGATATGAGCTATTAAGCAGCAGAACCAGTCTACACATTTGTGTGGAGCCATCATCACTGCCCAGATTGGCTCATAAGGTACCATGCAGGACTGCATTTTTGTGGTTCACCCTTCCAGAAAGGTCTTTTTGAATCTCCACACATTGTGTGTTCTAAGTCCAGTCCAAGGGGGGGGGGAGGGGACAAAGGATGTACCATATGGAAGATTGAGCCATACCCAAATAATACCATGCCCCTCCTGGACACAACATTCTTCCTCCCCACATGGCCTTCTCCTTTCTTGCTTGGCCCTCAAAAGACCTCTGCATTATTTACCTACCAATCTATTTATAATAAATGCTTGTAGTGGCTGCCAGGTATCCCTTAAAACTAGTTATGATCAAATTTCGTTATTTCTCAGGAAAAAATGTGACAATCTAAGATAATATAAAAATCAGCCCTCTGCTTTCATTTAGGATATGGAAGGAGAGAAAAGGAAGAAGGAATAAGCACAGGAAACGAATAGTTTATGTAGACAAGAGGAAATGGTGAGGGGAGACCAGGTACATCCCGACTCAGGAATAGGAGAGGTTCTATCAAGGTCAAAGCCAACTCTCAGCCCATATCACTAGGACCTGCTGGTTCTCTGGCCTGGGAGGCCACTCCTCAATAACTATCTACCACCCCATTTGCTGCATTCCACAAATTACATCACATTTCTTTGTGGAAACTTCTTTAAAGAGAAAATAGAGATGAGAAATACGCATAGGGAAGGGTTTCATATGGTCCCACAATTTCAACAGGCTGGAATCTGAAGAGGACACCAAAAAAAACAAAATAACAAAAAAACAAAACAATGGAATGTTAACCCTAAATGATTGAACAGAAGATAAGTAAACATCTGGTAAAAGAGCAAAGGCATGGAATTTGACCCACTACCTTGGGAGGATATATGGTTCTTAGGTTATTCTTGAAATGAGAGGAGGTTCTTACTGGCTCTGGAGTTTTGAACCCAAGTCTAAACATTTTCTTGATTCCTGGGAGAATAGTGTAGCATACAAGGACTAACGATTTTTAGAGCTGAGGAGTCTGAGTGGGCCTCATGTGAATGGAAGTTCCAAGAGGCAACAGTAGCTGGCAGCAGATCACCTCTCTAGGCTCAAGAATGGCAGTCCTTGACTGTCTTAGCCAGAAGGTACCTAAGAGATGACTGAAGGCCGAGTTCTTTGCTTTTCAGATGAGGAAACCCAGGTCCAGACAAGGTAAAGGATTGTCCAAGGTCCAAAGGTTTGTCCAAGGTCCAAGGTTTGTCCAACTGGCTAATGGCACAGTGGAGAGCAGAGTGAAGATAAACTTTCACTCCTGTTCCTTAGTCAATGTGTAACCCAAGTTCAAAATAGTTGAGGAGCCAAAAAGAAAAGAAAAAGTTATGCATTTTGAGTCATTAGCAAGCCTATTATTAGATACATGGTTAGCCTCATTAGATAGTCCCACAGCTAAAGTCTTAATGTGAGAGGCAATATTCACAGCATTAATGAGGTGACTGGTACCATTAGTCATTTGTGGCAGATTTTTTTTTAAAAGTTTAGAATTCTAGCAAAAACACATATATAGAAACGTACCAATATAACATACCCCCTGTCTAAATTATGCCTTGGCACATTCTATTATGTAAAATAAATGAATGAACATTTGTTCCCTAATTTTTCCAGGGGGGAAAAAAAAAACTTCAATTGAATTATCCAGAGTGATGACAGTTATGTGGCTTAAGTTAACAAACAAAATTGGGTAGGTTCCCCTCTCCCCTTTTCACTGTTTATTAGTTTTTTTTTTTTTTTTAAAGTGACTTGAGTCATAACAAAGGTGTTGAAAAGCAGATGCGAAGGAAAAAGTTCATTCAATCAAGTCTACACATGCCCTGGCAAGATGAGAAAAAGTCTGTTTGACTGAGGAGTTCCCAGGTTGGAATAAAGAAGGACATGCCCAGGGAAAGCATGGGTGAGTTGGGATATTTCAGATGTTTATTTTTGAGGGCCCTTCAAGGAACTAAGAGAAACTAGAACAGCAGGCTGTTGGGAGGATAGAGACTATTTTTTTCTCCTTCATTGTTTCCTAATGTAAGTTAGAACTTCAAAAGTCTAGAATATTGAAAGAGACCTGTTGTATTCTATTCAAGTTAGATGAATGACATCCCATTTCATCACCAAGTCTTGAAGAAGCTCAGAAATCACCTAATCCGGCATCTTCTTTTTCCAGATCAAAAAACAGAGTCCTAGATAGATCCAGTGATTAAAGTTTCCACAGCTCTCAGCAGTGTGTACATAGGGGGTGGGTGGGTAGGGTGTAGGGTAGGTTGGGGTAATTAGTGGAGAGGGCAAATAGCATTCTAATAGATCTATGAATGTCTTGAAATGCAAGCCATAGAAAAAGAGTACTTCCCTGGCAGATTTCAGTCTGTATGAATTAATTGGAAAATTTAAATGAAGACTTTTATGATGCTACAATTATAACAATTATTGAGCCCTCCAAAAGTGTTCCTTCACAGTGGGTAGCAGGTGTGAGGGCTTCAGAGCTGGGTTTGCTATGCTCCCCCAGGTACCAGAGTCTATGAGGGGTTAGATCAAAGCTACTGATATGGAGTGGGGGGATCACAATCAGATCCTGGACCTGTCAAGTGCCACCAATCTGCCTAACTTACTTGCCTCATTGTTCAAAGTAGACAACCTGTCAAATCCCTTAATAGCTGAAATCTATACTTTTCAGTGATCGTGTCCACTTGGATAATCACTCTCCACAAAATCGAGTTTGGCCAACATGGAATATGTTTGGCTTTGCTCAAAGTGCTCCAAACTTCAGGTCCCAAAAGATAACTCGATAGATGGGACCACATCCTTGAAGCATCACTATGACGCCAGAATAATGGCCACTATTTATTGAGCACCTAATGCATGCTGCACAAGGCCTTGTTGTCTTGTTTGCTCTTCATAGCAGTGATGCAATTTAGGGAATTTGCTTCCTGTTTCAGAGAGGAAGAAAGGTAAAGTCAGCCATGGTTCAGTCCCTTCTCTTCAAGTCTCTACCCGTTAGTGGTAGAGCTAGTTAAAATCTGACCCTTCTTGGGGTAGGGCTCTAGCAGGTAGAGCAGCACCAGGCATCCACAGTCCAGATTTCAATTTAGTGTCCAGAGTCCTCTTAATTCCAATATTTGTTGGCGGCCTGTTTTCTGAAACTTCATGTTTGTTTTGTCATGCATACATATGACTTCCTTCGATTTTCCTGCAAATTTCCTCCAAATAAAACCATATGAACTTCCATAGCAACCTTGCAACACAAACATGGTGTAATCTTTGTCCACTGTAGTACGCAGCTTGAAAGGTTTTTTTTTTTTTTAAATGGGGGAAAAAAAAAAGAATAACACACAACTACATCTGTATACAGTTGAACCAAGTCCCATGGCAACAAACACAAACAAAAACTTGGGCTCTTCTCTAAATCTTCTTTTTGCAGGTTTTAGCACAACAGAAACTGGGTTGCAACACTTGTGACTAAGCAGGGCCCCAGTTTGGTGACCGATGAGCCGCCAGTTTGGCACTGGCCTCCGGCAGGACAATGGTCACTGCCTGACTTGCGGGCTCATGTCCCTCAGGGAGCGCTAGGGGCTGGTGCTTGACGCACGCAGAGCCCCTGGGGCTGTGCCCCAGGCCTGTGGAATGTGAGAACAGCTCAGTTTAGGTGTTGAAGCCAGGTCAGTTCCCTGTAGGAGGTGGGGAGCGTCCTGCCTGCCCCGCAGCACCACGTTTGGCCATCAGAGGGCCAGGGCAGGAGTGGGGGGTGCTGTTGGCCCCTCCTTTATCATCCCATGTATGCTCCCTAAGCTGCGTTGCTACTGGTCACATTTTACACATGAAAAAAATCTCCAGAAGGAAGAGTGCAGGAATTTGAATCCAGGATTCTCATTTTATGCTACTTCAGGCAGAGTTCCCAAGAGTGCCATATGCTGTGAGGTTCCCCCAAGAAGCAAGCTGGGGTGTGCCCCTTGAGGACCACGAGCGGAGTCGAAGCTTAGGTTATGCTGAGAGAAGCCGGTTAGGCTGCTGAAGCCCAAGACTTTCCTCCCCTGCTTCTCTCTCCCTTTCCTCCCGGGACCCTCATAGGTCTCATGTGTCTCAACAAATGGATATGCTATGAAATAAAGATATTTCGAGACAAATAAGAAATTCAGGGTTGTGGGATGATTTGCTCCTGTTCCTATAGCAGAAGTCCCAACATCCACTACTAGCAAGAGGGAGGAATTTCACCAGGTACAAGTCTTTCTCCGTGTTCCACATTAACAAACCAGAGAAACTTGTTATGACCAAGTGCTGAAATAAAGAATGTTCCTTGGCTACTTCCTCACAGGGCTTGTGCCGAGGTATCCGATGGTTTACTGGGATTGGGGTGGGGGGGCAGTTGCTGAGGGGCAGCTAAGTGTTGATAACAAGAAAACCTACCATTTCTGAACACTCACAAGGTGCCAGGCTCTCTGAGACACTCTTTGTAACAATTCTTCAGAAACTTAGGTATCAGATACTATTATTCTCCCTTAACACACGAGAGCCAGAACTTTAAGGTCACCTGTCCTGTCCAAGATCCCATAATGGCAGAGCTGGATTCCACCCAGGGCTCCAGACTCCAGAGCTGAGCCAGTGGTGATTTCCTTTTGGGGGTGGGAGTGGTGGTGGGGGAGGTGAATGGAGGAGTTGGGGTGCTGCTTAACATAAACATAAATATGGAAAAGGTAGTGCCAGGAGAAACCATACTATCCTTCAGATTCTCAGGTGGACTAGAACCTGCTTTAGGTTGTGAAGGGGGAAGAGGAGTGGGAACACCCCTTGCTTCTTGTCCAAATTGAAGGAGGGGATCCAAAGTTCATTCAGGAAGGCATTTTTTTCAATCAATTGTTTTTTATTTTCAGAAATAATGTGGAAATGACCCAGTGAGGAAGGAAAATGAACACAGCCAGCTCTGGTCACACAATTAAACATATATGCTGGCCAAAGGTACATCCCTCCACCACACATCCCTTCAGCGAGAAAAAGGCCCTTTTTGACCTGGAAGGCTATGAAAGCATTCCACAGGGGAAGTCTCTACCCCTTCTGAAGAGTCTCTGTAAGAGACCGTGTTCCTTAGAACACAGCCACACAGAGGGTTTTGAGCAAATACCAAGCTATTATTCTATAAATGCAAAGAAGCATTAGGGATGGTATGTGAACAAAAACTGAACATAGGATGCACGCCCAGATGCTGTCTTGGCCAGGTTGCAACTTGAATGATCTAATGTTTTCTGGCTCCTTGCTTTGCTTTTCCAATTTGGTTTGAATATTTGCATTACTGTATTATTTTCCCTGTACAATTGCTGTTGTCTGTACATGATTAGGTCATTTTCATAGTTGGGTGAGGAAACACTTTATAGACATGAGATGAGCTACAGCTGGTAGCTGGTTCCCCCAATATGGACATTTAGATCCTCGTCCTGTTGGTTCCAAAGATTCTATCTGTACCCGAGATCTTAAAGTTTTAATGTAGGTCAGCCAACCAAAGGAAAGACAATGCCATCCCTTTGTTAGGTAGGCACAAGTTCTTAGCCACCAGCAGAGGGTTGATTTGCTAATCTAGTCATCTGCTCCTTGTGCCAAATCTTACCTGGTATTGCTATGGTCCAGACGAGAGAAAGGACTCTCCTGGCAGCCCGTGGCTTCTTGGTCTGTAGAAAGTCTGAAACAAAAAGGGGAAAGGAAAAAAGAAAAGGAAGTGCAGGGTGAGTAGGTTGCAGAGCAACTAACTGCCCCCTCAGAAGTGAGCTGTAAGTGAATATAAATATTTCAGTCAGTACACAGACTAGACTATGACCTAGGACTTTGAAGAGTGAGAGAAAGAGGTCCCAAAGGAATAGTTTTATTTTACAGATAACAGCTGTTTAGGGTCATGTTCACAGTCCCTCATCAGTTTAAAATTTCAGATCTTCCATTAATCTACAATAGTTTTTCACTATTGGGAATTTGTGGCCCTTTGGGCGAGCCAGGACAAACTTTTTGTTTGTTAATAGAAAGACAAGTGTGATGAATGTCTCTGAGGAAGCTCCTTGACTCTTAAAGTGCTCTATAATTTGACCTGACTGTACCCAGCTCATTGAATGTCCTTTACTAGCAGGACCATCTCTTTGACTAAACTTCTGAATGCTACTTGCTTGCATCTTCTCTGAGTTCCTTAGATCTCACTCTGTGACATTACCTTGTTTCCTTAGGGAGTGCTTATTGTGCGGTATGTAGTTTTAGCTCCTTTTCCTTCTATCTCAAATAATCCTTAAAACTAAAGGAAGGCATTATTTTCTTCAATGAATAAATGGAATGCCTTCCCCCAATTCTTGTGTGTTAATGCATAATGTAGAATATCTAAAAGTCTTGGATCAGGACTCAGGGTACTTGCATTTATATTCAGAAACCCACTGACAATTAGTTTCTGTAGGACTGTACAAACTACTTGAAATTTCTGTGCCTCAAGCATAAGGTAAGAACAGTTCAAATGTTATGCTTTGTGGTGAGGATAAGGTGGCCATCACATGAACTACTTATGACAGTGCTGATCCAGAATAGGCAGGAGATAAAAGTTAGGCATCATTAACCAGTTCCAACCCCTCTTTATGGGCAAAGTCTTTCCAGATCCCTATCAGAATTGGTTTCTTTTCCCTCTGTATCCTCATACCACTGGGCATACTTTTCAGCACTTTAGTACTTCTTATCTGTACTGGGTTATTTGTATCAGCACAGAAAAAACACTCAATAAATAATGATGACTGGATAAACAGATGGTCCTGTCTCCCAGAACTATACCAGATGTTTGTAGAAAACATTATCTAGCTAGAAGGCAGACAAAAACACCTGGATATTCTAGATAAAATATAGCAAATATACCTTTGAATGTATAAACAAACCTTAATGTAAACTAGGGAAAGCCTCTCTCTCTCTCTCTCTCTCTCTCTCTCTCTCTCTCTCACACACACACACACACACACACACACAAAGTAATACAGAATGATAAATTATCACTGAAGCTTTGCTGCTTTGGGAAGTCTGTCTAGCTCAACAACATTGAGGTTTGGGTTTAGGGACTTTATGAAGGGTAGGAGATAAGGCTTAGTACCCTTAAAAGATGGAGAAATGGAATTGAGATTCCTACTTAAAAACAAGCCTCACAGGCCCTCCCTGGTGGCGCAGCAGGTTAAGCTAAGAAGCTTAAGTCACTTCCGCCTGAGTTCGATCCCTGCCTGCCCGGAGGTGACCACATGGCGAGGCAGACCTCTCCTGACCCGCCCACTGCTCCCCTCAGCAGTGTACTTCGTCGATCTGCCTATTCTGCTCCCCACTCTGTCCCTGTTGAATTCTCTCTGGCCTGTACCCCAGTTCTGTATGCATAAATAAATCTTTAAAAAAAAGAATCTTTTCCCTAAAAAAAAAAAAAAGCCTCACAAAAGGAGGAATACAAGGAAAACAAACAAACGAACAGGAAACTTATGTTTTGACCTAGGTTCATAAGACATTACAATTAAAAGCACAGATCTCTTTCACACCAGTTTATGATTTGACTTTACACTATTTACATGGTATGTACTTCAGCTGGGAAACACTTCCAGAAAACAATCAGTTTAAATTGGCTCCAGGTAAGTGGCATCCCAGGGCACCTGACAGAAACACATCTTCTTTGGAGGGATAGCCACCAGGCCTCCCAGAACTTTAACAGATAAAGTCCCATTGAACATGAGCTCACAATCTAAAATGACAAAGTGCACTGGAAACAAGATATTAAGAATGAAAGTTAAGAGAAGCCATAGTGACCAGAATTAGACATTATTTATATCACAGATGAAATGTAAGTTACTTGAAAATGTTTAGTGTAATAAAAAGGGGAAATAGTAATAGAAAAAAAGGATAAATGAAATCTGAAAGACCAGGCAGAACTGAGACATAACCGCACTTGCTAACATTTGCTTGTCTATTACGTCAGACAGTGCAGTGATTAATTTAAAAATATTCACCATAGATATAATTGTGATCAAAATAGACAAAATTCTTGTCTTTATCAAGCTTACATTATAGATGAAGAAGCCAATGATAAACAACTGAACAAATTAATATTCAACATCATTTTAGATTTGAAGTATTGCAATGAGGTAAAAGAATTGAGATCCTGGAAGCAAGATTTCATTGAAGTGAGACCTCAGTGACAAGAAATGAAGTAAAAATATTCTAAGCAAAAAAAAAAAAAAAAATTCTAAGCAAAGGATGTATCAAGTGCAAAGACTCTCAGTGAGAAATAACTTGGCACTTTCACGGAAGAGAAAGAAGTCAGTGTGTCTGGGGCTCAGTAAGTGACATGGGGAGTGGCGTGAGATGTGATCTGAGAGGTGGGTGGGAGCAGTTGGGTTTCTCTTCCTTCTGAGAACAGGAGGAATCTTTGCATGACTTTAAGGGCAGCAGCAGTAAGCTCTGTTACCCAGGCTGCTGTGTGGTTCAAGAACACAGTAGGGACAAGAATGGAATCCGGAACTCAGGGATTTCAGTCATCTAGGCAAGAGATGACAGTAGCTTGGACTGTAGTGATAATGGTGATATCTGTAAGTATGGAGAAAGTGGATGAATGATGTTTTGTAAGTAGAATCAGTATCTGAAATAGATGTAAAAGGTGAAGGAAAAGGAAGCTGGGCTCTAGGATGTTCCAAGTTTTGTGGATTGAGCAATGGGGTAAACTGTAATGTTATTAGGAGAGTAACACTGAGTGGGAATGTGAAGCAGGAGTTTGGTTTTAGACATGCGAAGATTGAGATTCCTGTTAGGTATCTAAACAGACAACGGTCTATGAGAATATAGAAATTAAACCCAAATGAAGGAATGCTCATATTTTGAGACTTGTTTTAACTTCAAGACCTTTTAATAATCTAGGCTTACACAAGGATAGATACAGGGAACTGGCCACTTCCAGTTACAGACTCCAGGGGAACAGGGCCAATATAGCTCTGAATTCTGGGAGAATCTGGTGCATTGCTCAGTCCAAAAAGTAGAGGCTAGAATTTTTCAATCCCACCTAACCCTTATGCTTTTTTTAGTCGTTATAGTCATAAGCCAGTGTGTTTTCCGAGGGATACTAAAACACTGAGTTCACAAAATAACTGGGCGACAAACCAGGCAGTTCTTGTGTGGGGAAGGGTGGAGAAGTCATGTAATTTGCTTCCCACCCACTCCCACCCACCAGCTCACAGTATTGTATCTTAGCGATCTCAGGGAATAGTCAAGAATATGACGCACCAGGAGGTACAAAGGAAAAGGAGATCCCAGCATGAGGTAATGGCTAAAAAATGTCATAACCCATTACATAAGCGAAAGTGAAACCTCTGAGGAACAAATAAACAAAGGGTATCATATTGATATAAAAATACAAGAAGCTCACTCTGTGGTTGCTGACATACATCACTGTGGAAACAAAATCATGTCCAAAGTGACTATGGTTAAACTTGGATCCACATGACAGGAACTTTAGGAAGTTTCAAAATAATTGAGAAGTTGCACAAAGTGGCATTCCTCCTTAGACTTACAGCTTTGAGAGATAGCACATCCATCTACTCTGGAGAGGTGGGGCAGCAATTCAAGGGGATCAAGTGACTACAAGTAGTTCATATAAAAGAAAGAAATGTCTGCTATCTCAGAAAAGGACAGCAAAGTGGCTAACAGTCAGGACCCCATATTTAAGTTTATCAGATGATAGCGGGATACTTTTCAGCCAGAAAGACCTGCATACAGACATAATATATATGGGTATGCTGTATTCATACTCAATCAGAAATTCCTCTACGTTTATTGCTTAGGAAAAGCATGACTGTCACTTTAACACTGGACCTGATCATGTTGACTCTACATTGGTTCCTAGGAAGCTCAGAACCAAATTTGCAGTCTATCCTTAACTCATTATGTCCATAAGACTTCTGGTAGCATGTGGCTGTATAAGAATCTCATTGTTAGCTTGATACCTTTATTTCATCTCTCATTTTTTGAATTTTAAGAGTATATATTTGACATGCCATGTGTCTGGAATGAAATAAAATACAAATAAGTAAATAAGTATTCTGCCCAAACAAGGCAGCATGAAAAACAGGCACTGGCTGATGTTATGACATCTCAATGAACTGAAGAGGTTCCAATTATTGTCTGTTAGACACCCACGTCAGAATGATTAAGCTCACTAGATAGACAGGAATCTTGCTTCAGCCATAACAGGATGGCAAATTAAACATTCATGAACAAAAGGAGGAGGTATTCAAGGTAGGAGGGGTGAGGTCTAATCAACTGAGCCATTCCTATTTCAGTACGGCTTGATTTCCACTGGGGCTGGGAGGTGATCTTTTGGCCTGCCTGGTGGTCCTTTGACAGAAATGTCACTATATCTTGGGTATGACTGGTCTCTCCCAGGGTCCTTAGGCCAGGATTCTAATCCATTTCTGGACTAGTTGGTCAAAACCTTCCTCTGACCTCTGGAAAGGTTACATTGTCTGCTTTCTGATTATTTATTTATATGTTAGTAGTTTTTATTCCTTTTTTTGTACTATAAAGTCATTCCATATTTTAAATTACTAAAGTAATATGGACAATAAAAGTTCAAATGCCATCCCCATAGCTGGGGAGGTCACTTTCACACAGCAAATGGTTTACATTCTTCCAAAATCTACTTCTAGAGACAAGGCAACCTGTCACTTGACTTTGGTCTCAAAGGGAGACAGGTTCTTAATTGCAGCCCCAATAGACTGGATCCAACAGGAAAGAGATTGTTCTTCAAAAGGAAATTGGGGAGCTCTTTCTTCTCTTCACCTTGTAAACCTGTCCAATTCCTATAGTGACCACAGAAAAGCAAACAGCAAGCTGCTAACATATCCAGAATGGAAGCCCATGGGATAGAACAATGACGATCATTCCATTCCATGTAGTTGGGTATGTTTGCTTAAGTACTTTTTACTATTTTAGCTAGGAAACAAAATAGTTATCTTAGAATAAGAGCAATAACCCAAGAAGCTTTAATATTGGCCTTCACTCATTCTCCTTGGTTATCTTCAAAGCACACAAATTCTGCATACTCATTCAATACTTCATCCAGCCATGCAACCACTCTTTATAAATCACAACCCTTGTTCTAGGTACTGAGGGTATAGCAATAAAATGGAAAAACAACGTCACTGTCCTGGTGACAGATGAAGTTGGTAAGGAATAAGCGAGATTGGAATTCCTAGCTTTCTGAAGCACTCCTGGCAGTATTAAGAACTAAAAAGTAGTAGAAAGCTATTCAAAAGTTATGGGCAAGGGAGAAATCTGACTGCTGCAAATACATTATTATAATTGGTATGTAAAGAGTGGATCACAAGCAGATAAGACAGAGGCCAAGAGACCAATCTGAGAACCAAAGAAGTAGCTACAGGAGAAAAGGTGTAGCTGGGACTAATTTGGTGACCAAAAACAGAGATGTAGACAGACTAATGAGATATTTAAAAAGAACAGGATTGGACAGCTGATATTTCTGACTGAGATGATATAACTTGATATAAGCAACTGAGCGAATGGTGAGTACAATGGTTAACTAAGGAAGAGTCTGATAGGAAGAAAGTGGAGAAGAAGATGAATTAGTTTGTGTCATACTGAGTACAGGTATGATTCTCAGGTCATGTAAGGAGTTAGGTGTTGGGTCAGAAGCTCAGAGAGAGATTCACAATGTGAGTTATTATTGGTGGTCCTGATCCGAGGAGTAAGCAGCTTTTCCAGGGAAAGGGTTTAGACTGAACACAGAGGATCACCAACATTGAACTCACATATTTTAAATGAAGGTAACCTGGAGTTATTTGCCTCAACTTGTGTGTTCCTTGGAGCCCACAGTTAGTCTTTTCTCCACCAGTTTCCCAGTCTTCAACAATAGCTAATCCCTTTATTAAGGTTAGTAATTTAGGCAACTCTTGGTGGGTCCATGATTTAGCCTATCTCTTAGAAGGGTTCCCAACCAGTTCTATTTAGTTCCATCTTGCTTGGAGAGAACAAAACATGTTCTCCCACATTGTTCATATAGTCCCCCATCTTTGGTTAGAGGGTTTGTAGGTTTCCGACCAGGAGTTGGTTAGGCTATGGCTTGGTGGTGGAGGGATTTGGGTCTACTCTAAAGGATAGTTCATACATGACTGATTGAGCTCATTTCATTGTCTCTTGTTCTCATGGTATAGTTGAGGATCCCATTCTCTCCACCCAGTCTCTTCTGGCACTACCTTCTTCAGCCTTCTCTTCTTACTCCAGTGCTAGGTTATTTAGTCAGTGGGTATGCAAAGACTATGCATTTAGTGGCTCCTTTAGGTCTTGTTTCTGATTCCACCTGAGTGTCCTTTGAAAGAGAGAAGTGAAAGAAAATACACAGAAGCACATTAATAGGACTGCCAGCACTTGGCACACTTTCACATGACAGGTCACCTACAAATGATATAGGAATCAACTAAGTTCTGAAGTTGTTAATACCACCAGGAATGCTTCATAAAGCTGGGAATAGGCACAGCAAGATCAGAAATCCAAGCTGTTGAAAACCACAGAGATTTTCAGCAAATGTGTGCACATTAAAAAAAAAGTATTTGTAAAGATCTAGGTGTCTCTAGTCTAGCCACCCTATTAATCAAAGGAATTGCTTGAGCCTCGTGGCTCAGTCTGTGATCTGAGTTCTGACCACCACTGGCCTGAATGCCTCAATGAATTTCTGTTGGAGCCTCCAGACTTCCTTGGCTGGCGACTTGTTCCTCTTGGGACGACTTTGGCCTGAGCTGAACAGGCTGGCCCCCAGCTGTGCAGGGACCTCTCTCCAGTAAGAGGAAACGCTTTCAGCTTAGTCCATTAACACAAACATTCAAAAGCAAACATTCAAAAGCCACAGATCATGTTTGCAAAAATAAAATAGGATTGAGAAAAGTTTCACCCCAAGAAACCAAAGGGGTATTTAAAAAACTGTCCTTGCCATCCAAGTAGGCAGGCAGCAAAGCCACAGCAATTCCAAAGACTTGTTTGCTTGGTAGAGCTGGGTGGCTGCAGCCACAGGCCTTTGAAGAGGAAATGCCATCCTTGGGACAGGCAGCCAGCCAGCCTCTGAGTCCTGAAAGTACCAGAAAGCAGTGAAGGAGAAGAGGGCATAGTGCTAGGAAGTGAAAAAAGCAGGAAGGTGTAGGGTAAATAAATGGAAGCTCTCAAGTAGAGTCCCCGCTCCCAGACAGAGCTGACACTAGACAGAGCAATTCACTGTGTCCCTGAGACAGAAATGGGCCATGGAGAGTCCTGGGCGGCGGGTACAGCCCAGAGTGACTAAGGCTTTGAGGAGGGGTGTGTGTCGTCGCTGAGGGGTGGAGAGGGGTGTTGGTGTCTGGGCTGAGAGATGCCTTTGCTTTGAAAGCTTCAGAGGAAATTAACTTTACAGGGTGCCTCCCTGTCTCCCAGAGTTATTAAAAGAAAGGAGGGAGCAAAGAAGTGGAAAAATAGTAATACCTCAGGAAGGGCTGTGTGATCCCAACCAAAGGGAAATGGGAAGCAGATTAAGTGATGAATGTTCAATCTCCCCACAGAGGAAGAACTCTGAATGTGACCTTGTGAAAATGGAAAAAAACACGCATACAAACAGCATGGCCAAGGACAAACACACACACACACACACATACACACACACACCTCTTTGTATATCTAGAGATGTATGACTAAATACTCTAAAAGCCTCCAAGTGAAAGGTCTGTTGGTATTCTGTCTCAGTGAGGCTGCACTGTGTGCTAAAGAAATGACAGTGCGTGCTGTAAATCATGAAAGCTTTTGTGTGTCCTAACAGTTGGGTCCATACATGGGTATCTAGGCATGTTGATCTTTTTTGTCAATGAAGAAAAAAAAAAAAAAAAGCATGAGGTCTAAAAACTCTTCCAAAAAGAAAAAAGTGGGGGGAGACATCAGTGGAGTCACCAATTTCACAGGCTAGGAAGTCAGGTGTACGGCATGTTATACAAGTGGGATCTGGGATTGCATCTTTTCAAATCCTCCTGCCTGACAATAGTCCTCGCCTCAGATGAGGCTATCCTAACCCAGTGTGGCAAGCCCAGTCAGCCTGAAAGCACAATCCTCGGAAGCTTGCACCTGCTCAGACACATGCACCAGCAACTTCTTCACCTTCAAAACTGTGTTCAGATGAGACAGTGAATCTTAACAGTTGGAAAAATTTGGGGAAGAAACATTTCATCGATTGTTAACTTTTGTCCCTCCACTCCTAAGTCCTTTAGTCCCTTAAAACCCCTTTGGATGGCCCTCCCTGGTGGTGCAGTGGGTTAAAGCACAGCACTAGGAAGCTAAAACCGCTTCCGCATGAGTTTGATCCCCCCCTGCCCCGGAGGTGACCCACATGGCGCGGAGACCTCTCCTGACCCGCCCGCTGCTCCCCTCAGCAGTGTACTTCGTCAGTGGGCCTGTTCTGCTCCCCACTCTGTCTCTGGTGAATCCTCTCACCGCCCCTGCACCTCTGGCCTGTACCCCTGTTCTGTATGCATAAATAAATCTTTGAAAAACAAAACAAAACCCTTTGGATGGCAAGTCTGGTACCTTTGGAGATGACCCAGTGAATGGCTTCCTCATTGAGGGGCTACCTCTGTACCTTCCTGATAATACTGTTTAGTCTACTGGCAGAGGAATCACCTTCAGCTAGTTCTGCTGACTCTTGCATCAGTTATTCTCTGAATCTCTAGTAACTCTGCTTCTTCCATGAGGGAGGCCCAAAAAAGGTTAGAAATTTTCTGTACCAAATTTACTGAGTGTCTTTAGAAACCAACCAAGTCAACATATTGCAAGGTCGTGATGGACAGCTCCAGTCTTCATGGGTTAATTTTTATTTTCAGTATTTCTGATGATTTTTGTGTGTATCAAATTTACTGTAGCTAGGTTGAATGTTTATTATGTGCCAGATGTTTTATATATATTACATTGTATAACTTTTATAATAAGTCAAGATGGGTGCCATAGTATTTCCTTGGTTAATGGAGACTCAGAAAGGCTGCACAGCTTTTGAGGATAGACAACAATGCAAATATAGACTCAGGGTTTGAACTCAGGTCTATTTAACTCCAAAACTAGTTCCTTAAATCAGTATACTTCACTGGTTCCAGGGGATGAATGTAGGTCTATGGTAAGTGTGACTTTTGACTGGTATGATTCAATAGTCAATGATACTGTTTAGCATGATCATTGGGAGAGCAGGCTGGGACACTATTAAGGAAGTCGACTGATGTCTGAAATGCCCCTTCATCTTTTACTCATCTAAATTAAGCACTCTGCTTTATTCTTGGATTTAATAAATTGGACTGATACAATCAATATCCAAAAAATTTCAATAGACTAAAATGGTGGGATGAAAGGAATAAGAATAAATTATGAATTGTGAACAGAGGTTCAAATGGCCAATCAGTTGACTAAAGAATGAGGTCACTCAGCCGTCAACATGGAATGTGGACTCTCAGTTTGCCCTAAAAGAAACATACGCGGCTCTCCCTGGTGGTGCAGCAGGTTAAAGCACAGCACTAAGAAGCTAAAGCCATCTTAGCATGAGTTCGATCCCAGCCCTGGGAGGTGACCACATGGTGTGGCAGACCTCTCCTGGCCCTCCCACTGCTCCCCTCAGCACTGTGCTTCGTCGATCTGCCTGTTCTGCATCTGCCTGTTCTGCCTTCGCCCCCTCTCTGGTGAAGCCTCTTACTGCCCCTGAACCTCTGGCCTGTACCCCAGTTCTGTATGCATAAAATAAATAAATCTTTAAAAAAAAAAAAAAAGAAAGAAACATAGTCTGGGACAAGAAGATGGGGTAGTTCTAGTTTAGTCTGCACTATATATACATTATGTTCTAGACCAAAATTTCAGTAGAGAAAAAGACATGTGAATATTGAATAAGAAAATGGAGTGATTCAAATCCATAACCCATGAAGAGACATGTTTGTGTGTGTAGAAGTGGATTTGTGCAGAGTAATGGTCTTGAAACATTTGAAGGTGGAGAGTGGCTTCAGAGGGAAGAACTGGAGCCAAATGGAAAGAAATTTCAAGAGGGTGATTTATGGCTTAGTGTAAGAATTTTCTAACTATCAGAACTGCCAAAATGGAGTATGCTGCCTTGAATGTTGATAAGCTTCCCATCCTTGTAGGTATTCAAATATGGGGGGATGACCACTTGTGAGAGATGCGTTCGAAGGAATTCTGACATTGAAGGTGGGTGAGGGTGGGGAGGTGAAGTATCATAATCTCAAAAGCACTTCCAGTTATAAGATTTTCTTTTCTTTACCACTGGTCCATTACATTTAAAAACACCATTTATTTCTCTAAGTTTCAACTTCCCCTTCAGGAGAAGCATTTCATGCATTCAGTGAAATCACAAGTTTGAGGTGTCAATACTAGGTATTAAATAAAGGCTTATTAAATAAAAAATATTCATGTATCATTAAAAAATAACACCTGTTTATTGGACTCATGCACCATGGAGAAGTACTGAATTCATTCATCTGTAGTTTATTTTTTTTCATTTCTAAGATTCTGTAGTTCTGGAAACTTCAACCATACATCATAGAGATGACCAAATGGGAAAGCTGTCTGGGAAATATGACAAGATCACTAAACTGGTATTTATTAGAATTTCCTCATATTGTCTGTATTACTTGTGAAGTTTTGTTGTTACTGTTGCAAATGAGGGGAAAGCACTGCAGAATGACTGCTGCAGGAAAGCAAAATGTTATTACTGGAGTCCACCTTAACTCTGAAGACTGATTTTCAGTCTGGCTCCTCCTGTGGCACCAAAAACTAATATGGTACTTTTTTTTTTTTTTTTTAAGATTTGTTTATATATGCATAGAGGACTGGGTATAGGCCAGAGGTGCGGGGTAGGGGGTGGGGTGGTAGGGGTAGTGGGTTGAGTGGATTCACTAGAGACTGAGTGGAGAGCAGAACAGGCAGATGATTGAAATATACTGCTGAGGGGAACATAAGGCAGGGGAGACAGGAGAGGTCTGCTGTCCCATGTGGGTCAGCTCCCTAGCTGGGAAACGAACACAGTGCTGCAGTGGCTGTGGAGAGCTTCTTAGTACTGTGCTTTAAAACACTGCACCATCAAGGCCGTTTTAAAGCTCACATTCCCATAGAAGTTCACCCAAATGAGGAAGATAGACTGAGTTGTAGCATTCCTAGAAAACTCCAGAGGCTCACTTGTTATGGATGGATGTGCCTGACTGAAAGTAGCATGGGAAAGGTGGCATTTATCCCAACTGTACTGTACTGTAGAGAATGGAGACAAGTGGCTCTCTAAGGCAATGTCTCAAAGGAGTACCAGACGGGACCAAGCCATGTTGGGTGGTCTAGCCTTGGACTTAACATCAACCCATAGCTTCCAGACATACAAATGTCGCAGTCACTCTCCAAAAAGAGATAATATGAAATCTTTTCCAGGTCATTAATAAAGTCTAGTATTTCATGTCAATGTGTAAATCATGTCAAGTGAGTCTTCATGGTTGGGTGATCTGTAGGCAAATAATGTTTAACCACAGCCTGTGTATAACAGAAAGGAGAGAATAAACAAAACTGTAATAAAAATTCCAAGTTGCAAAGGGGAAAATGTGAGACATGCAGTGGCCATTAGTTTCACACATACTACAATCTTTTTTGGACAAAAATAGATACCCTATCTCACAGGGAAGTTCTGGGCTGCCTCATTTCACTCTTTAAGACTTCCTTGTCCATTATTCCTACGAGAGCCTCTTTAAGGGACTGCACAGCTTTAGCAAGCACTGCTTGTTGATGTAAATAGGCGCATATGTGTGGTAGAGATTGAGGCTCTGAGAACTGTTTTCTCAGAGTTGGGAAATTAACGTCCTTCATGACATTTAGGCCCACCTTTGTGTTTCTGATTGTGATGGGTATTTTCAATATGACTGGGCCATGGGGTGGATAGATTTGGCCATTACTTGAGATGTGTCTGAGAGGGTGTTTTTGGGTGAGCTAACATTTAAGTTGAGAAGACTATGTAAGCAGATTGTCTACCTAATGTGGGTGGGCTTCATCTTGTCAGTTGTAGAAAAAGGCTAGAGTGACTTTTGCCTGACCACCTTTGAACTGGGTTGTCCCTGGATTCCAAATGAAACTGGCCCTCCTGAGTCTTCAGCTGCTGACTCACCCTGAAGATCTAGGACTTTACTAGACTCCTTAACTGCATGATTCAATAGCTGATAATAAATTTATTTGTGCACACACACATACACCTCCCTGCCCAAACCCACATTCACATATCCTTTACTAAATAAATTTATTAAGTAAATATTTCTTTAATATTTATTTATTAAAGAAACAAATAAAGATTTTATTTCTTTAAAGAAACTTGATTAATACATTGTTCAATTCCAGGAGTTGGAAATAAAAATAAAGTTCTACTTGACTAACAGTTTTTCATTTAGAACCCCAGTTTGGGAGGACTATAAATTAATGATTTCTGTTTTCCTATTGGCCTCTGTTTGGGGCCAATAAAAAGCAAAGAGGAACAGGGAATCTTCCTTTGCAGGATAACTGTGTTCCAGCTATAGCTTTTCAAGAGACCTATCTATCCCACTGGCAGGTTGGATGGATAGAACTGGACAAGACTAGAGAGACTCAGGCAATTGCACTAATTTCAGGCCCAATCTTACTTTATCATACTTTTCCCTTCTACCTTCTTTTGCTCAAACTAACAATTTTAGTAAGGAATTTTGCTTTTCCATTTAGTCAAGGATTCAGATGACTGTACTCAGTCCTCTTGGATTGCAGGTCACAGAAAGAGTTTCTTGTAGTAAAGCCTTTATTTCCACTCTATTTTTTTTTCTTTAAAGACATTAGTTTCGAAGTAAATCTTTTTTTCTATAATATTTACAAAGGTTTTAAACTGTAACCAATACATTCTATAGCCTGAACTTTGTATGTCTGGAAGCTATGGGTTGATGTTAAGCCCAGTCCCTTGAAGATGCAGCCCCAAAGAGATATATGGGCTGACGGTCCCAGTAAACATTAGACAATGGAATAACCAACGATTACTGAACAACAAGGCAAACATTGCCAGTGACTAGCTGTGTTAAGGACTGTTTCTTATCTTCCCAAACCCATTTAATCCTCTTTCTTAGTAAGAAGATCCAAATTCTTAATTATGCACACTGCTACCCAAGTAAAGACTTCTTTCCATTGCCTTATAAGAATGTGTGCCACATCGCTAAATTCTGCAAATGGGATGTCAAAAGAAGTGCTGCATGCAACTTCTAGAAAATGTCTTTAAAGGGATAGAGATGATTAGTTTTCCTTTTACAAACCAATTTAATACTCATTAACATTCTTGTTTAGGGCATAGTTTTCCTCCACTATCTTGACTCAGCTAATTCCATAATCCAAGAGCTATTTCATTTCTGATATAGTTGACAGAAATCCCAATTCACCTAACTTGATTAAAGAAAAATAACCATATTGGCTAATGCAACTGCACACTGCACAAGATCAGTGCCTTGGTTTCCCCACTCGGATTCCTCTGAGCTGCCATCACTCTCAGGTTGGTTCTTTTTATAGTAGCAAAACAGGCTAACCTGCTCTTAGCCTTGTATCTGTAGTACAGGGAGGACTGACGGCCTGTCTTCCCTCTTCACATTTCTATAGTCCTTTCAGATTGTACCAGCTTAGGTCACTTGCACAATTTTGAACCAAACACCTGACCACAGGTGTGGGGGCTCTCTGATCTGGTTTGGCTCATGAAAATCCACCCATGGGCTAGCTTTGGACTAATCCTGTCCAAACCAGATGGCTGAGAACAGAGAGGAGCTAGTAGTCTCCTGAAGGAACTCACAACATGGTTACCCAAAAGAAAGGGGATGCATGCTAGAGAGCAAACAATAGATTTTTCCATATTTTTTTAATATAATAACTTTTATTATCATTTGGCCTAAGCATGATAGATGTACACTATTCTTAGGCAAAATACTAAGACTACAGAAGATTGCAGAATAGTATAAAGTACTTTTGGGTGGACAATTATAGGATTTCAAATAAAGAAATTTTCAGTGGACTCTGAGGGAAGAAATAACTTTCTTCTCCTTTTACTCCTAAGGGGTACCCAAGTTTGGGGTGGTGGTGGTGGTGGTGGAAAGACTTTGATTGCTTTAAAAAGTCAAACGTGGCCCTCCCTGGTTGCGCAACAGGTCAAAGTGCAGCATTATGAAGCTATTAGCAGCCACTGCAGCTCAAATTTGAGTCCCTGCCAGGAAGTTGACCCACATGGTGCAGCAGACCTCTGTTTTACCTGCTGCTCCCCTCAGCAGTATGTTTCAGTTGATCTGCCTGTTCTGCTCCCCACTCTCTCTGGTGAATCCTCTCACTCCCTACCATCTCCAGCCTGTACCCCAGTCCTTATATGCAGAAATAAATAAATGTTAAAAAAAAAAAATCAAACCTAACGGCACAGCTGCTCTCCTTGCTACTTAGGAAAACGAGAAAAGAATATCTGGGTCATGCTCTCCTCCCACTGTCTGCACACAGTAGCTTTCTTCTTACGGTCCCATTAATACCTAGAAGACTGGATGCCCACTCTCCCTTGGCTTTCCTCATCACTTCAAGTTTTCCATTTCAAAAGCTTAGAAGTTTTGTTTGTGAGGATCCAAATGTAAATGTTTCTGCTGAAACTATTTACAGGCTTCTAAGCTCTACTAGGTGCAGAGGCCAAGGATGTTGGCTGAACAACTGACCAACCTTTCCAGGGAGAGATCTAAAGCAGAGAATTTGAGAAAACACCTTCCAATCTGTCAGGAACATGGAAAAAGTTGCTGTCTCTTCTATGTTGGCAAGGGCCTGAAAGCACAACATCACAGCATCTGGTTACTCAACCACTGAAACTTCAAAACACAGAGATCGGACTTGACTGTTTTTCTTTAGGAACACAGAGAAGCAGTCAAGAGTAGGGCCACAGGGCTCTAGGAAAAATAAGAAGTTATTGGGCTTTAGGGACCATCTTTGCACCACAGATTCAGACCATATGGACTTAAAACTAGAATCAACTGTACAAGGAGCCAAAAGAAATCATGATACCAAGAGGTGATGTCTGACAGTCTCTCCTCACAGCAAAAATACCTTCAAGTGCTCAGTGAAAATCTGGGGAAAGGGATTTTTTTTTTTAAATAAAAAGCAAAACCAGTTTGACAGTCCCTGTCTCTTACCTATTTGAAGGAGACAGGAAATGTCCCTTTTTAAAATCATAGGGTTTAGTTTACATTTCCTTGATTATATACTTCAGAGCTTGACCACTTGATTCCATTCCATGAAATTAAGAATTACAAGATTCATGTTTCACTGTTTACAAGGCTTTCATTTATCTTCACTGGTCTTGCCACGGATTTTCTAACCATCCTATTTCCACTTCTGAAGCCATTCCCAATATCTCAACAGGTCCTCAAATGAAACTTGTCTTCTGTTTTGTCCCAGGTCCCCCAAGTCTGATCCCACCATCCACCCAAGCCTGTCCCTATACTCTATGGCAACGTCCAGCAGCTGAATTCACCAGCAAGTCAAACACATGTTCCTCCTGCCACTCACATAATGTCAATGTGACAAACATTAGCAGCTGCCTGTGCTCCCTGTACCCTTTCCACATGGGGCCCCTTCACCAGGTAGCCCAGGACAGCCACATTCCCTGAGGTCTGCACAGTGCCTCTGAACTGTAATCAACTCCTTGGAGCATATGCATAATTCATAACGGACAATCACATAGACTTGATACTAATATCCTGGAATCCACTGAAAAAACTGGCATTAGCATTAACAGCTGGTTCCAAACTAGCTGAAGTGATTGAAGTTTTTATGCCCAAACCAGCAAAATATGTGAGTAACATGGATAAAAGACTCCAGACAGGAACTCAACATGCTTGAGGAAACAGCCTGCTGTCCATCACAGCATCTGGTTCACCATCAGTAACCAGGCTTGAAGGGTAAAGCCTCCAAGAACAGTATTTTGACAATTATGAAGTAACTGTCCTTTTTCAAAAAATAAGCTAGACAAAGTAGCCTATTAAAATACTTTCAATCTTAAGTAGCAGTAAATATAGTATTTACTCCTAATCACCATGAAATATACTTGAGGATGGCCTGATGACCCAGATGGAGACCATTCAGGAGGCCATATAACCAAAGGTTAAGGACACGACCTCTGGAACCCCAACTGTTTTTGATTTGAACCCTGGCTCAACAATTTACTTTCCCTGTTACCAGTCTATATGAACCCTAGTCTTTGCCCATATAAAATGGGAATAATACTGTATTTAATTGACTCTGGCTCACATTCTTTTTTAAAGATTATTTTTTTTTAAATTTATGCATACAGAACTGGGGTACAGGCCAGAGGCTCAGGGGCAGTGAGAGGCTTCACCAGAGACAGAGTGGGGAGCAGAACAGGTAGACTGACTTAAATACACTTCTGAGGGGAGCAGTGGGGAGACAGGAGAGGTCTGTCGCGCTATGTGGGTCATCTCTAGGGCTGGGGATCGAACTCACATTGAAGCTCAGTGGCTAGCTTGCAGTGCTGCGTCCTAACCCTTTGCACCACCAAGGAGGGTCCAACTCTGGCTCCAGTTTTAACATCTCTGAAGTCTTTAATCTAAAGTAGCTCACAGCCAGGCAACAGTGCCCATGGAGTTCTCACTGCAGATGTGTGCTTGGGGTGGTTTCTGGAGGCACAAATGAACAGCTGCAACTCTCAAGGTTTCAATCCATGAACTAAGGCCCTGTTTGAAAATGGAAGCCCTTTCATTAACACCTTCTGATTAAGAAAACGCCAGCATGAGAATTTGCAAAAGGGGTGTCGGTGACTTTGAAGAAAATTCGAGACAGTGAGAGAGCACTTCATTAAGAACTGCTATATCACCGAGGCCTTAAAAAATTTATTTTTCAATCTAGAGAGTTTCTCTACTTCTCCCAGCTTATCACAATGCACAGTCTCTACTGATAGCTCTTTCAGAAATTGTGCTTGATGCTGTGATACAAGTATTAACCGTGGATTTGAACTTCAAGACTAGTTAAATACAGAACTGTATCAATAATTATACAGGCGGGAAGAATGCCAGGTACAAAAAGGAATGCAAACAAGGAAAACATCCAAATGTGATCATTTATCATTTAACACTTTGAACTAACAATAGAAATTTGGCCTCTGTGCCTTGGTTTTTGTCACCACTCAAGTGGATATAGTAGAGTGTAGACAATACAGCTGTCCACGCTTACACAGATCAGTTCTTTCCACCTAACCCCTGTTCTCAAACCCATGTGGGCTTAAATCCTGTTTGTTTGTTTGTTTGTTTTTTAACAAATAGTCTGTTATTTATTCAATTTAAAAAATTTTTATTATAAAAAAGGGACAATGAATCATCCATTTGCACACACAGGAATGTGGTTTTATTATTGATCTCAGAGAAACACAGATACATCAATATGATGTATCCCTGAGGTAGCTCCACAGTCCAATTTCATACACCCAGAATGGTGGTGGACCAGATTTTTCTACTCCACTACTAACCACTTTTTTTCCCTTTTCTTTAAAAAAAAAAATCTATTTATGTATGTTTTACACCATTTTTCATTTTTTAAACAATGTTTGCTTTCTTTTTTCAGGTATAGTCCCCATTGAATTTCTGCCACCAGTTCAGTCTTGCTGAAGGTGAAGAATATGAAAGGGAGGTTAAAGACAGGTGAGCAGAAGGAGGGCTGTTTCAGGAAGTGAGAGGCAGAAAGTGGGTTAATCTCAGCTAACTGGGAGGTTCTGGATTCACTCTCTTATCCTAGAAGTACAAGTCAGCTCTAGGATTGACTCAAATTGTCCCCTTTGTATTTTACTGATGTGATGCCAAAGTACAGGATGGCTTTGCAACCCTACAGTTAGATGGTTAGATCTCCTGGGTAGATAGTTGCACAAGCTCTCTGTAAGTTCTTTCAGCCTCCAAAAATGCATCTCATTTCATATCACTGATATTTTTGTACCTCACTTAACTGCAGGACTTTACTGTGGTGTTTATTTCACTGGATTGTTGTGAGAAGTCTTAAGTTAATATATAGTGCTTGGTAGTTAGCTATGAAACATGTTGTTATTCTTATTATCAGTGTGATATTAGAATTATTTAACAATCAGTGTGATATTACTGTCAGCTAGTTGGAAGCTGCATACAGTGAAAGCAATGGTGACTTCTACATGGGAGGATCACAGCAAGATGGGTTTCAAAAGGAAGGCAGGGTATAATGGGGGGAAAATAATGAACAGGAGAGGCATTTCAGGGATGAAAAATAATCTGGGATACATATATGGTAACATCTGGCTATGCTATGTGACTGAAGCAAAGAGTGACAATACAGGGCTGAAAG
Source organism: Condylura cristata (assembly GCF_000260355.1). Classification (NCBI taxonomy): domain Eukaryota; kingdom Metazoa; phylum Chordata; class Mammalia; order Eulipotyphla; family Talpidae; genus Condylura; species Condylura cristata. The sequence goes on from NW_004567109.1 coordinate 52,508,327, forward strand.
AGACTGCAAGATTATGAAGGGGAAAATTTTGGGTTTTATTCAGTAAGAAAGTAGAAGTGGTGATTGTAGAGTTGTATGGTAGCTCACCCAATGCTAAAAGACACATTTGGTTGAAGTTTAAAATAAGTACAATCTACTATACTTCAATATGGAAAATGTTTATACTACAGTTCATTTTAAAAAACATACGCACACATACTTTAGACAGTTTTCATTAACCAATGTTGAAAGAAAAATACTTTGTGGTGAAGTACAGACCCCAAAGGTTTATTTAAGAACCTAGTTATTTAAGTAGCCTTCATTCATAAAGCATTTTTCTCTAGTAAACTCTGATCAACTATTTTCAAATGTTGATGAAGCTGGGAGTTTCCAAATCCACCAAAAAGACTGGTGCTGTATGCATCTGATCAAAGCAGTGGCACCATCATAACAAACATAAATGCAAAGCATTTCAAAGAAAATCCCCCAAATTTCCATAATGGCAACTCAAAACAATTATGTTAAGCAGGAATTAAAATCTTTCGTTAAAGCCAATGAAGATTTTAAAGTTAATTTAGAATTTTACTCTGGATGTTATTTCACATCAGACACGTCTTTCTGCTTAAATTCAAATGGGGGCACAGTGGACATCCACAATCTTGCATTCTCAGTAACTATCTTTCTCCTTTTGTTCCCTCTACTCTGCCTTGGGGGTAATGACTGTTTATCTGCTCAAGGATGCATGACCCAAACTAGACAAAATCAAAATTCTACCTGAAATATATAATTTGCTGCCATGCTTTGGTGAGGATGCTGCAGGCCGAAACTGTCAATGGCTGTCATCTACTGTCCTTATCTCACTGCCTCATACCCCAAAGAGTATCCTCACAGAGAAAGTTGGCCTGGAACAGAAAACCAATCCAGAAAGAAAAAAGGTTAGAGCCAAGTATGCTAGGTAGAATGATGACCTCACTGGGCTCCTGGATCTAGTCGTGCCTGTACATCACCCATTTATGAACCCTTCATGCTGACGTTGCGTTTTGGTGACTTGCAACTAAAGGATGGTTGGCTAACAATCAGAAATGTACAATAGCTACCTGAATATAAATGACACGTGTTAATGAGGTAGTGATTAAATAAAAGCAGACTAGGCATCTTAAAATTTACTGACTAATATGAAATCAAGTACAACGTATAGTGTTTGGCAACGAAATGAAATGTATTCAGGAAATTCTTCACATTAGAGCTATGTGCTTAACATTTTACTAAACATTGTGAAACTTGAACCCCACTTCTTGCTACAGAGAAACAAATTTGTATAAGTATACATTGGAACCTAAAAAGCTTTTATAGCAATTCTCTTTACATTTATAAAATATGAACAGGTGCAAACTTTGTTTATTAGAATTTATGGCTGTTAATCCCCACATGCCACAGTAAATAATTTTGAAAGACCTACCTTCCCTTTGAAATCATTATTTAAAATAAAGGCCAGGTGGAGTTTTTGTCCTTTTAAAATGTGATCTGTGAACAAAATGCAGGATGTTGAACTTAACATGGGTTAGGGCATTTGTTTATTCATCAGAATTTGTTAAGAATCCAAAATGGACTGAGTCTCTAAAGAAGAAATCTAGTCTTAATACTGTAAGATTCTAGGGCGCTCAAGTGAATTTTCCAATTTCACCCTCTCCAAGCAGTTGACATGGTTATTCACTAAAACACATGTTTATTGTAAATCCTGTGGGAGCAAATGTGCATATTAATCAAATGAGTTGATAGTTATATTTAAGGGAACTCTGCTAAATTCTTTCCTAAGAAATAGTTTATAAATGAAAAGCCTAATAAAATTCTAGAAGATAGAGATGGCAAAAATACATTAGGTCATGTAGATATTTATTTTCCTTCCTAGGCAGGGGGGAAAGAAAGAATAAATCTTTGGGTTTTGTCCAGCTTTCCATTTAAATTCTAGAAATTCAACACTTTTCTTGGAAGTGAAACTACATCATAACAGATTTCACAGTCAGGAAATTCCTCTCCACCCTGATACTCAAATCACATGGTTTTTTGTGTACTTTACTATTTCTAATAACCAATCTGTGACCTATTGGATTCAATTCATACTATTTGTTGCCTGTTTCAATGACACCAATTGCAATTATTAATTAAATATGACTCCTTGAAATCCCACATAGCTGTCTTTTCATTAACACTGTGAATAATGTACATAAGTTTTTAACTATATGAGAAGATTCCTGAAATTGGTGTAGGAAATAAATTTACTTTTTAAATGGCAAGGCCTTATTATCTATGAATCACATTTCCACCAGTCATTTTATAAAAGGGTCTTTGCAGCTGTTTTTGAATTATTTTCTCTAATTTTTACCTCATATTATATACTTATACATGTGTCTGTGGGGTCTACAAGTATCTCATATCCTAAGCACTCTTCTAATTATCTTTTCATATTTCTAGTATTTTTCATATTTCCAGTATCTTCAAGAAGCTTTAGTTAATACTCTAGTTAACTTTTGATCTAAAATTATTCTAACTGTATATATTAAAAATAAATTTTATCAATGTCTAATTTTGTTACTATTTCTTTAACCACTAAGTACACAGATGCAGTACAGATGTACTAATAATCACTTTTATAGTCACATTGCAATTTCATAACCATATAAAGTCCAATAAAACTAGGAACACTTAATTTCAACATGTGAAATCATAATGTATACAGAGCTGCCATAAGGTATACATTAAGTCATGTATAAACATAAATATACATATACATTCCATTAGAGTTCCAAGTCTCTTCAACTTAGTTATTGCTAGATGTTTCAAAACTCAGCATATCTTCAACTTAGTTATTGCTAGATGTTTCAAAACTCAGCATAGAACTGCTCATCATAATATCCCTGTGTGGTAATGACAAGAGTGGAGCAGGAACTGCATGAAAGGCTCAGAATTCATGAGATAGCTTGTGAATAAGCAGAGCCAAATTTGTATATAGTGATGGTTCAAGCAACAGTGTAGATCCACTGATTTTCTATAGTGGATATAAGAAACAGTAGTTAATCAGCCTTTACACATAAGATATTGTACTAGGTGTTATGCAAGTATAAAAAGACCCATTAAGCTGTCTTAAGAAGGAAGCCACAGGTCAATTATAAAGACTAGAATGGGGATACCTGACAGCTAGATGAGTTACTCCAGTCTTTCTGTTTAGTGAAGTTCCACTAAAGAGAATGTCCAATTTTGTGGCTGATGCAGGTATCCTTGTTCTTGCATCAAAACAAAGTTGTCAGCCTATAAAATTAAGCATATTGAAAACCAAGGCCTAATTAAAATAAGTACCATGCCAATCATTTAAAAAAAAGGTGGGGGTTTATTAATATGAATTGTTAATGCAAATGATCGTTAATATGAAGGGCCTTACAATCAAGGGGTTAGAAATATCTTTTCCATAAAGCCAAACAAACACAAGAATCCTTAGTTTGTTTAATTACTTTTCGGAGAAACAAAAAATTCCAGCCACTGCTGACAACAACCCTATTATCCAATAGCTAATCAACACATAGTCTTCTGCAACAGTCTGGGAATTTTGCATTCTTCCCCCAGAAGAAGTGTTCAATCTTCATTGCCAGTGTTCTTGGTAGATTCACTTTTCACTGAAAAAAAAAAAAAAAAGAGTAAACACACAGTCAAGTGTTTATACTGTTTTCATTTAGCCTGTTCTGTTTTTCCCTCTTTTTTCCTCCCTTCTGAGGCATACCAATAGTACTGCTCATTAGTACAGACAAACCATCTCATGTCCTAGGCAGCAGGCATATACAATTGCAGCCACAATAAATAGAGAAATGATGTCTAAGAGTGGCAATTATATTTTTTGAGGTAACATCCTTCTTGACTCTGTGGAAGACTTGGGTATGGTCACTACAGTGTGGTTATGATCCTGTACTTGCACCACTGAACAGATGACTGTTATCACACAGGCTAGCCAAGTTTGGCTGGAATAAATTTTTCCATAATTTTTTTAAACTTAAAATTGTAAGTCAGTATATTTGAGTGAATGTGGGCTGACGGACTAGTTAATCGCCATCTTCTTCCTTTCACAGTACAGAAGACCCAGCAGAAATGGCTTTCTTTTAAAGAAGTTGTCTTGAGTAAGCAAGATTATAATCCATTACTAAACAGAGTTCCTGGAGTACAGAAACTGGACGTTTCCTCTCCCCTACTCCCCAATGTATGTACCATTTTGCTGAAACTGATGTAATTACAAAACATTCCATCTTTTAGGTCTTTGCTTTTTATTTTAATCTGCAAAATGGGAACCAGAGTAATTGTCCTATTTATTTCATTATATAGTGAAAGGAAATAATATATAAAACTAACCTAAAAATTATTAAGTGTAAAATATAGATTGTTTTGCTTAAGGCTTATAGCCATTTATCTCCACTGTATAGATAAAGAAAATAAAGTTCAGAGAGGCAGAATGAATGTTCAAGGGTCCATAGCTAATAAAAACTAAAGCCAGAAACATACACCTGCATTGCCTCACATTCCAACTGCCAAAGCAAATAGCTCCTACATTTAAGATTGTATAGCAACCAAACTAGTGTTTACTGAATCTTCATTTTGAGTAAGGTAGTCAAACAGGTTCCATCCAAGATATGCTCTTAATTCTTGTGGAACATTATAAACTCTAGCAGAGTCACTCAAATGTTTTTTATGATATTCCAAGTTAGTTGCTTTTTCTGTACTTTATGCAAAATCTACTATAATAGCTAATTATATAGCTAAAATCTACATTGTAAACTCTATATGCATGTTCCTGTGCCTCAGATCCAGTACCCTTTCCATGCCCCATTCCACCACATAAGCACAGTCAAAGAGGAAGGGAAAGTGAATGACAAGATTTATTGGCCCAACAAGAGAATAATATGTGCGTAGCTGCTCTGCCAGGCATTTCACTAATTCAAGTAATCAATTTGGGATTAGATTTCTTCTCAAGAGGCAAAGATATTTTCTAATTTTGAATTATATTAGAACAATCAAGAAATATAATTTGATATTTTTAAATTAATGGGGCTTTGTAATGCATGGCATTTCAGTTTAGGAAATCTTTCTTCTTATCTTTGTTTAATGAAGTTGACTACATTTGTTTTTTTAAAGAAAAAAAGTTCTTTATTCCTTAGACTTGAAAAGTAGCCTACTTTTATAAAGTTACTTAATTTTGCTAGTTAACTTTGGCAAACAAAGACCTGTGAGGCAAGTGACACCAATTTGAGCCTCATCACTGAATAGATACTAAGTGAACGGGCAGCCAGTGGTCTACCTCTTCAATCTAACCAGCTATTTAACTTAATTTTTCTTAAAAAGCACAAAATAATCAAACAAATAAAATTTGCTGATTGCCCATCAATATAGGTTAATTTCTGTTAAGAAAATACTTTTATTAACCTGTAATCATAATATTTAAACCACTACCAAATGTGAAACCAATTCAATTCTAGCCCAGGAATACATTTTCACTCCCCAAAGGAGAAGACAGACAATTTAAGCTGTGAACTCAAAATCAAATGCAATATTTTTGTTTCCAGGGAGAAAGAATTTCAAGGCTTTAAAGGAAAAAAAAAAGTACTGTACTTATGTAACTCTTCCCATGCATTAAGGGATCAATCATCCTGCAGAATGTCCAAAGAAAAAGACATGTTGAAGTGCTTACACGGAGAAATGCACATATAGAAGACATGATGTTATTTTTAAGAGGTGTATCTTCATGACTGACAACACTGCATGGCCTTTAAGTCTCGCCAGAACCTCTTTATTTCTCTACTATAGCAGCTCTAAATGAGCCTCTGTATGGAAAGTTGAAGTCACTTTTTTGTTCTATTAATCACCATATAGCCACCAAAAAACCAGCAAATTTTACTTAATAAGATTCAAATACACTACAAAAGTAGACTTTCCCACACCGCCTGTGTCTTTACAGGAAGCCTGACTTCAATGTGCATTCCTAAACAAGGTGAAAGAGGAGCTGTGTATGCTGTGTTTATTTGCACAGACGATGTTTGCCCTGGCTAGTAACCCACATTACTAAACAACTTTCCCTGAAACCAACATTTAGTGAGAGTTATGTGAATAATATTAAGGGAAAACCAGTAAGGCTTTATACAGCTTTAGAAAAAGTAAAAGTGATCATTTCTGATTTAAGTGAAAAAACTGGATGCTCTCAAATTGTAAAAAGTACAGTCAAGAAAAAATTTAGAAAGACTCAGAGGCTCCCCATATGAAGTTATTAGAAACTTCAAGTTTGCTAATTAAAAATCCAGTTTCAAATTGTGTAACTGATAAAATTTTGAGCACTTTGAAAAAAATTTATATGGCTTTTCACTAAGAAAAAGAAGCTTTTACTTATGTGTACAGAGGACACCTTACAACAAAGGTTACTGCTTGTTTCAGCCTGCAATGCTGGCAGAACAATAAAGCCAGAACCACACATTTGAGAGCAAAGAAGGGAGGACTATGGGTGCTGGTTGTGAGTGTGGTGTGGTAACACATACCTGAAGGGTGTGGGCCTGTAACTCTAAATCACATAAACAGATATAAACCAATGTTACCATAATACATTATTTTAAATTAAAAAATATATATACTTGAAAAATTCAATGATTCTATGGTCCTCTGGATTCTGTTAAAAGGAAGTATGATTAGTAGATATTAATTCTCATTTTAAGTGGTATCTAATGGTTTTGAATTAATATAAGTAACCTCTCTCCCTTTTGAAAAGTGATTTCTAAATTTTATTTATTTGGTACAATTGGCATTTAGAAACACAACTAGCTTAATTGAAATCAGCTATAAATATGGAAGGTCACTTTTTACACTTCTTCATTTCTAATACTTCTATTACTCAAAGAGGGAAAAATAACTACATTTAAAGAATCACTAGAAAGCCAAAGAATATAGTCAAAGAAACAAAATTAAAGAAAAATAAAATGAGTTTTAGAAAAGGAGGTAAGGGTCAAGGCAATTGCACTGCCTTACTCTGAATGTACTGTACGTTTTAAACATCATGATCCTTGAAACAGTATTCCTTTAGATATGGTATGATTCTAAGAATGCTCTGTAATCTCTCATTTTTGGAATCTCTGAAGAATGAGTTCTAATTAGGGAGTAAATTTATCTGATCATGGACAAATTGTTCCTTAATAGAATAAAGCAAACAAAGAAATACAGAATTTGAATAAAGCAAAGAATGTCCTTCTATAGTCAGGCAATCCACTGGATTCATTTTAAATTGATATTAAAAATTTATATGTGGTGCTTCACAGTGTTAACTGGAGCTATAGAGTAAATTCAGTGAAAAAATATGTAAGAAATAGTGACAGTCATAAAATTGTTTCAGTTTCACTAGAGTTATTCTAATCATTACAGATAGAAATTTATACTTACCTTGGTGAAGGACTTTCATGTCACTACTGAATTCTTTTAATACCACATGTAACGTCGGATACTCAATGATCACTTTGTTCCTCAAATTGTCAAGGAGACTTTTGCAAGGATCCAATTCATAATATCTTATGATTAAAAAAAACAACAAAATTAATAAAAGACCTTTAATATGTAAACTATTCATAAATGAAATATATCAGAGAACTGCTTACATTAAAAACATTTTAAACACTTACAGCACTAATTTAGTAGTCATTTCCTCATAATATTTTAATTTTAATATCTTTAAGAAAATCAGGTGAAGGAATTATTATTATAGTGGTTCAAAAAGTAAATTAAAAGCAAATAAGCAAAAGCTGGCATCAGGGAACTCTAGAACAAGTCATTTTCATGTAAAGAAACAAAGATTAAAATTTTTCTTGGATAAAAACAATGGCCAGCTAAAAGTTCAAATTCTTCAAATATATTTAATTTGAGCCCTAAAAAACATAAACTACCCTATGAAAAATAACTTTTAGTAGTATGGAGGTGAAATGACTAGCTCAAAAATATTTTTGTAAAGTGGTTTTTTTTTTTTTAAAGAATTTATTTATTTATGCATACCGAGCTGAGGTACAGGCAGAGGTACAGGGGCTATGAGAGGATTTACCAGAGATAGAGTGGGGAGCAGAATAGGCAGACTAAGTACACTGATGAGGAGTGATCTGCTGCACCATGTGGGTCAGCTCCCTGGCTGGGGATTGAACGAGTGCTGACGTGGCTGAGGCTAGTTTCACACACAGTGCTGCGCTTTAACCTGTTTCATCACCGGGGAGGGCCATATTTTTGTAAAATGTTGATTCTAATTATAGACGGGTTCCAGAAATGTATACTGCCACAAAATTAAATGTGTTGTTCCTTTGTTGAAATTTAAAGAAATCAAGTTTAGGTTTCTGAATGAGGCAAAAGCATAAAATTTAAGTTTTATGAGTCATAGCATCATGACAGAGGTGTCAACTATGCTACTGGTAATTAGATATAATATTCCTTAACATATAAAATTTTCAAGTCACTACTTAAAAAGACTTTATTAAAGATCTACTCATTTAAAGATCTCCCTTTCCATGACAGAAGTGGGGTGGGGTTTCAGGTAGCTCACCAGGCATTGCACATGTATTGTCATATCACTATAAAATAATTTCAAAGAAAAAGGTGAAACCACGTCCTCCAATGTAGTACAGATTTCCAACATTTTCCTCCACATCTACCCTTGACAGATGATATTCACATGGAAAATACATGTTCCAGGACCTAGAGTTTTAACTATCTTTTCCCCTCCCACTGAAAGAAGCACAATGGAATACAAGTGATCAAGAATGAGATTATCATCAGGATACATTTGAATCTGCTGTCATTTTGTTTTACGAGCAAACCAAATTTTGATATTTCTTAATTAATAACAAATTATTTGTCCTAGAACTTGGAGCTCATTGACATATACAGTACAATTACTAAGAACTCATGGTACAGAATTCCTAGTATAGTGATTTCTCTGTTTTCTAAGTTTGTTTCATGCAATAATTATCAAGTGCTGGAAAACGTAAGTGTTTAAGAGAATGCAAAGCCAAGCCTGGTATAAAAACTGACTTCTTTTTAAGAAGTAGGTGACAAGTGAGAAAACAACTGTAAAACTAAGGTTTTTCTTATGTTTGCCTGACCACACCCCACCACTGGGATTAAATCCTTCATTTTAGAATCACAGAATGTTTTTTATGTTGAAAAGAAACTTGAAAGGCAAAACACTCAGTTTTCCTAAACCAGCCACCCTAAGTGCCCACAGACCATAGAATGCATACATTCTTTTTCCCTTGTGTAATGTAATACAGATGTGCTTACAATACTTTAAAAGTGATTCCAGCATTCAAGGATTAAATGCTTCACATCTTTCAAACATTATTTCTCTTTGAAATAAGCAGTATTTCTAAAAAGTTAGCAGTAACTATACAAAAGAGAAAAAAATGAGATTAAATTAGAAACCCAAATACAAGATTAACTTACAAAAATATAAAATGGATGGAACTAAATAAAAGTCAAAATGAAATGTCAAATAAGGACTTTTTGTGAACTATCCTACAAATACTTGTAAGTAACTTTATCTTCTGTACATTGTAACTGAATCATAAGGCACATTTAGAGACATTTTCTGATATGGGAATATTTTTTCTATTTCAATTTTAGTAAATAATTTTCAGTATATACTCAATGTTTTTGGTATTTTATTTCTTTTTATAATATTGAATCTTTATTTGGTTTACTGTATTTCTAAAGCAAAAGCAATTTAAAAAAATTCACAACTCTCATGGCAAACAGGCTAATATTATCTTTGACACAGTATATAATATGTTCCTAGTAGATGAATATTTAGAGATACTTAAAAATTACCATGTAGTAAGTAAAAAGCTATTTTAATTTTAAAATTATAATCATCCTTATTTAATAATAAAAATAAGGTCCCAATGTACATGCTGAATTGGCACTATACAAAGCATTTAGGATGCAGAGATTTATAAAAATTTACGATGAACTATTTTTAAAGCATTTTATTCAAATACAATGAAAATCTGGAAGGTTGTGTGCTTTTGATTAGTACTGAATTTTATTTAGTGTTTATCCTAAAATGTTGCAAATTCCTATTCATGGCATACGTCTCAGATTTCTGGTCTGTTAAATAGTTAAGACTTCCCTAAATCATCTTTTAGTTGAAATTAAAATTCCTCATATTTTTCAATTATTAGAGGTTACTCAGTCTAGCAATAACATCTAGTAGTGACTAAAATGTAAATTATATAAACTGTTTATAAAGAAAGACTATCATATATATTTAGGATAATGTTTTATTTATGGATTTTGGTTAAATGAAGTAATGACTAATGGTTGCTTGGGTTTAGAATAAACATTTTGAGTGAAAGTCCTGCCTCCATCACTGATCTGTGATATTGGACAACTTATTTAACTTTTCTATTCCCTCATTTCCATGCTTAAAAATGGAAATGACAATATAATCTCTGAGGTTCTATGTTTTATAGAAAACTGTTAGCTACTTTATAAGCCATAAAAATTTAAGTTTACATCTACCTGAAACAATTAACAAACTCTTACAGAAACTTTACTTCATGACAAAGTACTGAATGTCTTTAGTAATAGAGTGACACGAAAGCACTGAAACAAGTATTTGTCTTTAATGATGCACAAGTGGCTTTAGATTCTCAGTGCTGTGCTTTAACCCACTGCGCCACCAGGGAGGGCCCAGTCTTACAACTTTTAATGCAACCTTCAAACTATTATCTTAGATCACATTTTCTTCCAAGAAGTTCAAAGTATCTTGAGGCTAATTGTAGAGTGCTTTAGCCCCTTTGCAAGCCATTAAGTCACTGAATCCTAAGAGACACCTGTATCTTTTTGAAATTTTCATGAAATCTGTTGTTTCCCATCAGTAGAAATGGCTCTGCTACCAGAAAACAAACTACTTTAGTTGGGAAGGATCAAGATACTGACATATGTCTTTTCTTTTATTCTCAGGGACCTTCTCGAGACATTTCTTACTGCTATTTCACTTGTTTACTCTCACAAGCTTACTAGCTAACCCTGATTAGGCAGCTTCCCAGGGGTCATTATCCCAGGGGGCATTAAAGGGACAACATGGCTCAAAATCATCAACAGGTGTTATAGTGACTGACATTATAAAAATAAAAATGTTGTTTTTTAAGATTATACTCTTAATCTTGGCTCTGTTATTAGTTTCCAAAGATACTAGTCAAATTCTTGAACTTCTTTCTCTATTTTATTAGCAAATTAGGATATATATAAAAAAAACCTCTCCATAACTAAAGGTAGATAGATTTTTAAAATGTCACAAATTACTCTGTTTCCTGATTACTGATACTATTGAGATTGTCTCCCCTGTAATCTCCTGAAAATATTGAACTTAAGTTTGACTGTTCTCCACCAGCCAAAATATTTTCTACTATCATATAAGGTCACTGGACGAAGAGCTCACCAAGATCCTTTCAGACCTAGGATTCAAGTTTGGATACTTATCTGCCAAAAGTAGCACTTAATCTATATTCTCAAAAATTACAATTCTTTTTATTCTAGGTTTCAGGATTAAAAGGAATACTGAGGCCCTCCCTGGTGGCGCAGCGGGTTAAAGCACAGTACTAAGAAGCTAAAGCCTCTTCCGCATGAGTTCGATTCCCGCCTGCCCCAGAGGTGACCACATGGCTACATTGCAAAGAACATATCACAGTCATTTCTCTCTTGATCCTCACTTTCTGATGAGAAAACAGGCTTGAGAACTTTCCAAGGTCTATACCAAAGTTAAACACTATTTTTTTGACAGATACAGAAAATCTATTTTGATGTAGGTTTTTGGATAAAAACAAAAAGCTTATTTTGGAACCTTATAATTTAGGTTAGTTTTGAGATGCAGTAATATAGTAAAACATATTTAAACCACTTAGTGTTTGTAATGGTGAATGTTTTAGACTACAAAACCTGGAAACTCTTAAAGTAAAATAGGACAGTCTATTTCTTCATAAATGATGTATTCTGGAAGGATATTACTCTGGAATGTAATACAATTTCTCTCTGAAGGGATCCTGAAAATTATGGATTAGTATAGAGAAGTTATTATTTTGAAAATAATGTTCCAAAAGGACTATATTTCTACTGGAAACTCAACTTGTTCTAAGCCTCTCCAGACCTTATTATCATTTCTCAGAAAATTCCAGGAATCAGTCATCTTTGTTCATGTCTGTTTTCCCCACTACAACAGAACTGTATTCATTCCTGTATTAACCCCATTGTTTATTTATATGCCTAAAATATTAGATGTACTTAGTTTATGGTTTTAAAATAAATTCAGAAGAATCATTCCACAACAGCTTAAGTCACATCTTTATCAAAAACAGGCTATATATAAACATCAAAGCAGCAAAGCAAATGTAAAGAACAGAAACAGTATCTGAACTTCTTCATGAAAACAGATGATCCTATTGATAAAAGTAAGATACAGGTCTAAAAGTTAATAGATTTGAAAATTATAAGTGAATGGATAGTATCCAAGCTGGGAGTTTCTAAATTGTTCAGTCAGCGATCACCTCAGTGACCAGCAGTACAATAGCTATGCTCTGACAGTGTCTGGCATTACAACTCATGTTTCTCACTTCAAAACTGCTCATTTACTTTCTGTGATAAACTGGTAAGAAATACTGTTGCAAAAGGGCAGTTGTGGCTTCGCTAAAACAAGCAAGCTTATATGAGTTCTATGGTTTTACTTATTGCGCACTCTAATATCCAGAACAATACCTGGACAATAGTGGGTATTCATCAAGTATTCTCTCAATAAGTAAAGAAATTTACGGCAGACATATTAGCTTCTATAAGAAGACATACGTTTAAACCCTGTATATTCTGGAAAAGTAGCTCTCAAATAAAATCAGTAGCAAATTCCATAGTGTTGGACATGTATTCTGTGATCACCTAAATCTGAAAATAAGTTGTATATAAAAGCTAAAACCTGGGAAATATTAAAGTTTAGTTAATCAGGTATTTCAAGAGACAATTGTCCTATACAAAACATGGCAAACAAAATCAGTGGAAACTAGCAACATCAAGTATTTGGTAAAAAGATTTTATTCTGAAGTTACTGGAATGCCAAAAATCATAGGATACATTTAAAAATCAAACAGCCCACAGGAAACAATGTTTCTGCATTTAAACATTTTCCAGAAAATAATAAAATCCTTCTTTTTAGCATGCTTATCTAAAATTATAAACCCAACATCTTCTAAGCTAATTTTAGATGCTTTTTAAGTCTACTTTTCTATAATAACATAATTACAATTAAATTACAAATACAAATTTATTCATCTTACCCTATCTGTGACTATATTATGTGTAAAAATCTTTAACTAAAAAAGCCACTAAAAATCTGTTTTTAAATATATCCCTACAGTATCTAATTTCATTGTTCATGCTTATAAAATACTTATAAAACTATGAAATTTTGAAGAAATTAGGATAACTATGTATTGAGGATATACTTTCCTCTAACTTAGTCTCAGGACAAAAGTTACTTCAGTTAAGAGTTTCTGACAAAATTGACATAAAATGATACTATTATTAGTCAAAAATAAACAGTGTAGCTAAATTTATAATTTTAAATTCAAAATTCCTGGACCTGAATTGTAATCATTCACTATTATATATGCAAGTCAACTTTTGACCCCAATTTTTGTATTGCTAAAGACAAAAAGCTACACTAGACATAAATTGCAGAGGCTATTTCTTGAAATAATTTGAAATAGGACTTAGAAATCTTTTACATGTACATGATATAATTTATAATATTCTAACCAGGATGACTTTTTTCAGTTGAATTTATATCCTATGACTAGTTTAGAATTTTAATTTGAAAACTATCTTTAAAAGCCTAGGCTTTGCTGATAGGCAGATAATTATTATAATAACTAGTTACTTAAGATTGTCAAGTTACTTAATTATATCACAAAATTTGAAAACTTTTAAAGAAATAAAGAAGCAATTTACCTTACTAAATTTTGCTGTGTATGTTCAACTTTCATTAAAATTTGGACCCCAGTCTGAGAGCGAACGTAGACTTTCAACCTGAAATAAAAATGCCAATGTTGATTTTTAGTGTATTTTAAGATAGTTTCTATGGAAAACTAAACATTTAGGAGCAGTTTAGTAATACTTAAAATTTTATCCATCCAAGGCTAAAGGAATCAAGGATTTGAATTTTTTAAAGCAATCTTTCTGTTCTGTTTAATGAAACATCTTAAATTTAAAAAAGCACTAATCCTGCTATTTTGTTTGTATCCAATTTAGTGATATGTATTTTGTCTTACTGCCAAATGCAGCATGAATGATAAAAACTAGATTATGAGAAGAAAAGAAATTCAACTATTGTAATTGTCCCAAAGACACTGCTTAAGATGTGACATGGATCTGGTTTAGTTTGGCACTAAACTTTCTTCAAAAGTGGATGAAATTTAACTAGAAGGGGATCAGACATTTTAAAGTCTAACCAGTTTTAAATTGTTTCAACACCAGGTTCCTCTGGAACCAAATTAAGCATGCATATTCCACACAGAGGTACCATCTAGAGAAGAGGAAGTCAACTGGGTTCCTGTCCAGGGTTACTGATAAACACTCTAAGTGATAGTTTCCTTTGTTTGACCTATAAGCTAGGTCCTGTACTAGGAACTTTATATGCTATTTCTTTTAAGCTTCATAACAACCCTACTTAGTAGATATCTTCATTCTCATTCTCATTTTACTGACGGAAAAAAAAATTAAGGTCTGGAAGTTAAGCAACTTGCTCCTGAACATACAGCTAATAAAGGACATGGCTAGCTACTCTAACATATATACCCTGAATCTTTCCACTATGCTATGTTAACCACTTTTGTTTACATTGTATTTTGGAACAGGAGGCACAATGTATCTTACTTTCATTTTTAAAAAAAAATTTGGCTGATCAAGATTTTCTGTCTTTAACACTTGGAAACATTTAATTTTCAGTTCCTCTGAATCCTCAGTTCTTTAAAAGGCAGTTTAAAGGTCAAGACTGCAGAAAGGGACTCCAGGCTACCTGGATTTAAATTCCAGCTTCTTTGCTTAGTGCTAAATGCACTCTTCTAACTACTTTAAGGCTCAGCTTTCCTACCCAATCAACGAGTATAACAGCAATTATGTGTGTTAATGAGGTATTACTAGGATGCAACGAATTAATGCATTTATTATTATCTGTTTCAAATGTTACCAGGAACACAGTAAAGAATGAGTATTAGCTATGTTGTTACTACTATCCCAAACATCATCTCTGATAATGCCTTGATTAAACATTGACAGAAAGAGTACCAACACATTTTAAAATAAAGTTAGAACTTTACAAAATAAACATAAATGTTAAAAATAGCTAAAATTTTAAAATAATTTCAAAAAGTTATAAGATTTTTGAAACATACCTTTGACGAATTACAGGATCAGACTTTTCAGGATCAATGTATGGTCTTAAGATTTCATTGATTGTTTTGTCATCTGGTACTCTTTCCAACAAAGAAAACAAACAAACAAAAAAGAAACAAAATATTATTTATAATTTTTGACTAAAGGTGTTACTTTAGCATTATTAAATCTTGTGGTTTTTTGTTTAAATAACTGAACACAGAACTTTTATTTTACTCTTGGAAAATATAACATCCTTTTAAGCAAAAATTACTCATGAAAAAAGTTCAGAAAACTTCTTGGACACACTTAATAAACTCTTAAACAAACAATATTTTGAGAAGCTCCCTATAAATCAATTATAAAATATGAAGCTCTTTTAACACACACCTGTGTTCAAACATGAAAGAAGTCAAGATGAAATATATTTGAAAGTTAATAGAAATAAGAAAATTTGAAAAAAAGTTTCAGACACTAACTTCAATGCACATTCAAATTTATTCATTCTAAATCTTAAGACCAGGTTACAAATTGATAGTACTTTCTCTGAAAACTGAGCATTTTATGTTTTCCAATGTCCCTGTATGTATGTATGTATGTATGTATAACACATTATTATAGAAAATAAGGTTGTGGAAACAATTTTTAAAAAAAAAAATTTTATAATTTATTTTTACATATTCTTGTGCATTTTTCCATCTCAGTTGCAATCCCCCTGGGTTTTGTGGAAACAAATTTAAGACACTGCTCTGAACTATGAACTCTCCTCAAATCATTTATATATATTCATACTACTGTGCTATATACCCTTATCCATAAAATCTTTTCACTATCTTTGGTATGTAACTTTAAAAAGATAAACTCGCCATTGCAGCAACACAATGGAGCTCATAGGGATAATGTTAGTGAAATAAGTAAAAAAGACAAGACAAATACACTATAGTATCACTTATATGTGGAATATAGAGAAACAAAGCTAAGGGTCAAAAGGAAAACTTAAAAATTAACCCGTGAGAACTCTCCTACATTGCTGGTGGGAATACAGACTGGCCCTACCACTATGGAAAGTTGTGTGGAGGTTCCTCAAACTACTAAAAATGGAGCTACCATATGACTCAGCAATTCTACTCCTAGGAATCTAGCTAAAGGACACAAAAATATTAATTCAAAAGGATAGCTACACCTATATGTTTATTACAGAACTATTTATGGTAGGTAAGATAACAGAAATAACCCCGATGCCCAAAAATAGATGACTGGACCAAGGAGATGTGGTATATATACACAATGGAATACTATTCAGTAATCAAAAAAGATAAACTAATGCCATTTGCAGCAATATGGTTGGAGCTAGAAGGGATTATGCTCAGTGAAATAAATCAGAAGGAAAAAGAAAAATATTGGATGGTCTTACTTATAGGAGGAATATAGGGGAACTAAATAAGGGATCAAGGGGAAAAATAATAGTAAATAACCCCCCCCACACACAAAATTAATAGCCAATTATAAATCAGAGAAATTCTGCAGAGGAGAGGTAGGAAGAGGGATCAAAGTGGGAGGGAAGAGCACAGGGGCTATGCATGATGGTGCATGGGTGAATTGGTGGTGGGAATTCTATGGGGCCACACTGAGAGGAGAAAGCGAACACTGTACAAAAATGAACACTGGTGTGTGTGTGTATATATATATATATATATAATACATACATAAAAAATTAACCCTTGAGAACTGACTACTGAACTTAAGTATACAGAGGGCAGAAGGATTGAGAAGAGAAAAGTGAACACAATGGATGCGTCATCAAACTATGGGTGACATATGGTGGCAAGCACACTATGGTGGCAATTCCTGAGGGTCGATACTATACTTCCAGCCACCAACAATAATGTAAGCCACTGTTATCTCAATTAAAACAAAGTTCTTCATTAAAAGACAACTTGGGCTCTCCCTTTTAGTGCAACGGGTTAGGACGCAGCACTCCAAGTTGGATGCAATCACTTCAGTGCGAGTTCAATCCCTGCCCTGGAGGTGACCACATGGTGTGGCACCTCTCCTGACCAGCCCACTGTTCCCCTCAGCAGTGTACTTCGTCAGTCTGCCTGTTCTGCTCCCCACTCTGTCTGGTGAAGCTTCTCACCGCCCCTACACCTCTGGCTTGTACCCCAGTTCTGTATGAATAAATAAATCTTTAAAAAAAAAGGAGGCACTTCAATGAAAACATGGGCTAATCTTTTTACTTTGCTATAAAATATGCACAGTTTATAGACAAATGAAAAATTGTTCAACATCATTTATTACAAGGAAAACATAAATCAAACCACAGTGAGGTACCTATCACCTCATCTCTGTAATAACTGTCCATGTTAAAAAGAATGGAAATAAACATTGACGAGGATGTAGTGAAAAAGGAACACATCCATTACTGGTGGGAATGCAAGCTGGTACAATCTCTGGAAAATGGCATGGAGGTTTCTTAAAAAAATATAAGTGGAAATTCTGTATGATCCAGCAATACTGCCATTAGGTATTTATCTTAAAATTTTGAACATTCCAATGTTAACGGTTTGTAAACATCTAAGTTTATAGCAGCACTGTCCACAAATGCCAACTCACAGGACCAATCTAACAGCCCTCCAGCAGAAAAATGGATAAACAAACTGTGGAATATATACTCAACAGAATGGTTCAGAGCTGTTATAAAAGATGAAATGGTGGTTTTGAGGACAAAATGGATGAAGCTTAAGGTAATTGTGTTCAATGAAGTAAATCAGAAAATAAGCCAGATATTCTACACTGGTAGAATATCTGTAGAATATAAATATGGTTTCAACTCATTTGTAGAATACAAATAACCAAAAAACATACATAGGCAAAATATAGGAAAAATACATCTTGGCTGAAATAATTTAATGGTTACCAGTGGGAATGGTGGGTAGAGAGGGAAGGAGAAAGGAGACAAATGGGGTGTTGGCACAGATGGTTTGGTGGAGGGTGAGTGGACCATATGAATGAGCAGAAATGTAACCACTAAACAAGAAAAATTAAAAGCGACTTCACAGGTTTCCTAACCCTGGGAATCAAATAGTACACAACCAGTGAAAATTATGAATGACAATTAAAAATATTCAATATGAAAAAAAGTAGAATTAAAAAAATATTCATGCACATTAACTTCAATTATGAGTATACCTATACACATGTCTGAAATGTTTTTCCCCTGTGGGACACACTATGTATGATGTTAGTAGTAATCTTTGCAGAGAATAATTTTGGATATTTTTCATTTCCTATATAACCATTTATCTTGAGTAGAAAGATTTCAGCCCTTTGGAATTTTCTTGCATCTCCTTGATCATTCTCTCCCTTCTGAAGTATCTAATATTTTGATTTTTGAGTTTCTAAGTTCTATCTCTATAGTCCCACCTCTGTAGTATTCCTAAAATAGTTTAATTTTTCTATTTTCTTTTCACATCAAATAAGGATGAATACTACTCCATGAATTCATCCTTATTTTGTTTTTCACTCAATGTTATTTCTAAGACTCATCCATGTTTGCTGCATATATTTCATTCATTTTCAGTGGTAGTGAGCATTTCACTATACAAATAGACAACTTTGTTACCAATTTTACTTTCACAGATAGCACATTTGACAATTTACTATAAACACTGAGACATAATAAAAACAAATTAGTTCTTAGTAGACAGTGGTGATGTTATTATACCTTTTTTCTATGTACACAGCTTGACTCTGAGGAAATTGAAGCTTCACATGCCAACAAAACTGCTGTTTTCTAAGAGAGAAAATAATCATGTGAGGATCAAAGTAGATAAAAATGTGAACACATGAAACTTTCTTAATTTTCATTTTAAGACAGTAATTTTGTAAGTATTCTTATAATTTAACAACTTTTCTACTAAGAGCTATTTTTCTCTTATGACTCTGGAGGCTAAGTTTTTAAAATATACTTAAGGATTTTTAAGAGGAAGAAAAATCAAGGAAAGCAGTTCTGAGTTCCAAGGGTTTCATAAGGCCAAATCAGAAGGCATTTTCTTATAGTTCAGGCTCTTTTGAGATCCATGTGCTACTACTTGAAGTTTACAAATAGATTTCCTCATGACTAACAATGAGCTGATTCCTTCGCCTGACTAGTCTGAAAATTAGGTGAATGAAGTATTGTCCAGTTGAGACCAGCTGGCTACAAATACACTCTGAGCCATGAGTATGTGTATTCAGTAGCAAAACAGTAGACAACAAGTTGGTTGCTAAGCAAAATGTACTCTAAGAGAGTCCCTTTGCTTTTAGGTTTAAACTTTGTTTTGATACAGTTATCAACAGTAATAATTTACTTAATCTAACTATAGAAAAATGACCATGTTCTATTTAACACTTCTAAACTTGGTGAGCTAAATATTCCTTTTAAAAAATATTTAATGCTAAAATATTCAATCCATTACAGAAATTTAAATGTCTTCAAACATGATGGTTTTATACATGTTTTCCTTACTTAGAAAAAATTTCTAGCAACCATTTGGCAAGTTAATATCCAGCAGCAACTCCAAGCTAATAATTTTAAGTCTATTTGAATACCTTCCAACAAAATTTATAGGATTTAGTTATTTTTTTGTTGGAAGATAATCAATATAAATCAAGCAAAAATTCTTATCAGGATAAGCAGAGGGAATTTTTTTTTTTTTTGAACAGCCATTTGGGCACAAGTAAGAGAAAAATATGCGTCATTATCTTCATGTTGATAGTGCCACTTTTACAAGAAACAACCATGTTAAAAGTTTAGTATTATCTTGGCAGAACAAAGTTGAAAGCATTCGTTGTTAGTTGAAATAAGAGCTTTTAAAATTTCAGAGGAAAAGTAATATAGCTTACAGACGTTTATTTTTAAAGAGGTACACCTGAAACTTGTGATTTTATAATGCATTGTAATAATGCAATGTTTAACTTCAATTAAAACTTGAATGTAAATGCGACAGTTACTGACTTTAAATATTTTTTTCAAAATGAAACACCTGGCAATATTTGTTATCTGTGAAGCAGGTATAGTATACATAATACTACTATCAAGGGTCTAAAGAAATAACACATTTCTTCTTAAGCAAGTTAAAATGAATTTTAAAATTTTATTGGATAAATTACTTCATTTAAAAATACTTGTTTTTCCATGTTAAATTAGAGGGAGAAAAAGATTACAAACTTGTTATCTTGTGGAACTGTAAACCATACTCAATCACCCCAATCACTGCTTGAGTAATTTCAAGAACCATTCACCTTTTTTAACACTCAGTGGACGCTGAATACCTTCAGAAAGTACTTAACATTCCAAAACCAAGGAGAAAAGTCCTCACAAGTAACTTTATTTGCCACAGTTAACTAATTATGGTTTTATCAAGGCATTCAGTACTGTTTTACTATATATACATTGTTAAATTATGACTTACAAAAATCTTTTGGTTTTAGTTCAAACATGAACAAATTTCAAAAGATTATTATTAGATTATTATTATTTAAAGATTATTTTAAAATGTGATCTCTCAATATTCAAAAACAAACAAGAAAAAAATATACTCAATACATCCACACTCAGCTTTTACTAACTTGCATACTACCATATATTTTTTTCCTAAGTAAAACAAAAAAGGTTACTGATAAGAGTGACATCTGTTACACTGGTTCTTGCTCTAATTTCTACCCCTAAACCAAAGGTAACTGTAATCCAGAGACTGAGTATGTATCTTACCATCCACAGTTTTATAATTTAAAAAAAATACACACGGATTTACAAGCAACATAGTATTTTGAGTGATATTAACATCTGCTGCAATATCACCACACTCAAGTATCCTATGCCTTGTTTTTTCACTTACATGAGATTCAGAGACCTATTTATGATAATACCTATATGTTAATTTCACATTATACAGTATTCTATTGTATGAAGACTGATCAAATTTATTTATCCATTCTCTATGTTTCAATATCAGCTGCAAGTGTTTATTCAACTGTGCATGTGTGATGTACACTGTGACTGCCTCAAATTTTTTTACCATTTGTTCTTCTATTAAATCACACTTAATGAAAAAACACAGTATCCCCAGGGTGGGGCTATTATTTACTAATATGCAGGGTGGGGCTACTATCTACTATTATGCAGAATTAAAAGCTAACTTTATTGGAACCTACCTGTACTTTTCTGCATTATGGTGGTATAAAAGGCATTTGAGAACAGTAATTCAGAATAAAAGATTTAAATTGTAGAATGGACAAAGAGAGACTAAAGAATGTTGAATAGAGTTCCTAAAATGGGTGAGTAAATTATCTCAAAAGCTGTTTCCAATTATTTAGTGTTACTAAAAGTCATGTAGTCCTCATGTGGCAATCAAATGTCTTCCTAAGACTCAAAAAATAAAGAATTTCATAATTACATTCAATGATATGTATCCCACTTTAAGAAATACAACAAAGGCCAACAACATTATTTGTGAGAATGCCTGAGTAATTTTATATCTTTATTTATAGGTCTTTGTAAAGAAGTCTGGAAAGAAACAAAGTGACTGAAGTTTCAGAGAGTATGCTTGTTTTGTTTTGTACACTGAATGATTTTCTAAAGATGGATTCCAGAAGTCAGGTTATTTGGGTAGAGCAGGGGTTCTTGACCTTGGTATTACTAATCTTTTCGATCAACTAAATCTTTTTTGGTTTGGGCGGGGGGGATTAGCTTGTGGTTACAGGATATTAACAGTATCCCAAACATCTTCCCATCAGATAACCCTAGTAACACCGTCATCCCCAACTTGTGACACCAAAAATGCAACCGGAGACTGCAATGTTCTCTAGGAGAAGAATTATTAGGATACAGATTTGAATCTTTATCATTACTCCTAGTGCTTTAGGACTATTATTCCCTGAATTAATGAAAATGCCTTCAACAATAATGTCATCATGCTCTTGACATATTTACCATGCCAAAGGTGGCATCTCTCTCTCTCTCTTTCTCTCTCTGTCTCCTCTCTCCCTCCCTCCCCCCTTCCAATGGAGGTAGTATCAGCTCAAAGGAGGCAAACACCAGTTCACAGGAAGGTAAAACAAACAGCAAAGTCTTGCATGCAAAGTCTTAGTATTATTTGAGTTGTGGCCCTATACAAATCCAGATATACTGTATATCCTTGGTATCTAAAATATTATGGTGGGGGTAGGGGATAGATGTCTCAAAGCTCCTTGAGAAGTGATAACGAAAAAGAAAAATGTGAGACACGAATGGTAAACGTAAATGAGGAGAACAGTAATAAGGAAAAGAAATATTTTATATTTAATACAGGACACTTATTTAACAATCCTTGCTTACTAAAAATGGTTACAGATCATTCTCTCCTAAGGTTTCAAGAAAGTAATAATGTGGATGAAGACACACATTTGGTGGGGAAGGAACTTTTATATCCAAATAACTCAATCATTCTTTTGAGTTCATGATTAAAAAATGCTAATATTTATATCTGGAGCACTACCATAATTCTAAAGGAGAAAATCAGATCCTTTTAAATGGCACTCCTCTCTTGATATATGAGATGGTCAAGTCATTTATAACTAAAGAAAAGTAAATAGAAATGAAATACTTTTACCTATAAGGCTTGCAAAGAGGTTTTTAAAATAAGAAATGCTAGAGAAGCATGCAAAAAAATTGTTAATAGTATAAACTTATACAAGTTTCTGATGGTTTAATATAATAAAAGTTATAAATAAAACCCATAGTTGAAAAAAATCGTATTTTTGCCTTAACATTTTTATTTGTTAATAGTATAAACTTATACAAGTTTCTGATGGTTTAATATAATAAAAGTTATAAATAAAACCCATAGTTGAAAAAAATCGTATTTTTGCCTCAACATTTTTATTCTGAGGAAATTATCCCAAGGAAATAATCAGACAAGCAGTGGCACAGAAACAAAATACCCATTGTCCAATGTACCAAACATTATAGCAGAAAAAAAAAAAAAAGAACCATTTAAATGATAGTCATCTGAAAGGAGATTAAATAAATCATGGTAAATCTATATGATGAACTTAAAAATGAGGTAAAATTATATGCACTGAGGCAGAAAATGTGCAGTTTGAATGATGGTAACATACAGTCACATGTGTATTTCCATGTATAAAGTGTGCATGCCAGATCTTAATAAACTATGATTACTTTTTGACATTATAAAAGGAATTAATTCTTACTTTATATGATTTAATTAAAAAAAAAACAGACAGAACTGTCTGTTATTTTTTTATAACCAGCAGACAGAAAATATTTTTCATGGGGAGGTACAATACGGCAGTCGCAGCAAGGACAGGAGTAATTTTAATCTTTTAAAACAATTTAACAACTTCAAATCTGTCTCCTTTAAGACATAGGCTACAATGAAGAGCTACATATAGAGCATGAATTCTAAAAACTGTAATTTCTAATATGTATTTAAATCAGCTAGAATGTTTTTCTTAAAAAAGAAAAGACAATTCTGAGTTCTACATCATCCGTGGCAAACCAACATTTACCTAAAGCACATTTCTGAGGGCTTGCAAGGTCTGTGGAACACAAAGAATATGAAGGGAAGAGCACTTCTTTTTAGGGTAGAATCAACCCCCAACTCCAGGCACTGCTTTTTTCCTTTCATATCACTGATAACTTTTCATATCACTTTATATGAAGGTGGACTTTTTTTTTTACTGACACTGAATATAGCAAAATAGTCAATATACTGAAAGCCAGAGAGATTATATGGAATCTGAATCAGACTCAATTTATTACTTAACATGATCTTGAGCTAAAGATGTAAATATCCCTAGATCTCAGGCTTCTCACCAGTGAAACAGGGACAACAATGTAATTTATCAATGTACCATAGGATTCAATGAGTAAATACAGGCCAAAAATTCAGAATATAAATTCAGAAATGTTAGTTACTATTATTACCACTATTATAATTCTGCATTGAATTCAATGGCCCGAATTATGAGACTTAGAATGGAAATACTGACAGGGCCAGTAGCTGAGAATATTTTGTCATGAGTTCATAACCAAGCTCTACTTATACTGCATGTAGTGGCTACAGTTGAAATTGGACATATGTATTAATATCTGGCTATAACAGGGCCTGAATGTTCGAAACACATTATGGATTTTATTCCATGGTTTAATGCACCAATGACAAAAGTTTCAAAAGATGAATGAAATGAAGGTTTTAGAGGGAGATCCATTATGTTCCTCCTTAATACCCTAATACATGCTTCTACAGTGCAGTTAGGGCATTAATTTTTCAGCTTTTGCATACAGATAGTGAGGGGAAGTACTTTTCTACTATTTATAAGAAGCACATTGAAATATCACTTCAAATATACATCATATTTTTTTACTGTTGCTTTTTAAAAACAGGTGGTTCTATGAGCTAAGCTAATGTCAGACTTTCACATGTCTGATCTTCAGAATACTTACTACACCACTAATTGAGGAAATTCTATAGGTTATAGAAACTACCAGTGGATCCCTTACCCGAGGGCACTAGCAAATAATAATAATTGACTAGATGCTTTTTATATGCCAGATGCTATTCTAAATGTTTTATACATATTAATTCATTTAATTTTTATAATTCTATGCATTCTATTATGGAATTCTTTGAGACACTGAGGTAAATACAAGAAAGTTTTCCTCCTCCAAGGTCATTATTCAGCTGGAAATTAGTTGAACTGTGATTTGAAGTCAAACAATATACATTAACTCTACTTTTCTATACTTTACAGAACTGGAAGCTATAAAAAACCATTTATTTTTTGTTCTGTTAATTCAAGTATATCTTAACTACTTTTCATTTTAAATATTTGCCACCATATGTTGCAATCTATTTTAAGAGGTAGACCTTATGACTGTCTTGCAATCTCTTAACTACCATCCTCCTTCCTAATCCATACCCATACTTTGATGAATGGATCATAGTATGCACTTACTTCAGATATCAACACCCTATATTCACCTAGACACAATGGATCAGAATTGGGCAGACGAACTAAAGGCCCATATAATGGTAAATTTCAGATTTCCTCTTTAGTATTGCTGGGCACTTACTGTAACCTAAACCATAACCACAAGCAACCTCTGACCATGAGGAGTCAATTGACATCAAGGTAAAACTGACAAGAAAGTGAACCCTTGTTGATATAAATTGAGTCACTGTATCTACTAACTTGAAAGTTCATCCTGTTTCTAGACAGAGTTATAAGAGTCAGTATACCCTTTATATTAAACCTCACACTGGTCTAAATTGGGTATTTTATTTCAAATGACATAAAGCATCCTCATACAAGGGATTAAAGTTTCTTCTTTTTAGGTTTCATCTTTCATTTATAAATAACAGGGGGGAAAAGGGCAGACTAATCTACAGATTATTAGCTGTTATAACATTTAGACACAGCAAATAATTACCTGATAAAATTTCAGGAAAAGGCATTTTGTTCTATCAGTTATAAAATCTAATACCAAATGTTGAAACCTTTCAACGAAAAAACCAAATGTACAAGATTCTACATAATCCTTTGGTTATAGGCATTTTATCTTTTAAAGTGTATTTGAGAACAAAATTTCAAGTCTTAAAAATAAATATAACTATTTGTCATAAAACTAGTCCATCTATTTTATTAGGATTAGTACCATTTAAAGTGTTCTTGGAAAGAACAGATCTGTGTAGTTACTTAGTATTGGTTAAAATTTCTAGAACTGGGGAGAATCCAGTTATTATTGCATTTGTTTTTTTAAAAATTAGTGTTACCACTATATAATACAGTAAACAGGTTAAGTATGTGGTATTAACTTTTAATAGACAGTACCTTAAGAAATGGATGTAGTAGGCAAAGATTAAAATGAAAAATACTTTGTTTCAAAGAACTGCCCTTAAAGCATTTCTCATATAGAAGTACCAACATGGGGTATGGGGACATATGGAAATGGCTAGGTGTTTTTTGTTCCAAAACTGGGAAACACTTTAGGTATTGAGTGGAGAGGTAGAAGAAATGCTAACTTTTTCATAATGCATGAGAAAATCCCACACAACAAAAAAAATGGCCCTGCTCAAAATGTCAATAGAGTCCCTACTAAGAAACACTAGAATGCAGAAAGGAGAGCAGTTATATGCATACCAAAAAATGAATACCAGCACTAAATGCCACCATCTGTTTTATATTAACTGTGGAAGAAAATATGTACTATAGGAAGTCAGGCAAAAGAGAACTGGAGAAGATGAGTTACCATGTGTATTTTCACAGAAGCTAGGAAATTTGCAATGGGAAGACATTCTAGGATAAAGAATGGTGACCAGTTTGGGCACATTTAGTTGAATATATTAATAAATACAGCCGGAAAGATTATGAAGACCCAGATTTGGTATGACTCCTTCATAGGAAGAGGGAAATTTCCAGCTTAAAGTTTGACTCTATTTTAACTCCATGGAAGGAATATAAGGCTCTTCATGCCTAGCCTCCATGGGGTTGTCTCCAGGCCCATTCACCAACTCCAACTCACCAACTCCCACCCTAGTTTCCAGACATACCAAAATGCTTACATTTGCTTAAGTTTGCTATTTTGTTTTTTTGCAGCTGACATTCTTACCACAAGACCACCCTGTCCCTCTGTCTAGATAAAAACCTACAAAACTAATGTCCTTCAAAAATTTGCTTAAATTCTATTTTCTCTGAGAGACCTTACTTCCCCCCTCATTTCCCCCCTCCCCCACCCCCAAGCTTCCTGCTCTCCCAGTAGGGCTGGGGCAGTGAGACTTTCTGCTCCCACAGCACATTCCATGTCGGAACATTAACTACTTTATGTTGTAAGTTTGCTAACAGTTCTTCCATTGGTTGAAAACCAGGAGAACAAGGCAGCTGAGTTACTGGCAAAGAGCTCAATGGTTTTTAGGCAGAGGTAAACATAAGAATCAACTGGTACATCTTTTTTTTTTTTTTTTTTTAATTTAAGACTTTACTTTTTAAAGAGCAGATTTAGGTCCATAGAAAAATGCAAAAGAGATACAGAAATGTCTCATTTAGCATCTGCCTCTACTCATGCATTAAGTCTTATCTAGTAGAGTTTAATACAGATATCTAAGCTTCACCCTAGGCCCAAAGAATTAGCAATTGTGTTGGTAAGGTCCAAGTAACTATATTTTGAAATTATAAGTGAAATTTCACCTACTGGCAATTCTGCCTATTGTCCATTAGGGTATTTTGAGGAACTAATGACTTCTGTGGGCTCAGAAACATTGAAGGACTCTGAGCAGGGAGCCATCATAGTAAAAATGCATTTTAGAAAGATGGTCCTGGTGGCACTATGTAAGAATCACTGAGGTATGGCAATAATGAAGTTAGTGAAAACACTTGGAGGTTCCCCAATAATAGGGTGAGACAAAAAGGACCTGCACAAAATAATACAAATGATAAATACTAAAGTCAAACAAATAGCAAGAGATACATTCCAACTCATATCATGAAGTAGCAGACATGGTGATTGGGAAAGATTTCCTCAACCAAACCATCTGGGGATGCCAAGATGATCAAGAATATTTGGTTTTCCATTTCCATGAATCTTTGTTAACTGTAACTGTGAAAGTCATACCCTCTGTAATGCTGTCACAGAAACTTCCTTATCTCTGTCTATGTGGCCACACTCAGGAAATACCTGATTGGGAAATCATCAGGTTTCTATTTTTTCACATTGTTACTAAGTCCCTGTTATTACTCCTCTGAAATTCTTCCACCAAACAGGATCAAAACTGCTATGGTGGAGACACTGTCCAGCTAAACATTTGCAATTAGTGAACAAGTTTCTACCGAGCATCTCTTAGGTTATTCCCCAAAGATCACCCCAAAATCTGTTTGTTCCTACAAAACTGCTAAGCCCATGATTTCAAATTCTTTTGCTAAAATCAGTTTGTAGCAAATTAGAAACCAATTATTACTATGACACTATACAAAAAAATAAAACTGTGCTTTAAGAAATATATCACTATACATTGTTTAAGAAAAAAATGTATCATTGACATTAATACAGAGGTGTATAAATATGATACAGCAGGTAATTAGAATGCAGTGATTTTATCCCAAGAACAAAAATTTTTAAATCTGTAAAACATGTTCTTTCTTTACAAGAGGGACATCTAGTGGCTAGCTTTTAAAACAGGACTCCATGCATATATTATTCACACTGTTCTTTAATAACAGGCACACTTATATATATCTTAATACTTGCAAGTCTGAGAGGGACCTATACACAGAGATCTAAGGTTTAGTCTTTCTTAACAAAAGGGAGTTAAAAATTCAAAGTTCTGGGTCCTCCCTGGTGGCAGCAAATCAATCCCCAGCCAGGGAGCTGACCCACATGGTGCAGTAGACTTCTCTAGTCTCACCCCCTGCTCCCCTTAGCAGTGTAATTCAGTTAATCTGCCTGTTCCATTCCCTACTCTGGTGAATCCTCTCACCCTCTGCATCTCTGGACTACACCCTAGCTCTTGCATGCATAAATAAACAAATCTTTAAAAAAAAAAAAGTTGTAAGCTGAAAGTAGTTAAGAAATGGTAAGAAGGTCTGGGCTGCTTTGAAGCAGAAGTGAGGTCATGCAGAGAGAATCAAAGTTGAGTTCATTCCTGAGGAATGGATGATCAGTTGACATAAAAGAGTGTAAACGTGGAGTTAAGCCAAAGATATTACTGGGGAGAGGTCTCTCAGTCCAACTCCTTTTTTCCCAATTGATAAGGAAAAGTGCATTTCCCACATTACTATCAAAATCTCAGATTCAAATGGCTTGGAGGAGGTGGAGAGAGCAAGGAGCAGGAGGGAGTGTGCAGGGGGGAGAGGGGGGACTTATGTGACTAAATGAGACACGCTATCTAAGCACCACTGATACAGTCTCCATGTTTGACACCCATAGCTTCCTACAGCAAAAGACTAAAATAGAACTGAAAAAGTGGCGGTCACTGATAAAACATGGAATTTTACATGATGCAATCAGAATACTTTTCAAAGATGGTATTTACAAACCCAAATGTATGATGGTTCTACCCATATCCACCAATGTCCATTTTTAAATTATTATTATTATTTTTAAAGATTTATTTATTTATTCATACAGAACTGGGGTACAGGCCAGAGATGCGGAGGGTGAGAGGATTCACCAGAGACAGAGCAGGGAGCAGAACAGGCAGATGGACGAAGTACACTGCTGAGGGGAGCAGTGGGTGGGTCAGAAAAGGTCTGCTGTGCCATGTGGTCACCTCCGGGGCAGGCAGGGATCGAACTCATGTGGAAGTGGTTTAAGCTTCTTAGTGCTATGCTTTAACCAGCTGCGCCACGAGGGAGGGCCTTTAAATTATTTTTAAAACTCATTTATCTATTCTTAAAATAAACAATGTATGCACATGATCCAAAATTTTAAAAAGTACAAATGGCATGTAATCCCATCCCTGTCCTATTCCCTACATCCTATTTTCCTCCCTTCAATAAACATGTTTACCCATTTACAATATAAGCATACATCTATATAAAGATTATTTTTCATACAATGGTAGCTTTAAATAAATATGGTCCTATACCTGTCTTAACTTACTGTTTCTGGAAATCATGAATACATTTAGAGCTAATTTATTCTTTTTGCATTACAATTTTTTTAAGCAGTCCACTAATGACAAACATCTATATTTACATTACCCTTATACTATTACAATGTTGCAATGAATATTTTGTGCATATTTCATTTTCAGTTTGTATTTGTCAGGATGAATTCCTGGAAGCAGAACTAGTAAGTATAGGAGTAATGACCATGCCTTCTTGAACTATCTCTCTGCACCACTGATCTTACCCTTTGTAATGAGGTCAGAGCTTATTTTCAATTATTAGGGTAACATGGTAAAGAGGTAATATGAAAACCTTTCAATAACATGCATTAAAAAAATCCTAGGTAAATATGATGAACACACTGAGCTCACTGGCTAGGAAGAAAAATCTCCAGAGATCAATAGGAAGCAAGAATTTGAAACTGTAGTGGGAAGCTGAAGCAACACCTGCTCTGGAGGTCTTTGCCAACCTTGGTAACCAAGAGATATCAAGTAAGAGTGCTGCAAAAAAACAAAAACAGTAAAAGGATAAACCAGAAAAAATCCTGATTTGCTATCAAAGGAGATAACAGGAAATTTACTGATCTTAGTTTAAGGTAAAGGGATTGGGGTTGGGGAAGGTTTCAATTGAGAATATTTAACTATACTTCTTCCTCAAATGCGCTCAGGGATTAAAAGATTACCACTAGTATAGTCTGAGACAATGTAGACTACAAAATTAAAGAGGGTTGTAGATTGGCGCCACGCAGTGTATCTGGACTAAGCAAACACATGTCACCTTCTACCTAAAGTCCAGATGAACCTGAGATCACAATTAATTTTTGGGAACAACAAGAAGGAAATAAGCCATTATAATCAAGAGTTAGTGGAAACAGTAGACAGTAGTAATAGACTTTCAAGAAGTGCAGATACTGAATTATTTATACAGATGATGTGTCCTAAATTACTGAATAAAAAAATTTAAAACATGAGAAAGAAATACAATTCTATTTAAAAAGCCAGACAGACTTGGGAAACAAACAGAACTTATAGAAATGAAAAAAAATATTACTGACAAACAGAAAACTCCTCAGGCTATGGGCTAAGATCAGATTAACTACACATAGCTGAGGAGAGAAAAGTGACTTGGATGAAACAGTTGAATAAATCACCCAGAAAATCAGAAAGACAGGAAAAGAAATGAGATTAAGATAATGCATTAGAATTTTCCAGTTGTCACATTCAGAAAGCACAACAAATTCCAGGGAATAAATAGAAACTATGCTAAGACACAAAACATAGTGCAAACTGCAGAGACAAAACTGTCCAAAGACAAAAGTGGAGATCTTTTGTCTAAAAGCAACAGAAGACTACCTAATAAAACAAGTGTTCTGAGTAGTAGCAAAATAAGTGAAAAGGGAGGGGGAATAAATAATAGAACGAAAGTAAAAATACATATCAGTTTAAGACATTTCAGATAAATTATCATTCAAAAATAAGATTGGATTAGTGACATGTTTCCACATGTATGAATTTTTATAACAGGCAAAATTCATCTTTAGGAGAAAAAAATTAGAATAGGTTGGAAGTCAGGGTGATAACTTGGGAGGGAGAAGACGGTAGGCATCCCATGGGAAGCAGTGGAGATTTCGGGGGAAAGGGGGAGCTGGTACTGTCCCTTTCTTGACTATGGTCAATAGCTTCTGCAGGAACCTACGTTTCTACAGCACTTACTGCATCAGTTACGTAACCTGTTCAATACAGCAACTTAGGCTCAATGTTCCATTAGTCACATTTAAGAGGGCATTAAAACACTTTTCAACTTTTTTATTTTGAAATTACTTGATTTTATAGAAAAGTTACAAGAACATCACAAGGAATTCTTCACTCACATTGCTTGAAAGCTACATTTAAAATTTAAACATCTTCAATTTGAATTTTACAGATTGAGTCCATTTACAGTCATTATTTATTCACTGAAATGTAAGATTTGTAGGCTTCACCAAAAAATTGTATTGTTTGATCATGTATTACTCCTCTGGACTTACTAGGGGCGAATATATTTCAGGTAAGGGCAGCAGACCTTTCATTATCATTGTGTATTATCTACTAAGTACTAGGTAGGACTTCAAGTATTATTTAATGCTTTCAGAATCCAGTAAATTAAAACTTGCCCAAGACTACATGATGTTAGTAATGGCAGAGGGGATAGTCAAAGTTTGGTTTAAGTTCCCTTAAACCAAAATATTGAATATAGAAGGTGAAAAGATATCTTTGAAAGGATTTATATCTAGCCACTTTTCCTTCCTTCCAGCAACTACAACTACAGTAACCTAAAAAATTAGTCATTTTCACAAAATGGTTGGTAAGACAAGTATCCTGAAGAAGATATTTTTAAAAGTCTTCTTTTCCAATTTTTTTTTTTACCCTTGAAGTAAAATACCATGTAACATATGTGCCACTTTTTAGCAATGAAAATTTTCTACAATCCTGATTTTGGTCAATAAAAGATTAGAACAATTAACTGAAAGTATACCTTTTGCATCTAAAAGTATACCTTTTAATATAAATCAGTGGTTCTTGAATAGGAGTGATTTGGCTACGCCCTTTTGCCACAATAAATTATCCCAATAAAGGGATAATTTTGTTATCATGAAAGGAGTGTACTTTGTGAGCCACCAACATTTGGTGAGTAGAAGCCAGGGATGTGGTTAAATATCTTAAAATGCACATAACAAAGAAGTATCTGGCTCCAAATTTCAACAACACTAAGATGAAAAATCCTTACCTCAAACACTGATGAAAATGCTGAATGAGAATGAAGAAAACTACTGAGACACACTAAAGAGGTTTCTAAGTTTACTATCAATCAACTAACAATATTTTTTAACTATGGCTTTCAATTAGATTGGACTCACCTTATTGCATTATTTATCCAACATCTGAATAGACATTTAAAATACAGGTAGTACCAAAACCATTTTTCATTTAAAAAGTGTGATGAACAATTTATGAATTGCTTATTTTTAACTGAAAACAATTCCCAAAATGGTTTTATGAACCTTTACTTTACCACAACAGATTGAATTGTCAAATTTTACACTTGAATTTTATGATTTCCACTACAAAATACATGCCAAATAACTATTACACAAAAGAAAATTAAAATATCTTTACAAGCTTGCAAGTTAGCAGCAATTTTTTCTGTAAAGAGAAAATTCAGTGCCATGAAATGTTTAGATAGGTACCCTTGTATACTACAAATTAAAATAAAAAAATCAGCTTATTATTCCTTGTCCCACTTTGTTACTAAGAAAACTGAGATACAAAGATTGTAGGGTAGCTTCTCTTCAAGTCACATCACTAAGAAACAGCTGGTCAGAAAGTGGAGTCAGGAAGCTTGGCTCCAGTTTATGTTTTTAACCATTCCATTTCACTATCCTATGTTACATAAACATTTTTTTTAATAACTAAAATACATTGAAAATGACTGGAATACAAAATTAATGGATAAATAAAATAGGTAAAAGTATTCACAATGTATGTAGTAGTCTGAGATGAGCTACAAACAGGCACATCTAATAATCAAAGATAAGTTTTAAATAAGTTCACCAATATTCAGTTAAAAAAGCACTCTCATTTTTTTGATGTCAGTGCATACTTTTTGGGAAGGCAATTTAAAGTTCCAAAATGAAACTATACACTCTAACCTAGTAATTCAATTCTTTTAGGTATGGATCCTACAGAAAAAGTCACATAAGAACACAAAACTATTTTTTAGGGATGTTTACTACAGGATTACTTTTAATAATTAAAAACAGAAATAAATGAAATTTTCATGAATATGGGACTAATTTAGGATATGTCATAGTTGGAATACACTTAATAAAAATAATAACACTGTATTAATAAAAGGCCATAATATCTTGTTCAATGGAAAAAAGCTACTCACCAAAGAAGTGTGCTTTTATTCATTAAAAATTAATAATGTTTTTTGAGAAAAGTCATGCTTTTTAATATTTTTATGAAATTAATATACTATATTAATTAAGAAAACCATCAAATTTGAGGGAAATATAAATGTTATCAGCAGTTAATTTCTACATAGAATTACAGGTGTTTTTTTCCTCTAAACTTTTTGTGACAAAGATACATCATTTTTATGATTGCTCCTATATACTGATTCCTTCTATCTATCAATTGCTCCCTAAGTGAATTAACACATTGTCACAATTCTAGAAGGTAATATCATCATCTTGACTTTACAGCTATCCAAGAAGCTAAGAAATTAATTCTTAAAGCCCTTGATGCAACGTTAAAATCTACTAATCTCACAGAAAAACCCTACAGATATAAGTATGTCTACTACAAATCATCATAAACTCATGAGCAAAGGCATAATGCAAAGAGTTGAAACCGCCATTTGAAAGAAGTAGGTATTCCAAAATAATAAGAGTGCAAATTTGGATTCCAAGTTAGCAACTATACTTAATGAAATATTCTCATAAAAAACTTCCTACATCCTGATGTAAAAATAAGCTACTATTTAAAAAAAAAAAAAAACTTCCTACATCCATCACATATCCAGAGACACAAAAATTCTCCATCTGAGGTTATTTGCTTTTTAGTACTAAGTTCCAAAGACAGCGATTTTCTTCATAAAACACAATACATTTTATATTTGAGAAAGCACAAATCAGTTACATTAAATTTTAAAAATAAATTATGTCAATTTCTAAATATGTCAGGTCAAAACATACAAAAGAACAACTTAGTTCATAAACATGAGGCATTACTTTTCTTTTAAAAGCCAACCACCTTTTCAAATATTTGTCTGGAAACAAACTGATAATATCATCCTTTGGAAAGTTGTAGGATTTATGAGAATAACAATAATACTAGTAAGTCTATCTTTTCAACTTTCAGAGTGGTAAAACTGGATGGGAACCTTTGAGTTTTCCAGTCCAAATCCCACATCACACAGATAAGCCCAGAGAAAGGAACTGAATTGCTCAAGACCTCAATCGGCTGCAATTCACTCAGATTTTTTTATTTTAAATTCACAATCTTGACTTTTGAAAAGTATCATCCAATAATTTAGTTGGCTACTTAGGATACTTTGACATCCCACTCATCCCTAGAGTGCTCCCTGGTGGCACAAGGGTTAAAGTCTCAGTGCAATCAAGCTACCACCAGCCTCTACAGCATGAGTTCCATCCCCAGTCAGGGAGCTGACCCACATAGCACAGCAGACCTCTCCTGACCCACCCACTCCTCCCTTCAGCAGTGTATTTCAGTAGATCCACCTGTTCTGCTCCTCACTCTGTCTCTGGTGAACCCTCTCATCCCCTGCACCTCAGGCCTACACCCCAGTACCTATATGCATAATAAAAATAATTGTCAAAAAAACAAAAATGGGGACCGATTCTAATCAACAGTTTCAGGAAGTCACAAGCTAATCTGTTGCAGTATCTTCAAAGATTCACCACAGACTAAATGTTTTCAAAGTCCCTTTTTCCCCTAGTGCTGGCTCAAATGAAATCAAATTTGGAATTCCAAGTAGAAAGCATTATAAAAGCCAAGCTTCTGTGGTTAAAACAGTATAGGAGTCCTGCCTTGATTATGCCTACAGCCTCTGAAATATTTCCATGGTATATCAGATCTCAGAGACAGATAGACAGACAGACACATATATGGACACACAAGCTCAAATTTTTATAAGACTCATGACAGTTACTATAGTTTTTAAGTACTTACTTCCAATTTGTAGGAACCAATAACAAACACTTCACAGACCACACTTTGGATAGCAATAGAGCAAAATAAACCTTAAAGGATATTCCTGATCAAATCAGAACACCTGATATATTAATATGGAGATACAAACTTACTTCTTATCAAAATATGTTGAATTCTCTTTTCTTTTGGTGAAACCATTAGGTAGAAGGTTTAAGTTAATACCTTGCCTTCGGGCACGATTCTTCATAAAGTACATCTAACAATCAAGAACAAATAGACAAATCAATTTTAAGTGCTTTAAAAATGTCAAAAGTAAAAAAAAGGTTCAATGTAAAAGCTAATATTTACTGAGTAATTATATTTCACAAACTGTCTAAACTGCAGTTTCTCAATTAATCCCTACAATACTATAACTTAGATACTATTGTCAGCCCTCCATTTTAGCAAGCGAACTAATGAGAACCAACATAATATTTCAGAGAGGAAGAGCCTATATTTAAACCCAGATCTGTCTAATTCCAGAGTATCTATTCAACCTTACATTCAAGAAGCTGAAAGAATTGCAATGGGAGTTAGAAAACACACAAGTCATTTGACAATCATAGGGGTTATCTACACATTGCTCTCTTTAATGATGTTTATAAACCATGGCTAGCTATATACATGCCTAATTTCATTACTAGATAGGTAGTTCACTCAAAGTTTTAAGGGCATTATAAAAGCAACCATCATTTCTCACTTGAACCATAGCAATAGCTTTATAACTGGGCTCCCTGCTTAATCTGCTCTTGCCTGATCAAGTCCATGTTCCAAACAACAGAAGCTCTTTGACCTTTTACAAAGCAAATATGCTTAAAACCCTTTCATAGCTTCCATTTTCAAAAAGAATACATTAGAAGCCCTTTCCAGTTTCTCAAACCTCATGTTCAACATTCTCTTCCTTACTCACTAGGTATCAGGCACTTCATTTCTTCAATTACTCAAAATACCAACTTCATTCCTGACTCAGGGTCCTCACTACTTTTGCTTTTGTTTCTACCTAGATGAGTGTTCCCATATTCCCATCATATATCAGCTTGTTAAAATACCAACCATTTTTCAGAGAAACTTTTCCTGACCTCTATAGCGAACAGTATAACCTCACAACTCCGCCCCCCCCAACAAACACCATTTTCAATCTCTTTTAATCGCCTGAGTTTTCTTTATTTTCTACACGCACTTAATTCTACCTAGAATTACATTTGTACCTCTACTCATCTCCTGTCTCTCCCCTTATAACAGAAGCTCCAGGAGGGGAGGGACTTTGTTTTATCTCTACTGTATCTTTAGTGATTGGCATAACACTGGATTATGATGGCTATAATATTGAGTGAAAAAAATTAATGTTAGTGATTTGAAAGAATTCTAATTAGAAGGGATTAGAAGAAATACTTACATGCTTATTACTTATTGGTCTTTTCAAGAAAGTATCTCTAGAAATATGGTCTGCTGTTCTTGCCACATCTTCCAAAAATCGATAGTCTAAAAATTTCAAAATAGGAAAATAAACAAATGATGTATGCCCATGGCCCAGGGGCAATCAATCATCTGTGTGTAACATGGCTTACCACTTAAAAGATTCATTTCAGTAAATTGTTGTATTGAAACATATGCAGTCTTATCCCGAACTCCATTACATGTCAGTTCTGCTTTGTGTTTCTTTACACACGGCAAACTGAAGGAACAAAAAGAAGGTGCTTTTCACACTTTGAAATAAGAAAGGTATAGATAGAGGTAATAAGATAGAAATTTATATAAATACCTGCAGGAATAACGCATACAACGTGGACATCTGTACTTTGCTTCTTCTGTACCACAAGTTTCACACCTACCAAATGAAAATTAGTAAATTATCAAATATTAATGCCTCTTACTAATGAATTTTCAATGCTAAATCAATTACTCATCACAATGAATTTACAGATGTGTAGTTATAGAGAATGAAAGTAACTGAAAAAATACTTGATAGCTGTCAAACACTGTTGGAGTTTCTCCTCAAGTAAACCATCTCCAAATGACTATATTGACAGTGCTGTGCTTTGTAATTCGAGAAAATACACATTAACTTAAAAACCATCACACTTTGATTCTTTTACATTATAATCAGAGAATGGGCTTATTCACTCATATTTGAACTTGTAATTCCTAGTACAATGTGTCAGTGATTATGTAGGAGTGCATATATGCAGTAGTTCAATTCGAGTTCTGTATCTCAAAGGCACCAGAAAAGAACAGAAGGTTCAGTTAAACTTTATTGAGTGACAGTTGCATCATTCTCTTTATTTTCACAATCAGCCTAGAATGGCATCAAAATTATCTAGAACTTGACCAAAATTATCTAGAACTTGACTTTAACTGTGCTTCAAGGATCTTGGGATACTAACAAGCCCATAGCTACTTCTGTATGGCCCACTGTGTTCTAGTCCATAATAGTCCCAAGAACCTGATCATTTAATACTGTCTCACACGATCACACACTATAAAAGAAATTAAATCAAAAACAATACATATGTGTAGTACTCACAGATAAACCACACAAGTGAATGGGTTCAAGTGCATTTGTGTCTAATTTTAAGTTAACTGTCACTACGAATTTTTTAGAATTTTCCTCATTTTTATCCTCTCTCAAAGAAATACTGAGTCAAAAGCATAATTCATGTCAGAGTCCCCAGAATTTTCATTCCTAATGGGGCAGAGCCCCCCACCGCAGGCCACTACAAACTTCTTTGCTCATTAGACAACACTTACATTCTCAATTCCCCAATCCCTCCTCCTATCAAAGTTGGACCCAAAGTTGGGCTTAATTTTTATTATCCCACATGTACCTTCCTTCAATCTAGCAACAAAAGAGTTCATCATTTCTTCTTTTCCTACCTTGACATAGCCAGTTTCCGCTTGGAGCCCACGGGCAGACTTATCTGAAGCTCTTCTTTAACATTTGTATCATCCATCATTTCTTTCTTTGGGAAATACTTCTCTTCTTTTACACACACTTCATCCATCACCTCCTCCTTTTTTATATTCTTACCATCAAACACTTCCTCTTGTTTTATTTCCAAGTTATCCCTCTCTTCCTTCAGTTCTTGCCAATCCAATCTCTCTTCTTTCACCTTCACTTTCTCTTCCTTTATTTCCAGTTCATTTGCCTTCTCTTCTTTGACCCCCCAATTACTATCCACCTCCTGCTTCACCTCCGATGTGCCGGGGTTCTCCTCCTTCACGCCAGGACCATCCTCCACCTCCTGCTTCACCCACTGGCCATGCAACATACCTGCTTCCATTTCCGACCAGTCCATAACTTCTTGTTTCACAACCGTTAGGTCCACTAGCATTTCCTCTGCTCTTTGTCCACTTCCTTCCTTCCCATCATCTGTCTTCTCTATTTCTGTCAGTTTATTCCCCATCTCTGCACTGATGGCCTTCTCCATCCTTGCTATGACCCTGACTCGCTCGCTACCGTACTCGGACTCGGGAATTAGCCGCGCCCCCTCGGCAGCACGTTGAAGATCTTCTCCCGACGTCCCTTCATTTTCATCAGCAAAATCCATCTTGGCTGCCGCTGCCTCTCTGTCTTTCAAAGTGTCTGTTCCGCTTAAAGCGGAATGAATTACCGGCCGGAGCCACACGTGTGCGGCCAAGAACGCCGAGCGATCAGCGCCGGACAGGTTCGATCTTCCAAGTTGTCGTAAACCGACGCTTCCGCGTCTCACCACTTTACGACTCTTATCTCTCTTTACGGCTCTGAGGCGGCTGGGCGCGGATCCTGCGCAAGGTTCTGAGGGAGGCCACGCCCACTATGACTTCCTCCCGCGGGGCGGGTCCTTCAAACCCAGCCCCTGAACAGGACGCCACGCCCCCGCCCACCTGGCGTCACCGGCCGCCCAGCGCCCCCTCCCTTCTCAGCAAAGGAAGCCTGGAGGAGGGGAGAGAAGCAAAACTTACTGACTCTGAATGGGAAAACCCACCCTAATCTCTGTAGTAACGACTAACTGTAATGAAGTTTGAAAATGAAAGAAAAATGTTATACTTCTCCAAGCTTCTATACAATAGAGACAATAACACAATTACGCTACATCCCGTTGTGTAATTGTGAAGATTAGATGGAATCGTGCAAGGAAATCAGCTAGCAGTAACTGAAAGAAAGTCAATATATGGGTCTATTAGTACTGGAATTCCTGATAGTTTCAGGTAGAAAGGAGCATAATTTTTTTCTCTCAATTCTTTGACATTAACAGCCTGTCATCAGCCATTTCCCCATTTCCAGCATACTATAGGATTCTAAGGAGAGAGGGATAGAGAGATCATTTTTTTAGAACTAGAAAATCTAAAAGAACACACACACCCACCTCATAACTGTTTTACAGATTATTTTACAAATGATTGTTAGATACTACGGATTAGACACTTTAATTAGCAAATTTATATTTTGCTTGCTGTCTGACATTAAAGACATGGCTTCTTAGCTGTGGGCTGTTTCGTGCTACTCCCTCAAACTGTTGTAACTTGCAGGTATTTAGCTGTTATCACTCTGCTATACCTGGGTCAGGAAGTGGGAATTTGGAATGAGTGAGCAGAGTGAGGAAGAAAGGTAGGCAGGAAACCTTAGTTGGGTTACTACTCATTGAGCAGCGAGCAGTGCTGAAAGAGCATTAAAGTAACCTGGGAGAGTTTAGTAAAATCTTATGGGTTGTGAGGAAGAAGCTTCCAGAGGAACCAAAGAAAATCTCCTTTTGCAGATATGGCTGCCCATGGAGACAGAGATTAGGCTAGATTACATCTTTGCAGTGAGAAAAGGAAAATATTTCAGTTGGCCTGAATAAAGACAAGCCTTGGGAGATGGGAACAACAAGGGAGAGTGTGTTGATTTCTGAGAACATAAAGCCATCTGGATTGCCACCTAAAATCATAGAGGAAGTTCTGGAACTGTGGACTAGAGATTTTTGTATGATTTCTTAACTTATCTCATTTTCTCACAACTGTTACAATTTTGGTTTTTCATTTACAGGCGGGAAAATATCTTTAAACCAGTAAGTATCCTTGATAGCGTCGCAGGTACCTAAATTCAGCAATCTGCACTGAGACTGCAGTTTTAGAAGTGTTATTGTAACAGGGTGGTCCTCAGGAACAGGGGAGTTTCTAGGTTCCCTGCCCCAATCAAAAGGAGGGTGGAGCTGAGCAGGGAGAAGAAGAATCTGGAGAGGAGACTGAAGTGGAAAGAAGCAGGATAGAGAGCCAGAAGGAGACATGAGGAAAGTACATGGAGCAGGTAGATGTGAAGAAATGGCTCTTGTTTATTTTTTGGCCCTGGACTGGTTGAAACAAATGCCGATGAGAGACCTATTGGGGAGGTGACTGTGGCAGCATTTATCTTGATTTTGATTTTGTTCTTTTCCTCCCAGACTTGTCTGGCCACTTCTGGCCCTTTTCTATGGGTCTCAGCCAGAAGGTGCTTTAGACTTGTGTCTGGCTTTCAGGCCTTGCTTTGGACCAATTGCTTTTGGGTGGACTTTTATCCAGGAGGGGATGGGTAACTTTGGGTGTTTGAGTTAGAAACTATATTCTTTGTCTTTTCTGTATTGCACACTCATTGTACTAAAGTTCCTTTCCATTAAAGGCCTTAAATGTTTAGTCTTGATGCCCCCTATTTACAGGGGGCAGGTTTGGGGGCCCTAGGGTATCCCTCTCCCTGTTCTGTCCCTCTCCCTGTCCTGTAACATTATTGTTGTGAAAGTATTGGTGGTTGTGATGGTATTGTTGAATGACAATTTTGAAGAAAAAGGGAGACTTAAACAATCCTGGAAGAGGGAACTTTGGGTTGTTGGAAAACAGAGCAAGGGAAATGCCAGAGTCAAGTTGGGGGCAGAGAAAAGACGGCAGAAATCATGAAGGGCTGTCACTGAACTATTATTCAGTTTCTCAAACCCCTATTCCTTCCTTTTCCACCTCAGTGTAGCAGAGTGAAGAAGCCCAACTTCTATTTTTTTACAATAAAAAAAAATTATTTTATTTTATTAAAAAATTATTTATGCATATAAGAACTGGGGTATAGGCCAGATGTGCAAGGTTTAAAGAATTCACCAGAGACAGTGGAGAGCAGAACAGGCAGATGTCCTGAAATACACTGCTAAAGGGAACAAAGGACAGGTCTGCAATACTATATGTGCCAGCTCCCTGGCTGGGATCAAATTCATGCTATCATGCTGAACAGCCTGATAGCACTGACACTTTTCATCCTGTATCACCAGGGAGGCCCTGGATTGAAGTATCAAATGGCAACTCTACCATCTCTCCTGATCTTACATTGTGCATGATAATGCAGCTCTCCTAACCACTTTGGGAGCTGACTCTTTGCTAAAATGTGTAGTTGAGTTGTTTAATAACTAGAAACCTGGGGTTCTTTTCTGGGGAAATATCTTAGGTGAGAATTAAATATCCAAGACAGTGTATATTAGGGATAGTTAAAAAGAAATATGAGAAATTGTATTTTTTAGCGATGGTTAAAATATTTTGGTAAAAAAAATAAATGCATGCCTTTTGCAGCAACATGGATGGAGCTGGAAAAGATCATGCTTAGTGAAATAAACCAGAAAAGAAAAGAAAAATACTGGATGGTTTCACACTCACAGCAAGAGTATAAAGGACCAGGCGAGAAAATAATAATAATAATAATAATAATAATAATAATAATAATAATAATAATAATATAACAAACAACTATATACTAGAGACATCTTACAGGGGTGGAATGGGAAATGGGATAAAAAAATGTAGAGGTGAGGTGGAGAAGTGCACTGGACTATGGTGATGGCACACAGACGATTTGGTGATGAGAAGCCCACGGGGATTACAACTAAGATGGAAAAGGAACAAAATGATGTAAAAATAAACTATTACATTATTTTAAAAAAAGTCACAGATTTCAAGATAGGTTCAGGGATACCTATGATCTAATCAAAATTTATAATCATTTTCAAAATTATGTGGGAATTGACTTATGCTGGCTTGTATCAGTTTGTGAGAGTTAATTATTTCATTTGGGGAAATTATTTAGCTCTTTATTAAACTGCTGGACACTTGAAATTGGCTCAAGGTGGTAGCATTTACACCACAGAAATGGGCAGACTGTACAAATCAGTACTTTTATGTTTTCCCCTTTCCTCCCTGTTTTTTTATGCCAGCACACCACTGATGACTCTTTGTTAAGATGTGAAATAAGATGTCTAATAAAAGTAAATTATATAGTTAAAAAAATATTTTGGTGGCTCAGCAGGCACCTTGTGTGATCAGCTATCTGACAACAGAGTCAGATAGAATGACGATTAGAAGGACCTTTTCCTGACCCATCAATGAATGGCTAAGAAAAGAAAGACACCAGAGGAACAGATCATTGAGGGACTGTGGTGGTGAGTTATGGGTTAATTGGTGGTGGGAATTTTATGAGGAACAAACAGTGATATAAAAGATATAAATAAAAATTAAATTAATAAAAAATGAAGATGCAGGAAGTGATTTACTTAAAATTAGATGATTATAGTGGCAATGATGATGATGATGTTGATGACAAGGACATTTTGGTCAAAGGCTGCTGTTTGCTGTTAAGATAAAGGTCAGGAAGTACAAGTGCAGCTGTCTTCCACACCAGAGGAAGAAAACAAAACCAAGGCCTGGAAGTCTGGATTTTATTTTGTGGGTCTGTGTTTGGGTTATTCAAAAGCTTTTCCTGAAAGGAGTTTGAAGGAATATATGCTTGTGAAAGGAAGGGAGAGGAAGTAGGATGGGCCAGAGAGAAAATTTCAATTGTGATGTAGGTCTGAAAAGCCTTGGCCAACCTACAGGTAAGCCTGGAGAAAGCATTTTCCATTAGTGCCCCACATCAGAAAGCACTGTTCCATACTTTAAACCTGAGCCCCCTCAGTCACCTGGTACACACTGCCCCAGAAGGGCATCCCCTTGGCAGAAGGCCTTGGAGGGACTGGAATGGACAGCTGATGTGCTGACTGCACACCTGTAGGTAGTAGCAAGTGCTTCTTTGAAGGGAACTCTGGGTGGTCCATCTCTGCGCCCAACACAGTATGACTGTGTGGTTGTGGTCATATGTAATCCCATTCATTCTGAAGGTTAGTTGTCTCTTTCTCCAGCTATCTTGTTAACAAAATGCAGCCACTCCACAATTCCCAAATTTAAGTATCCTTAGTGGA
This sequence comes from Condylura cristata, assembly GCF_000260355.1. NCBI lineage: Eukaryota > Metazoa > Chordata > Mammalia > Eulipotyphla > Talpidae > Condylura > Condylura cristata. The sequence goes on from NW_004567109.1 coordinate 52,552,371, forward strand.
TCTAGTGAGAGACCAGTTCTTGTCTTTGGCTCCTGTTCTGCAACCATCCAGGCCAGGTAGGTTAAACCATCTGTTTAGGCAGCTTAAAAGAAAACCTTGGAGCCCTTGGCCTCATTCCCACAGGTTTTCTAGTAGTAGCAGGGGGAACAAACCAGCAGGGAGACAGCAACTTGGCCCCATAAGAATCTCTATGGCTCTTTGCTCTGGGTTTCCCCTCACAGCTGTCCTCTCGTAACTGTTCTCTGCCACCCTCCACTATGGTTGCTTTTTTGTGCAATGCCGCCCTTAATATGCTCAGCCTCCAGACTCAGGTGTGCCCACTCACGCATGCCCACTCTATACTTAGGTGTCCACCACCAGGCATGCGCACCCCGAGCCCACGCGCCTAAGCCCACGCTCCCAAGCGCTTCCTGCGTTCAAGGGTGCTGGCGATAGTGGCGGAGACCAGTGATACAAAAGCTTGACGGTCTCTTACCCTGCAGCTCCTATTACCCAGAGCCTGGAGAAAAGACCAACAAGGTAAGAGAGTTATTCCTATAAATATGGTTATAGAGTTGTCAGGGAAAGAGTGGTTTGAGCTGGACACTAGTCGTTTCTGATACCCAGAAAAGCACTGGGTTTAAATCTCCTTTGCCACTAGCTATGAGACCACTCGGAATCTCAGTTACTAGCCTGTTTTTAGAATTAAATGAGAAAATGTTCATGAAAGAGCTTGGTAAATAGTAAATTATTCTCGAAAAATAAGGTTTTTTTTTCTCATTTTACTGGTAACGTGGAGAATCTTCTGACTCAGGAGAACAACGAATACTTCTTACTTCACACAATGTTTGAGCATGAGAAATTGAGTGCAGCTGTTGGTCAGAGCTGTGGTGTTAAAACTGCTAAATTTGGAAACAACTGCTACATAGCAAGAGATAATTCATACCAAGTCTTCTATGGTTTGTAAATATTTTCTCCTGGTTTGTGACTTTTTCATTTTCCTAGCTGCGTCTTTTAAAGAGCAGATATTTTATATTTTGGTGGAGGTTAGTTTATCAATTTTTAAAATGAATTGTGCTTTTAGTGTCATACTAATATTTTTGCCTAGACCAAGATTCAAATGATTTTTCTCCTGTTTTTTTTTTTCCTAGAAATGTTATAATTTTGATTTTTTTCATTTCGGTCTATGATTCATTTTGAGATGACTTTATGTAATACAATGCTATGACCAGAGTTCCTTTTTTACATGTGAATAACTGTTGTCCAGCTATCCTTTACTGAAAGATGATCTTTTCCCCTTGGCTTGCCTTCACATTTTGTCAAAACTTAAATGACCACAAAGATGAAAATTTATTTCTGCACTTTCTATTCTTTTATATATATATATATGTATGTATGTATATATATATATATATACACATACATATATGTATCTAAATATGTAATATCTAAATATTAGATACACACATCTAAATTTACATCAATACTACATTCTCTCAATTATGGTTAACTTTATAGGAAGTTATAAAACTGGGTAATCTCATTTTTCTCTTTTTCAAAATTTGTTTATTAAGTTCTACAAAAGAACTTGCTGGAATTTTGACAGAGATTGTGCGGAATTATAGATCAATTGAGAAAGGGTTGGCTTTTTAGTAATAGAGTCTTTCCCCCCCCCCAAGATTTATTTGTGTTATTTATGCATATAAAAACTGAGGTGTAGGCAAAAGGCATGGCGTGGGGGAGGGGGATGTGGCTGAGAGGATTCACCAGAGACAGAGTGGGAAGTAGAACAGGCAGTTCTACTAAAATACACTGCTGAGGGGGAGCTGCAGGTGAAACACAACTCTGCTGTGCCGTATATGGGTTAGCGCCCTGCCTGGGGATGAATGCATGCTGCAGCCATGACAGTGCTGAGATTTAACTCCTATGCCACTGGGGAGGCCCAACGAGGTGTTTTATAATCCATGGAAGTAGAATGTGGCCCATTTACCTAGATTGTCTTTTAATTTTACTTAATGTCTTATAATGTTCGGTATGCAGTTTTTTGTTTGTATGTTGCTAAATTTATTCCTAAGTATTCTTTTTGATGTGATTTTGAGAGGAATTGTTTCATTTTTGTATCTTTCATTGCTTACACATAGGAACACAATAAATTTTGTGTATCAGTTTTGTACCCTGTAGCATTACTAAACTCATTATGAGTATATACATTGAATTTATTTATTTTATGTGCACACATACAACTGGATTCAAATAACCTCTTTTGTTTAGAGTTCTGTATGTTTACCAGAGGTATTTCTCTATAGCTCTTTTCTTACGATGTTGTCTGGTTTTATGGTTAGCGTTCTTGCCATATCTTTCAACTTTTATGTATTCTCTTTATTGCTTCCAGATACTTCCTGGGAAAATTTCCCAACTAATATCTACCTCAGCCTCTCCACTGAGTTCATTTCATAACCAATATCTCCAGCTTATTGTTTCTTATTGCTGGTAATATCTAATCACCAGGGAGATATTTCTTTTACTCATTAAGAATCTCAGTTTTGGCCCTCCCTGGTGGCGCAGCGGGTTAAAGCACAGCACTAAGAAGTTAAAGCCACTTCAGCATGAGTTTGATACCCGCCTGCCCTGGAGGTGACCACATGGCGTGGCAGACCTCTCCTGAACTGCCCGCTGCTCCCCTCAGCAGTGTACTTAGTTGATCTGCCTGTTCTGCTCCCCACTCTGTCTCTAGTGAAGCCTCTTGCTGCCCTTGAACCTCTGGCCTGTACCCCAGTTCTGTATGCACAAATAAATAAATTAAAAAAAAAAAAGAATCTCAGTTTTATTGGCCATCCTCCTGTGTTACAGTTGCTTTCTAAACTAGTCTTTTATAGAGTTAAGTTCAGATGTTGTAATATTTACCCCTGTGAGCTCATATTCCCTTAGGAATATATCAGCAACCTCAGCTGTAAATCATATTTAAAGAAATAAGTTGGAGATTTGAGTTGTGGTTCTTCTGATTTGTTTGTTTGTGAGTTAGTTGGTAAGGAGGTATGTGGGTGAAACTTAGGGCAAGAAATCTCTGGTGTTACAATTTGGGCTCCCAATCTGATCTTCCATGAGGAAAACCTGTCTTTCCCCCTTCGTGTGTGAAGGATAAGGAACTAATTGTTCCAAACGAACATTGGATAGTATGAATAGTAATCCATTTCTGACATTACTCTGCCTATTTGGGCAGGTGTTGGGCTGGCCAGTTGTTTTTATCCCCACCTTGGGCTGGGTCAGGCCCGCAGTCCAGTTGGGGTAATGTTGAGTAGAAAGAGCACAGTGATATAATCCCTCCTGCTCATCTCTTCACTTCTGAGTCTGTCTCTGATTTCAGGCTTTCCTTTGTCTAGCAAAACAGCCTCAGCTGCCTCTCATCCTTTCCTCTCAGGGTTTTCTCAGCTTTTCTGAGTTTAAGCGCTAGGCTTCATCACCACCCTTTACCTTACAGAGCATCTTCAGGACTTGACTTGAAGACTCCAAGAGACAATAAATTTATTAGTTAGGTAGCTGTCCTTTCAGGAGCTTCTTCAGATTGAGCTTTTCAGTAATAGTTATGGTAATGAATTTCTGAAAAAATGTGAGCAGTGTCCTAAATATACTTCCCACTGGGCATTCCATGACATTGCTCACATTTTCTCAGGATGCCTAAAGTTTGCATAATATTCACAACTATGAGGCAATGCAGCAATTCCCTTATCCTTTACCCATTACTCCTTTTGTTATCCCTCAGCCCTTATCTAAGTCCCTGTATAGACTGTTGGCATCTGCATCGTTCTGGTATACTTGATTAAAGCTGATTTCTGGCATCTCCCTAGAGATTATTAATCCACATTAAGATAGTTTTTGGGAATTTTTTAAAAAATTATTTTATAACAGTTTATTTTTACATCATTTTGTACATTTTTTTCCCCATCTCAATTGTAATCCCCGCGGGTTTCCCATCACCATGTCACCCGTGTGCCATCACCAAAATCCTGTGCACTTCCCTCCCCTCTCTCCCCCCCCCCTTTTTGATCCCATTCCCCACTCCACCCCTGCAAAATGGAATTTGGTTTTTAACAAGTGTCTCTATGTGTACTCCTGATCTAAAATCCAATTTGGGAACCACTGACTGATACAGTAGCTACTACCCACGGTGGCTATTGAGTACTTTAAATGTGGTTCTCTAAATACAGTGCTGTAAATGTAAAACACACATTTAATTTCATAGACTTAATGTAAAAAGAGGGTTGTAAAGTCTATCACAATAACATTTGATATATTAATTACATGATGAAGTGACAGCATTTTAGATAGGTTATGCATAATTTTTGAAATTAATTTCACGTTGTTGACTGCTAGAAAACTTAGAATTACACATATGGTTCATAATGTATTTCTATTGCTACACTAGAAGTAGTTAATAAAATTCAAATTTCAGTTAGATGGGGCTAAATAACATGGATATACAGGATTTAGTTAAGCATATTAGGTCACTAATTAATTTAATGTATTCAATAAGCATGTCTCTTCCATTCTCCAAACTGGAAATTGAACATCTTTGCATATCACAAGTCTGAAAATGTCAGTGAACTCTTCAAAACCCTTTATTATTATTTTAAAAGATCTCTTTTATTTATGCATTCAAGATCTGGGTGTAAGTTAGAGATGTAAGGGGCCAGAAACAGAGTGGGGAGCAGAAAAAGGGTGAGAAAGGAGAGGGCGCTGTGCCAAGGGGGTTAGCTCCTTGCCTGGGGATAGAATTCATGCTGCATGACTACCAATAGCTTCACAGTGATGAGACTTAACCTCCTCACACCCCTTCAAAACCCTTTAAAGCCATTTGTTGTTGTGGAGGTAAAGAACTAATCCTTACTATGACTTGCAAGTTCCCTCATTTCTGACCCAAATCTCTTCGGCCTCATTCCTAGTTATTCATCCTTCAGAAGTCAAATAAGGAACTATTTCCAAAGGAAAGTATTCTTTAGCCACTCCTCCCCTACCCCTGCTCCAGCCTGTCAGTTGTGTGGGTGTGTTTCAGAGGCCTCATTGCAAGTTGTAGTTACATATTCATGAATGCTATCATTTGGTTAACAATTTTTCTCCAGACAGTAAATTCATGACATACAGGGACTTTGCAAATTTTTGCAAACTCAGAGTTACAACATGCAATGAAACGTGAAGACAGGCAGTTTTGAGCACCTGTTTTTTAAAAATAGTTTATTTTTACATCATTTTGTGCCTTTTCCCATCTCAGTTTTAGATAGGTTATGCATAATCACCATATCACCCGTGTGCCATCACCATAGTACAATGCACTTTCCCATCACCATATCACCCGTGTGCCATCACCATAGTACAATGCACTTTCCTCCTCCCCATCATTTTTTTATCTCATTCGCCCCTGCAACCCCCCCCCCCATAAAATGTCTCTGGTATATAGTTGTTATTATTATTTTCTCGCCTGGTCCTTTATACCATCCAGTAGTTTTCCTTTTCTTTCTGGCTTATTTTACTAAGCATGATCTTTTCCAGCTCCATCCATATTGCTGCAAAAGGCATGTGTTTATTTTTGGTTGCTGAGTAATATTCCATTGTATATATCCACCACATCTTTTAAACCTAGTCATCCAATACTT
>NW_004567109.1:52558097-52568241 GCF_000260355.1 Condylura cristata
AATAAACATGGGGGTCAAGCACTTATTTTTATCAAGCATTGTGCTGTTCCCTGTGACTATAAACATTCATTTATACTCTGTCTTCAGGAAGGTTACCATTTAGTGAGGGGAGACAATGAGAGAAGTTCAATAACAATATTTTGAAACACATAAAATATAGAATATGACTTTAAGAGGAAGTAGCATGCATTTCTTAGTGGGAAACTTAAGAAAGCTTTCCTAGGGAACTTATTTGAAGAATGAATAGAAGCTGGCCAAGAGGACAGGCAGGGGGCCTTCAAGACAGAGGAATGAAAAGTGTAGTATGTTCAGTTAGGTCTGACTGAAGTATTTTGATCCTGATGAGGAAGAAGGGCGAGAAGGCTGACAGATGTTCTGAACCCAGCTAACCAAGGTCTTACAGGCCTTGCAGAGAAGTTTGCATTTCTTCTTTCTCTAGAGGATCAGGGCAAGATTAATTCCTAAGTTTGGATTCTGTGCTTGGGGCACAGAAATAAGTCATGAGAGAAGAAAACACAGATTGATGCTGGATATGATTATTCTTTAACAGGGAAGCATGATATACTGTGATTGGATGGGCCTATTATTACAACACAAGTAACTGGTTCCAAATAATTGGCTAAATCTCTTATTGACATCAGCATGATTTGGATCAAACAAATACATCATGATTCTGGAGATTCAGTCTTTAGAAAGATGCAGCGACTGGATCAAACAAATAAATCATGATTCAGGAGGTTTAGTTTTTAGAAAGAGCCAACAATTGAATCATTACTATTAGAGGAATCCAGGAAGTCTATCTGAGGGGAGGGATGCTAATTTTATAGAACTGATGGGAATAGATTTCTAAAAAGACTTTTGAAAAGAATTTGTTTTAATACCAGAAGCCTAAAACCTGCAAGTTTTAATGGTAGGAATATATGGGGTTATAAAATCAAATGAAATAAACCCCTATTGTTTTAATTTCCTACAACTATTAAACCAAGAACTTATTGGTCTATAATTATTAACTTTTGTACAGTTTTATTTTTGGCCATTGTAGAAAGACATGACATAGTATATAGAATTATATTACTGGAAATATTCAGGAATAAAATTGATGTAACTATGTATATCTGATATAGTATATTGGCACTTATATTGCTAATTAAATGGCTGGACCTCATATAAAATTAAAACTTTCAAGCAAGAAAAATGTAATATCAAGTTCAAATCAAGTTTTTCTTTTATAACAGTTGAGGGGGATCTTTATCTCTTCATGGAGAGCATCCTTTTCATAAAATGAGATTTCCTATGTTTACTTCAGAAAGTGAGACATTTTCTTCAATCTAAACCTGTTCAGAACTAGATATTTGTTAAAATTGTTTTTAAAAAACATTATTTATCTAAGAACTGGGATACAGGCCAAAAGTGCAGGGGCAGTGAGAGGATTCACCAGAGACAGAATGGGGGGGGGGGCAGAACAGGGAAATTGCCCAAAATACACTGCTGAGGGGACCAGCAGATGAGACAGGAGAGGACAGTTCTGTCATGTGGGTCACGTGACTTCCCTGGCCCCGGAGGCGGGGGGGGGGGGGTGGTTTAGAACTTGTGCTGCAGTGGCTGCAGATAGCCTCACAGTGATGTGCTCTAACCTGTTGAGCCTCCAGGAGGGCCCAAATCAAATTACTTTTAAAGGGGGGTGTTATTGGGATTATTATTTATACTGTCTTGCAGTCCTATCCCCCCCCTACTCAGTACAGCCAAAATGATAGCTCAGGTTCTCTACCACTTGCCACTTGCTTTTCTTTATGGAGGTTCCATTCTTCTAATTTGGCTTCGATTATACAAAGACTCCAAAGTGTGCATTGTGTATCCAGGCTGAGGTGACAATGACTTCATCGTACCTGTGACAGTGAATTACTATGTAGGTTATGATGAAAAAGCATATTACAGTTATTTTTTAATAAGACATTGCACTATACATTGAGGCTTATTTTTGAAAACGAAACTTTTAGTTTTATGTGAGAGGGTCAAGCTCACACATTTTGGTCAGAAAATTAGGTCTACAGATGCCTGCTACTAAACATGTCCTACTGCTCAGCTTATATCTGTACAGCAGCATCCACTCTGTTTATTGCAAAGTAATCAAATAAACTTTTTGTTTCCACAGAACACTATGATTGTGTTTCATTCTGTATAAAAGGCAGCAATAGATACAGGCTTTGTGAGGCTTCAGGCTCATACAAATTAGGATCCTCTTCACGAAGAACTAAAATTATTTTATTTTTACAAACTTTACAAAAATGTCCATGTGAACTTATTTCAAAGGCCTTAAAGGTCCTAATGTTAAATTTGTTAGTTTCATGGTAACTGCCTCAATAGAAAGCATCTTTTAGATGAACTTGAGAGCATATATATATTTTTTAACTGATTTATTATACCGGTTAGGCTTTGGATTAATGTTCTAAACTATTTTGCCCGTGGCAAACTATTTTTGCTGTGTACTTTGTGAATTTATTGATTTCATTTTTGACTTATGGTTACTCCTTTGTGTACATCAGCATTTAGTTTTGGAGAGTCATGTTGTTAGCATCTGAGAGTTAATAACACAAAGGATTATAGGTGAAACATGTTGCACTGTGATGAAACACAGCCTTTTAGATTTGAATTCAGCCACAAATAGTGTAGCAGAAATCTGGATTTACCCCAGGCATAGAAAAGAACCAGCAGCACTTAGGAATGGTGATGTCAGGTACAGTTTTATCTTATGAGGACCCAGGTACAGACGTGGACATACCTCCGTGGACATTCCTCAGTCTGATATCAAAGCCTGGGTCCAGACCTAAGACAGAAGCTACTTTTATACATACTTGGCTTAACATTGGTAACACAGATTGATACTGTTTTAGAACGGACAAAACTACGAATGGAGAACAAGCCTGTTTTCTCAGGAAGAGGAGCTGAACAGAGAGTGGGAGGGTATTCAACCCTCTGGAGATGACTCCAAGTAGACAGACCCATTTGACCTGTTTTTCTGAATCTCTGTTCAGAGTGGTAAGCCTGGTTATGAATCTTTGTAAATAAGCAAACTTGTTAATTACACCTGCATTGGAATATTAATTGCACCAGGACTGAAAGCTCCCATCTGGTGAGATCTTTATTATATTTATCTGTTCAATAATGCTTTTCCTTATCAGTAGGGTAAATACCAAGCCTTTTCACTGATAAATTGCTAAAAGTCAAAGAAAGATAAAAGAGAAGTCTTGAAGGACATAACAGGTCACAGATTATATACAGGGAACAGCAACATATCAATAAGTAATGTTTAACTTATCACAAATAATAGATGTCAGAGACATTAGAATGACATCTCCAAGTGGCTGGAGATAAAAGGCAACTAAGAATTTATAACTAGAGAAAAAAATCCTTCAAAAGAAGTGCAGAGACAAAAACCAGAATTCTAATCAGCACTATAAGAAATGGTAGGCATTCTCAGATGAAAAAATGCTGAGGAAAAAACAGTGAGAACTTTTAGCAGTCTTCAGAACTGATGGGTTAGGAAAATAGGGAGTAGGAGAAGAAAGCTTGAGATATGATATGATGAAGGAGACTAAGGTTCCTGTAACCATTGTAGGTCTTCAGTTGGGGCACTTTAAGAACTCAGTAATGGGTTTAACAGATAGACACAGCAAACAGAGTTGGTGAACTATAACTGGGAAAAAAAAGTATAACAAGAAAAAGGACAGGAATGTGGAAGAGCATGAGTTTTATCTGATACAGTAAATATCTAAAATTTTGGAACATTAGAATGGGCAGTAGTAATAGTTGAAGAAGTTTTCTAAAGTTTACCAAAGAGATCAAGGAGCTCTTTGAATCTCAAACAAACTACATAGAAAACTAAACACACTATAGTAGTAAAACTATTAAAAACAAAACAAAAATACTTCAAAAGAACAAATATAAAACAGATAGCTGACTTTTAGTAGAAATGATAGAAGTTATAGGATATGAGAAAGTAGAAATTACAGGACAATCTTTAAAAGTGGAAAAAATAACAACATCTAGATGTAATAATACCTGTGAAAATGTCCTCTAGACAAAATGAGTTTTTAGACAAAACCCAGAATTTGTTACTGGTAAAGCCACATTAAAAGAAATACAGGAGTGCAAAAAACTCTCCTTTTTCTATTGAATTACTTAGCACCTTTGCTGAAAATTGTTTGACCATATATGAATGTATATTCCTGTGCTATGATCTTATTTTATATAAATAGAAAAGAGACACTGTAATCTTTTTGCAGGGATGTAACAGTTATTTTCTGGTATTTTAAGTATACATTCTATTGCATAGTTATGCCAGAGGGGCTATCATACAAATGGAATGATATATGGTAGTAAAAGAAGATAAAACAAAGACAATAAAAATAGATTTAAAGCACATTTTTATTATTGATAGGTAGGTGTGGTTTGCTCTGGCTAAAGGTATGTTTATAATGGATGTACAAGCTTTTTTATACCAAAGGTATACTATTTTTTTCTTTTAATTCTGAACAAACATTTTTTTGATCATAATGTGAGTCTGAACTGACCCTACTTTAAATGCCAAAAATTCTTTTTTTCCTGGATGTTGCTTTAAAGACTTGTGAGTTGAATTCTTTTAGGTCCCAACACATTAAATTTCAGGAAATAAAAAGAATGAATGAATACTACAAAACATGTAATTTCTATGAAACAGAAATAGAAAGTTTTTATAACTTAAAACAGCAGCAGTTTCAAAGGATTTGCTGAATTAAAACTTTACAAAATATAAATACACAAAGTATCATTCCAGATGATCATGGATTTTTAAAAATAGATTATTACAATCCCCAAACTCAACCCAAATCTACTAATGGATGTAGTTGGCCTATAATACTTTTTACAACAATTTAAAAAATAAAACGAAAACAAAAGAAACCTCCCAATCCTTTTGTGCATCAGTAAAGGTTACATTGTGCTAGTTTTGAGTCCACAAAAAGAATTTTAAGATAGAACAAAGACTTCACATAAATAATATTTTGCTTGTTATTAATATGTGACCAAACAAATTAAAATAAGTGCTACCAAAAATATTCTGATGTAACCAGTACATACACTCTTAAAGTATGACAAAGACAAAAAAGAAATAAAATAGTTTATGAAAGCCACAAGCACCTTGTTTTAGAAAAAAAGCACCAAGCAACACAATAAGGCAACACATAAGAGGTAGTGTAGCACCGGCTAAGATGTATATGTCCACTGGGGACTTGAATACAGCTTAGTATTTGGGAAAATGACATATTGGATTGTGGCTTGTAGTTTTTAGACAGAAGCATTGCACATCTGGAAGCATTAACCAGTATTGCTCCACAGTGTTCTGCATCTCCAGCTGTCTAACGGGTACTTTGCTTTCAGACAGTTGAAACATATAGAGTGTCCTGAAGAATTCCATGTTTATAAATTTTCAGTTCTAGGGAAATCAGATCGATACAATTTTTTAAAAAATTAAATACTTTATCAGTCATAGTCCTTTAAAAATGCCTTTTTCTCCTTCTTAGGAGGAAGTCTTTTCTTCCTGAGATTCTTTACAATTTAGCCAATGCATTTCATAATGATAGTATCTTTCTGTGTTTTTTCTTCTGCAGCAATTACCTGGCCAACAGCATGAATTCTGAACTAATTCAGAGACTTTAGAGAAAGCATACAGAACTGCTTTCAATGTAGTATTTCTGCTGAGGTTTGAGATGAGGGAGTTTTTGTACTTCAATTATTGGAAGTTGATAAGGGTTCTGGGTGTGAAAAAGGAATTTTGCCTTATGCCAGCTGCCATCTTGAATCTGTAAAATAAGAACAGAGGGCTTTAATAGGTAATTGTTTCATTAGCCACACTTATCAGAAAATGCCCTTGATAGATAATATAGATGTATTTTAAGGATAAGAGATAGTGAGCAGAAAGTACCTAGAACAATACCTAGCACAGACAAAGTGCCCAGTAAATGGTAGCAATTGCTAAGAAAGAATAATTGGAAACATAGGCTTTTTCCCTTCCTATAATTATAAGTTGTGTTCTGATTTTTTACTGGGAGGCTAAGGTCAGACTTTTGTGGTCTTAAGATCATTGGATAAGAAATGAATTAAAAGGCTTCACTATTCCTATTATGAGTATACCCTTCTGGGTTCTTGGGACTGACTTTTTTCAGGATGGTTTTTTTGAGGGGGAGAGAGGAATGGGTGGATATTCAGGCAATAATTGCCTCAAATAAATTACAATTATGTTGAATCTTTTTTTAGTTTTCTTTTATTCAATGTGTGGTTCTTAGTCTTTTTCTCCTCAGTTTCTAGGCCTTTCTATTTTTCTTATTATATGCTGTTTTGTGTATGATACATTCTATCATGGAACAAAGACATTACAAAATAATCCTATGACTAAGAGTCAAGAGGGAAAAATAGAGAAACACAACTGGCAAGTTTTATGAGGCTTTCAGGAGCTTTTTATTCACTTATTCACAGAATTATCATACTATAAAAACTTTAACGGACATGAGCGATTATTTAAGTTAAATACTATTGATAAGGTAATGGAAGTCAAATGAAGAGAAATTAATAATGTCATATTTGGTGTGACAACTAGAGCTGAACTCCTATGTATAAGAAGCTGTTAGATAGTTCAATAAGTCTTTCAAGCAATACTTATTAAGCACTAAGTATATTTGGTATGGTTGAATAAAATATATTGGAAAAATAAAGATGAATAAGTTAGTTATGGTTTCTGAATTTTAGTAGCTTACAAATCTAGCCAGAGAGAAGTGAAAAAAAAAAATAGCTATAATAGAAGTTCACATATGGTAAGGCAAAATAAATCATATGAACAATGATTATAAAATCCCTAACTTCCAACCGGAGTAATCAAGGAAAGCATCATGAATACAGATTTAAGATGGGCCTTAAAACATGCCTAAATTTTCTACTTAGAGCAGTAGCTAAAGATATTTCAGAGAAAATGAATGAGATGAGTTGAATAAAGAAGTTGGAAAAATAGGTAGTTGTAAAAATTAGATAGCACAGGGTGGAAGTGCATAGATTTTAGTCTGGAACAGATTTTGATGGAAATCCAGGTGTGATCCATCTTCCCATATGAAATAGAAATAAACATCTATTTCACACAGTTGTAAGTATTAAATGGTTTCTATGAAAAGTCCCTAGCAGTGGAGCATGGCAAAGGCTTTAGAGTTATCCCTTGTGGGGTTGATTTCTTGCTCCTCCACTAATAAGCACCACTAATTAGACCTTGAGCAAGCTACATTAAACCTATCTGTACTTTCAATTCCTTATCTATAAAAATGAAATTACCAGTAACCTCTTTCAGAAGGCTATTTTGATGAAATAATACATAATACATGGTACCTCCCATATAATAAAATTCCCAATAAATAGTAGTAGGAGGTGTTGATAGGATGATGATAAACTGATCAGATTGGTGTGAATGTCCAGTGAGAGCCCAAACTAGAAAACGAAGGGTGGGAAGTACTGAATAAAGAGTTGGTAAATTTGCATCATGTCTCAGAGGGAGTGATGAGTCACTGGAAGTTTCACATATACAATTCATGGATGACCAGTTTATATGACAAAGTTAATGAAGTGTGATAGAAGCAAATAATTGATTCTGGAAATCAAGCACAAAAGAATCTTACTTTCCTCTGTATCTTCAGGTTATAATTAAATTCTTACTCATTCTATGATTTTTATTATATTTAAGTTAGTTACACCAAACATTCTGAAAGTGACATTCACTTACCTTGCAGTCATCTGAAAGCACTTTAGGTTCAAGTAGAGGGTTTTCTTCAAAAACCTGACCATTCCATCCCTTGAAACCAACAGGCCATCCGGGGCCACTTGCCTGAGCATGTGTCCACACTGGGGTGTTAAGACAGTGAATGGTGAGGAGATGGGTGGCTTCTGAGCTCAGTAAATGAAGGAAGTTCATCTGGACTTTCCCAACTCCAAATTCCAACTAGTGATACGGAAACAATATGCAGGTTATAAGACACAATAATTGAGAACCTTATAGGAAAGTTGAGGAAAGTCCTTGAAAGGCAGCCTTGAGGAAATCACTTTTCTTGGCAACTAGGTGCCAGTCAGTGGAGTACTGCTAATTGTGTAACCACTGGCTACTGGGCTGAGGAGGGAAATCCTTGACTTTCAGCTTTTCAGATCTCTATGGTGTAACTATTCCCTTCATCCTTGATTTTAGACTATCAGTGGTGTCATTCAAAGTGTTGCTGGGAAGAAATGTTAATAGTAGGCTTTCCTCTCCTGGCATGAGTTGGCCTCAGAGTATCACTAGTTCTCTACATATGACAAAAGCAGTGAAGATAATTTTATAATGTTATTAAGCAGCATTAATAATTTGTTGTTCCTTAATGCTTTAATTCTTAGAATTACGTTCATTTGGAGGTTTTTCTTTAAGTTTTTAAAAATATTAACAAGTTGTAATCACTTAGCTGTGTAATTTTTAACTACAGAGTCTTTAAGGATGGAACAATTTATTTTTTGTGTCTAGTTTTTAATGCAGTTCCAATTTTTCAGTGAGTCATCAATAAATGTTCACTGAATGCACAAATGGATAAAGTGTTGACTAAATAGAGTAAATAGGGTAAATTTGGACAAGGAAGCATATTTTTGTCGATGAAAAGTGAGTTCTTAGTAAGAAAAAAATAGGTCTAATGAGAAATAGAGAAATACCTTTTTTGTTTCTTCTATGTCTATATCCATATAGAACAAAACTTTAACTTTTATAAATACTTGCTATGACAGTGTTAATCATTTACTTTATAGAATTGCAATAGAAGGATGTTGTTCTAAAGATGTACAAGGGAAGTTTTTTGTACTCAATTACTGAAAATAGCAAACTTTCAGGCAAAATTCTTTTAATACTGATGATGTCATTTTCAGAAAGCTATAAGTAACTGCTGATTACATACATTACAGCTGTTTGGGATTTTCTAATGTATGTTCCTTAATAAAGTCATATGTTCCACATTTTCTAAAGGAATTTAAGAAGTGTAATCAGTAGAGTAAGCCAAGTCAACCATAAAAAATAAATCAGAATGTGAAGATTTACTACAGCTTTCTTTAAACAAATTTCTTCCTGTTTATGGAGGACAATGATCTCTTGTTTCTATTTATAAAAGTCACAAATATTTAAAGTGACAGAATTTTAATTTGAAATTCTAGTAGCAGATAAGTACTGACACATATTTTAAACTGCAAGACATACCTTTGTTACAGAAATAGGAGAGAGACATGTCTGACCACCAGCGGTGAAATTGCAGAAAACCTCAATGGCATCTGAAGGGCACCCAAGATTTGGATCAATCCAGTATTTTCCTATTAATTTATTGTGTAAAATGAAGATATTTAAATGTCAGGCTAAAATCTGTTTGAACCATGTTTACAGATTATACTTTCATTGTCTTGTAGTCTTACCTATAAAAAAAACTTAGGTTGTGAAAATATTTATTTAGCAAATAAACAAAGGCATCATATAAAACATTATGTAAAATTAACTCTGAAGATACTGTATTTAACATACTATCATTTAATGACATTTCATAACTTTAATAAAAAATGGAACAGCTGAGTTTATTGTTATCGCGTATAAACTCAGTAACTTAAAGAGCATTGTCAACAAAAAGTTGGAATTAGTGTCCTATAGGTACATATTTCTGTTTTCTGTTATTATAGTGCTGAAAAGTAATTTTTTAAATCCTGTTTTATTTGTTTGTAAATTCTATTATTTTTCTTGAGATAATACTGGTTTTAACAGTGTACGTGATTTAGGAATATAAACTTATACCTCTTTAAAAATACAAGAACAGGCCCTCCCTGGTGGCGCAGCGGGTTAAAGCACTGCACTAAGAAGCTTAAGCCACTTCCACATGAGTTCGATTCCTGCCTGCCCTGGAGGTGATCCACATGGCGTGGCAGACCTCTCCTGACCCTCCCGCTGCTCCCTCAGGAGTGTACTTCGTCTATCTGCCTGTTCTGCTCCCCGCTCTATCTCTGGTGAATCTTCTCACCCTCCGCATCTCTGGCCTGTACCCCAGCTCTGTACGAAAAAATAAATAAATCTTAAAAAAAAAAA
>NW_004567109.1:52568506-52570251 GCF_000260355.1 Condylura cristata
TTTTTTTTAAAAGAAACAACTTCAGTCTTCCTGAAGAAAAATATGTGTAGTACTGGCAATTAAAAATAAATACTTTTCAGAAAAAGTATAAGTAGATGATTATCATTTTGTGCTGAACTTCAGATTTATGAGTGGAAAACACTGAAGTCCCTACAGTCATCATAAACCTGCCAACTTTCGCCTCCACTGAGTGCCCAGGAGAATCAAATGAGCCTAAAGTTAGACTTTAGGAAATACTCAGACTGAAAACATACTGAGCCAACATCTTAATTCTAGAATAACATGCTGATAATATTGAAACAGCACCATATTTCAAATGCAAAGGCAGGAATTTCTGAATGAGATAGGTATGCTTTCTTGCATTGAAAAGGTAAGATGATGAAATGTATTTGTCAGGTGTCATTATAATAAGTAGAGATCTTTGTGGGTTCCAGTTCTACCCCACAGCAAAGATTTCTCAAGCTTATTCTCAACTTCCTCTGGTCTATCTTCTTGAATTTCAAAATATCCTCTCCACTATTCTTCCCTCTATTAATAATTCTATATTAACAGAATTACTATTCCATTAATCCTTCAAAATGAATGATAGCTCCAGGATTAGAGGATTGTTCTCTACTGAAGTGTTTTTCAAACTTTAGTGGCATTAGAACCATCGGGTTTAAAGAGACATCTCGGCTCCCAACCCCGAGTTGATTATTATGTCTGGGGCAGGGCTTGAGAATCAGCATCTTTAACAAAATCTAATTCTGGTCCAGGGGTTACATCTGGAGAATGACTGTTCTATCAAATATGGCAGAAAGGGGTAAAAGAGATACTTACCCCATTTATTCTAATCCCTTCTCCATCATGTCCTTAGCATTTTGAACACTGTATGAAGTTTGTGGAAACTGCAGCTAGATTTTTCTACCAGAATCTAATGTAGGCTTATAGTTTTATCTAATGGAATGAAACACACATTTCCACCCCCTCCATCTCCATTCCTTCAAGAAATAGCTAATATATGCTAATAAATTCTGTTTGGAAAATAAAGTTTTGATTTACCATTGGCTTGCAATACTGTGAGTTCCAGGGGCACAGGGTCACACCTTCACATGTGTATAAGTCTCACCTTATCCTGCAACCGTCTAGTGCCATTCATACTACCAGATTGACCTCCTCTGCCCTTTCTTCCCAACCCCATTCCCTCCTCTCTGATACTCAATATAACCAATATCACATTAGCACTGTTTAGTGCTAATAAAATTTTTTAAGTAATAAACTATTACTTAATAGTAATAGTAATAATAATAATAATAATGATAGTAAGTAATAAACTATTTTTTTACATCATTTTGCACATTTTTTTCATCTCAGTTGTAATCCCTGTGGGCTTCGCATCATCAAATCACCCGTGTGCCATCACCATAGTCTAGTGCACTTCCCTTCCCCCAACTGTTTTTGATCCATTCCCCACTCCACCCCCATAACATGTCTCTGGTATATAGCTGTTCACTATTATTATTTTCTTGCTGTTAATAAATTTTTATAGCAAGTTTTCCAACAAGCAAACTCCTTGTTACATGGGGTGGAATAATGTTGGGGTGGGATGCTTTGAATTCAAGCATTATGTTGTGCAGTGGTGAACTGGTAGACATGTTGGAATTTTTTATAGATTAAAATTATTATTATTATTTTAAAGATTTATTTATTCATATGGAACTGGGGTACAGGCCAGAGATGTGGAGGGTGAGAGGATTCACCAGAGA
>NW_004567109.1:52571041-52596273 GCF_000260355.1 Condylura cristata
AAAAAAAAATTACTGTCATGACGTGTCACTCACTACCAGTGCAGCTAATGTGGCTTTATATTCAAATGTTTATAAGGCTGCTGGACAACAGTACCATGTTGCTCTAGCTCATTCCCAGTCACTACTCAAGCTAACTACTTGAAAGTTTTGCCTCTGCCCTCAATTTTATCATTCCTATCCTTTCATCCTCATTCTTGACCTTTCACTGAAGCAACTGAAACAATTTGAAGAAAAGGTGCATGAGTTCCTTCTACTATGTCTATTCACAAACCTGTATTTAGATACATACATTCTACTTTTTCCTCTTACATCACGAATAAACAGTATTCCTGTGTAAGATAGATCTTGTCCATTATATCTTTCATTTCACATTCTTCCTTGCTCTTCTTTTGACTCTGCTATTTGTTATTTGCTATTCTGCCACTTTTCATTCATGAGGATTCTATCAGCTTGCATTCCTGCTGTTTTCTGGGTCCAAAGTTATTTGTGGAAATAATTTGAGTCCTAGGATGATGTTATCTTTTATAGAAGAGTTTATTTCTCTTAGGTAGGGAGCTGTAGCACTGAAACTATATCAGTCCAAGCCCAAAGTTTGAGGTTTTCTGAGTTATCTAGATGACATGAAGCTAGGCTACAATCTATAGGAGTGCCTCTCTTCTTACAGTTTATGCTTAGAGTAGAGTCCTTGGAAAACTTTAAGTTAC
This sequence comes from Condylura cristata, assembly GCF_000260355.1. NCBI lineage: Eukaryota > Metazoa > Chordata > Mammalia > Eulipotyphla > Talpidae > Condylura > Condylura cristata. The sequence goes on from NW_004567109.1 coordinate 52,571,746, forward strand.
CTTTGGGGAACCACAGTTTCCAACTTTTGACCCCTGGCTCAAAAAGCCATCAAAAGCAATACTTAGTTTCTAAACACACAAGGGAAAAGCATCTTCAATATTGGGTTTGTCTCTATACTATCTTTTCAAAAATCTTGTCTTGAAAGTTTGTCACTGCTTTGTTAGCTATCCAACGCTTTTAACTTTAAACTTAAAAAAAAAATAGGCAATTTAAATTACTCGTTACTGATTATGGAAGCTCTCTAGACCCACCAATTTCCCTTAAAATCTGATAAGGTCTTAGCTACTACCATTCTTCTACGACATTCTTGTGAAGGTCATGAAAGGTCTTTATAGCCTTTATGAATGATGTGAAGCTAAGCTACAAGCTTTATAAATATGTCCTTTCTTCCAGTTTCTTTTTACTGCAAGAGTGGAGCCCTTTGGAAATTGAAGTCCTCACCTGTGATGGGCCATACATTCTAAATTTTGACCCCAGGACAGAATTTTTTTTTTTAACTGTAACAAGACAAACATTTTAGATGTCACAGCAATGCTAACATCAACAAGTTCTTGACAGTGTCTCCAATCACTGCCTTCTCAAGCAAACATTTTTCTTTACTTCACACTCATCTCATTTTTCTACCTCACTGATAGCTGCTGCTTAGTTTTCTTTGCCTGCTTCCCTTTAGCTGCCCAATCTCAAAATATTGGACACCCTAAAGTGCAGTTTTTAGACATCTGTTCTTTATTTAGGATGAAGTCACAGGGAATTTGACACCATTTACATTTGATGGACTTCAAGATTTTTACCACTAGTCAGGATCTCTCTCTCAAATAGTCACCTACCCACAGCGGTTCTTCTTCGAATAATGTTATTTCATTTGATGTGGTTGGTCTGTTTTAATGTTGATGAGAAAAAACTGAGGTCTGAAGTGAAGCTGCACATTCACCTCATATCTGTGTGTGCCCTCGGGTGTTCTCCTACACCCTGCAGATGTGTGTTCTAGGTTAACTGGTGTGGCTGACTGTCCTTGTCACACTGACTTTTGGTGTGTGCCTGTGGTGGAAGGGCTTCCTGTCTAGGGATGGTTCCTGCCTGTGCCCTGAGCTGTTGGGATAGGCTTTGGCCACTGCTGACCCTGAGCTGGATTAAAGAGGTTAGAAAATAAATGATTGAATGAATACAATTTATTGTTTAATATTAGAAGTGTTTGGGTCTTAATTTAGAAGTTTGATGATATTTTTTGCCTACCAGAAATATGTTATAAGAATTTAACTCATCAACTAGTCTGTGGTTACAAATGGTGTTGTATGTCATTTAAAGTAATTTCAAGTCAGTTTCTAAGTACCTGTTAAGATTGAGTACTTACTGCTCTTTTTGCATTTTTACTTGAATGACTAACAACCATCTCAAACTAAATATATCCAAAACTGAACTGACATTTTCTTCAAAATTTCTTCTCTGTCTCTATTAACAGTAACCCTCCCCTTCGAGTCGCTTAATCAAAAACTGGAGGGTTGTCCATTATCATGACATTTCTCTCATAAGTGAGATCCATATTATCAATAAAAGTGCTGGTTCTACCTTAATACATATTTAAAAACTTGACCATTGCTTATTTCCCCTGCTACTAATTTTAGCCCAACTCCATCATCTCTTATCTGGATTATTTCAATAATCTCAGTGGATCCTTCCACCTTTGTTTTCTTCATTATATTTACAAAACATCAAAGTTGTATTTTAAAAATCTAAGTCAAATGAAGTCATTCATTTGCCCAAAAACTTACAAAGGCTTCCCAACTTACTCAATGTAAGTTTGAGCTGTCTGTGAAATCTCAGAGACTCTGGGTTCTTGGTATCTTTTTGACATCATTTCTTACCATTCTCTTCCTTATACATTCTCCTTGCTAATCCTAGACCATTAAGTACACTTAAGGCCCATCATTTTTGAATGTGTTCTTTCTGCCCAGAAAGATCATTCCTTCGATTTTCTTCGACTTGTTCCCTTATCTCCTTCCAATATTGTACAAATGGCACTTTCCCAGAGTTGCCTTATCTAACTACTCCATTTAAAACTTCAAAACATCTCCCCCCACCCACTCTTTATCCCATTCCCTTCCCTGATGATTTGTGTTTCTCTATATCTTTTGCATCACCAAGTGGTGAAAGAATCTTTGGACAAAAATCTTTTCCATACTTTGCAATCCCCTCCTCTTACAAGGAAGGCAGACCTTAGATTTCACTGATTTTGTATGTCTTAAAATGCCTTTATTCATTTTAAGCCCATAGCATTGCATTTTTATTTCCTCCAATAAGGGGACAAACCTAAGCATTACTGGAGGACTTTATACTGTAAACATTTATGTATTTATACAATTTAAAATTTAATTGAAGTAACATTGAAAATACTTTTATTGTAATATAGGGTAGAAGATATCTGTAGAATTACACATTTTATTAATATAAATAAAATGTTCATTTTCATATTTCTAAAGTGGAAGCAGTTGTCTTTGGACAAGAAGATATGTGTGTGTGTGTGTATATATATATATATATATATATATATATACCCATATAAAATTTAAAGGAATAAAATACATAATCCTATTCACTCTACAGAAAAGTAGTTTTTTTTTTTTTTCAAGTCAACATATTATTGTCTTACACTGATTGTACATCTGGCCATTGAGTCAAAAGAAATTAAAATTAGATGACATGCTTTAGCAGGTAGAACATTCTCTCTTTATCAGATGATGATGACTGCTCCACTTTAAATCTTTCATTGGGGGCCCTCCTTAGTGGTACAATGGGTTAAAGCACAGCACTGAAACTATATACAGCCTCTGCAGCATGAATTGTATCCCCGGCCAGGGAGGTGACCCACATGGCATGGCAGACCTCTCCTAATCTACTCACTGCTCCCATCAGCATATTTCAGCCAATCTGCCTGTTCTGTTCTGTTCCCCACTCTGTCTCTGGTGAATCATCTCACCTCATCCAACACCTCTGGCCTGTACCCTGTTCTTGCATGCATACATAAATAAATACATATACATTTTTTAACCTTTCTTTGATGGCTCTATTCTGGTGAATGCATTTTGGGTTATTAGTATAAGGAGGAGAAACTTTCCAGAATGACAAACTATTCCATCCTTATAGTCACTGATTAGGAAATAAGGAAGTTAAATTTCATTTGGTGTAAAACTAATTTCAGGAAATGTGATACAGGGGGCTCTGTGATACCTTCATGTTGTCACCTTCATGTGGTCCTAGCAGCTGAGCCTGTCTGTCAACCCAAAGCTCAACCCTTCCTTTTTTGACTTTTAAGGTTAATGTGTGACATTCTAGGTACCGAGCAAGGGATATAGTTAGGACTCCATGGGAAAAGTAGGTGTTCAATAAGGCTCTACCTCTGAGAGTATTTGTTTCTTGATGACACTGAATTTACTTTTGCTGGGGTCTTATGAACATTATTATGATTTGGAATGAATACACTACAATCTCAAATGCACTGAAGTGATGAAATGAAACTATACATCAAAGTTTGAGGACATCAATAACTTACCATCTGCTACTTTGTGTTCGCAGTTAAGCAAATCTTTGCAGATTCGTGCTGGATTATCTCTTGTGCCAAGGGGATTCTTGATGCTATGCAATAAATTGCTAATGTAGTTCAGGGTTTTGAATATCTCTGCACTGTGGTCAGTTAAAGGCACTTCAGTATTCTGGTAGCTCTGCCAAGTCATCATAATAATCATGTTAGTAAAAAAGTACAGAGTGTCCATCATCAGTATGCAATCCTAAGGCTCTGTCTAGTGATCAGTGCAGAATAAAAATGTATCCCTGTTGTGTGTAAAGAGTTGGGAGTAGGATGAAAAGAACGCTCCATTTATGTATAGCTATACACACACACACACACACACACACAAACACATAAATGCATGCTTTAGTAACTTTGATCCTAAGAAGGAGATTAAATTCACACAGAAAAGTTTGGTTTTCAAGCTGACACAAAACAATTATTTTGCCTACTATGTAATACTTTTAAATTACACACTTAATGATTAGAGTTTAAATTAGAAAAAATGTGTAGTGATGATAGTTCTCATCTTAAGCTACACTAACTTCATTTAACTATTTTCTGCTAGACTTCCAAATTCATTATTAAAAATTCACATTATATTTCTGCTTTAAATGCTCCCCTTAAAACAACCTATGCATTATTAAAATCATGTTCATTGTCCTTAAAAACGGTCTTATTATTTTCAGTCTTTTAAAATACAACCTTTGAGATAAAGTCACATTTTTCCTTTCCCCCCAAATTTTTACTTAATTTATATATTCACAGTGACAATGTAAATAACGTCAGATATATTATTTACCTCCATCTGTAGGGCACTATGTGAGTCAATCAAGGCTTGAATAGCAGCATTGATATCTATTTGTTTCTGTGTAAAACAAAACCATTTGAAATCAGTAAAAAGACCAACTATGAGTACTCTACCATAAAGGCTGTATATTCTGTAAGTCCTGCCCTTAAAATATACTAGACTTATTATCTGAAGGTGATTTGTAACTTTAATGGCTAGAAATGGTAAAATATCCTGCAAAAATTGTCTTGGTACCTGAAAGGACAATATGCTGCCTTCTTCTAAGTCTCAAAAGTCTCATAATTAAAACAGGACTAAAGTCTGTAGTCCACAAATGGAAATTATTTATCTTCACTTCATGAAAACACAAAGAGTTACTCAAATGAAGAAAAATGAAATATGATCACCTGTGTTAATAAATTGTAAAGTGAAGAAGAAATAGCTGTAGTAAATTTTAACAGTTACATTCTTGGAAGGAAAACAGAATAAAATACTACTGTCCTGAGGTAGTCACCACATTAGTTTAATCTGATATTTTTGTGGTCTTAGAAAAATTTCTGAAGTTAAAAAATGTACCATTACTCCCAAAAGAAATAATACAGCATGAACCCAACCTCCTCCTGCCTTAAGTAAAGGATATTTTTAGAAAGACTCAGCATAAACATTAGCAAAAACCTTTTAGTATTTTATTTAAATCTTGGAAACGGAAAAGCATGATCTGGGCAAGTTCTGAAGTGGCATCTTTGTAAGAAAATTAAATGATTTCTTTCAGAATGATTACTGCAAAGATATATTTTTACTTAAAGAGCTATACAATGGAAACTGTTTTAATCAGATTTATCATAACTCATGGTTGGCAATCTGCAAAACTATTTAAAATAATGGGACAATCAGTAAAATGTACTCTTCCTTGTCTCAACATGTGGTTTTTATATTTGAAAATAATTGAGTCATTCCATAGAGCCATACTGCCAACATGGTGATACATGTTAAGGATAAAACAGTAAGCAAAAAAGAAACTTCCCCTTGTGGCGCTTAAGTTTTGTTGTTATAATTCTTTCAAGAAAATAAGTATGTACTGTCAAATATGCTATGAAGGAAAAGTGTATTAACTTCTCTGAGAAATACAGAGGTTTGGAAGGGAGAGGTCAAGGAAACCTTCCCTGAATTCATAGCATTTGCATTTGGATAGTAAATAAGTAAGAACTGCTAGGTAGGAGAGAGATCCAGGAAGCAGTAACTATCTTGCCCAAAGCCATCAGATAAAGAAGCATGGCCAATTCAAGAAGCAGATGGCTGAGTCCCAAAGAATGTGTGCTGACTGAGCGATTCTGACCCTGATCCCTCCATGAATGGGCAAATTTTGCAGAGAGGTTGTATGAAAATATTGCCTGTAAACATATGCGACTAAATTATGTACTAAACAAGTCATTTTATTTTTCCAGCTAGTTTCTGATTAGGGAGTTAATCTTCAGAAACCTAGCATATCAGTTCTTAAGCTCTTCAGATTTAGGCTCCTTTTATATTTTAAAATATTAAGTCCTTCAGAAAAACAGTAATTCAAAAGGAAACCTGTACTCCTATGTTGCAGCCCTATTTACAATAGCTAAAATATGGAAACAAACTAATGCCCAAAAACAGATGAAAAAACTAATGTCCAAAAACTTGATTAAAAAGATGTGGTGTATATACACTACAGGATACTATTCAGCAATCATAAAAGATAAACTTATGTCCTTTGCAGCAATGTGGGGGAAGCTGGGAGGAATAACGCTCAGTGAAGTCAGAAGGAAAAAGAAAAATTACTGGGTGGCTTCACTTATAGGAAGAACATGGGGATATCAAAGCAAGGAATCAGGAAAAAAAAAAAAGACAAAACTATCAGGTGAACTATGTCAGAGACATTCAGGAGGGGAGGAGGAGGGAGCTGGATCAAAATGGGAGCGAAGAACACAAGAGTCTATGGAGACAGTTTACAAGTGTATTGGCAGTGGGAATTTTATGGGGAAGACACCTAAGAGGAAAAATCAAATACTGCACAAAAATCAACAATGATGTAAAAATATGTAAATAAAATATTAAGTCCTTGAGCAATTTTTACCTATCTAAATTATATAACTTGTGATATTTACTATAGAAATTAAAATATAAAATTTAAAATATTGTTTAATAATTTGTGTTAATTGATTAAAATAAAATGTAGTATAATCCTAGTAATTTTTCAGAATAAAAAATTAGTGAAGAGTAATACTATTTTACATTTTTGTACATTTCGTTAATGTCTATATTAACAGAATATAGCTCGATTTATATTTGCTTCTGTACCCAATGTTATTTTAAAATAAATGTAGATAATCTGGTTTTATAAAAGATACACAGTTGGCAAATGATTAATAGCTTTTTTCGGGTAGTTGTGTGTATTCGTAGATAGGATACCAAAACAAGTCCCTTCTTGAGGAATAACTGAAATATGAAATTTGAAACCACATCTTGTATTCTTTTGTTTTTAAAAGATATTGGTCTATCTTAAAAATGGAAAATACTGATTAATGATATAATATGGGCACATTTTATTAATATTTAAAAAATTACATTCAATAACATCATTAACAAGCACATCAGAAGAACCTAAGTATGAGAAGTTGTCAAACTCATAGTTGTGGATGCAGATTCTCTCCAATTCTTATATTTGCTTGTAATGTATTTATGGTATCAAATTCTGTCCTTTTTTTCTTTAAAATGATAGATCAGTTGTTTTTAAGAAAATATCTGTTCAATATTGATGTCTAAGTAACTTGTTAGTCTTTGCAACAGTAACTAGTACTCCATGAAAAAGCATAAGTTTAGAATGTTAAACAATTTCAGTGTTTTTATCTGAGGCAATCATTGTACTTCAGTCAGACATGTTATAAGTTCTTCCATTTCATCACACAGATTGCTAAATGATATACTCAAGAATAGAGAATTGAGGACAACAAAAAAAGTGGTGTAATGCCTTCCCAGAATCCTTTCATCTATAAAAGCAATGAGAAAACTGGAAAAAAATGTCAGAATGAAGTTTTTCAGAATTACAGAAACCAATAAAATGCTTTAGCAATCTGGAACACATATATTTACTTAAGAAAAATAGCTGAATCTTGACAAGGGTAAGCTTTATGAATCTTGACAAGGGTAAGCTTTAACTTGTTCATCTCCTATGTTACTCTTTCCAACACTGTGGTATTCTTGAAAACTAACATCCTATAATCACAGTGAAAACAAAAATCTGGAAACCACAAGAGGAAACAATGGGATGGGAGGGTGTTTAAAGCCTCATTTCCAGGAATTATAATTATTTGAGTTGTCTGGAAGTGCTCTAGAACACATCACTTGCAAGTCTATTTTATGTGACTCAGAACCCATTTAATTGAAGAAGTCTTTAATGCAAGAGAAGTCTTCAAAAATATTTCAAGAAAATTAATTTTGTGGCAGCGTGAAGACGTAGAAAATTGTTAGGGCAAACAATAGGCTAACAAAAGGCTTACAAGGAAAAACTGAAGAATTCCATATCCATAGAGACTTTGAAAAGTTCTGATGCTCCTGGGGATCTAGAAGTCTATGTGTAGAACCACACTGAGGAGAAGCTGGAGAAAGCTAAGCTATCCCACTGGCTAACCTCCATACTGTGTGAAAGCAGGAAGTGAAGGGGAAGTATTGTAGTCAGATATCTGTCTGAACAAAGAGGGGGTAATCCAACATAACACCTAAGGGCCCTTGAGCAGAAACTGGGAGTCTTACTGATTCTGGCATTTAAGGGAGTATTTTCTTTTATATATATATATATATCATCACTCTGCATTTTGTGCACTTTTTCATCTCAGTTGTAATCCCCATGGGCTTCCCACCATCAGTTCACCCGTGTGGTATCACCATAGTTCAGTGCAACTCTTCCCACCCCAACTCTTCCTATTCCCTTTTCCACCCCCATAAAACATCTCTCATTTATAGTTGTTCATTGTTTTCATTTTTACTCTATTACGTTTGTTTCTCTCTCTCTTTTTCATCCTGATCCCTTATGCTCCTGCTATAAGTGAAGCCATCCGGTATTTTACCTTTTCTTTCTGGCTTATTTCAGTAAGCATGATCCTTTCCAGCTCCATCTATGTTGCTGCAAAAGGCATGAGTTTATCTTTTGATATCTTTTGATAGTGTATGTATCAGCTAGCATGTAGGAGAGTTTCTTTTTCTCCACATCCTCACCAACATTTGTTGTTGCTAGTTGTTTTAATATGTGCCATTCTCACTGGTATGAGGTGGTATTTCATTGTGGTTTTAATTTGCATTTTCCTTAACACAAGTGATGTTGAACATTTTTTCATATGCCTGCTGGCCATCTGTGTTACTTGGAGAAGTATCTTTGTAGCTCTTCTGCCCATTTTTTGATGAGGTTGTTCACTTTATTTTTGTTGAGTTTAACCATCTTTCTGTGTACCTTTGTGATCAGTCCTTTGTTATTAGTATTGTATGCAAATATTTTCTCCAATCAGTGGGGTGTCTGTTTTGTGTATTGTCTCTTGCTGGACAGAAGTTCTTTAATTTGATATAGTCTCAGCTGTTTATCCTTTCCTTCACTATCTTTGCTTTGGGTGATGTATCTGTAAAGGTACTATTGAAATGTCATGCAGAATTTCACCTACCTTTTCCTTCTAGATATTGTATGGTTTCAGGTCTTATTTCTAGTTCTTTAATCCATTTTGAGTTGGTTTTTGCTCAAGGTGTGATGTAGTTGAGCTTCATTTTTTTTTTTTTTTTGTACACAGTGGTCCAGTTTTCCTAGAACCATTTGTTGAACAAACTTTCTTTGCTCCTTTGTAAAACAGCTGTCCATTATGAACCTGTGGGTTTATATCTGGGGTTTCCATTTGTATCCACTGGGCTGTATGTCTGTTCTTGTTCCAATACCATGCAGTTTTGATTATTATGGCTTTGTAGTACAGATTTAAGTCTGGGATTGTGATGCCTCCAGTCTCTTTCACTTTAGTCAGGAGAGTTTTGGCTACTTGAGGTTTTCTTGTGGTTCCATATAAATCTCATCAATATTTGTTCTATTTCTCTGAAGAATGTAATTGAGATTTTTGTTGGAATAGCATTAAATCTGTATAGTGCTTTTGGTAGGATGGCCCTTTTAAGGGAATGTTTCTGCTGAGTATTGGTCAGACCAAAATGAGTATAGACTATAAAATTCAGGAAAGTCACTAAGCAAACAACTATACCCGTGATTAGCAAGGGGAGGGGCAGAATTTGATTTCCAGAGGGACCATGTCATATTACTTAAAATTCCAATTTTTGATAGAAAATTATGAAACATGCAAAATAACACTGAATGTGGCCCATGTGTAAGGGGTTAGGGAAACAGGCAGTTCATAGTAACTGACCCTGAAGAAGTTCAGATGTTGGACTTAATAGACAGACTTTAGTGAGATATTGTAGTTATATTAAAAAAGCTAAAGAAAACCATGTTTATGGAACATATGGCAAGTATACAAAAGATATCTTACCAAATAAAGAATACCAATAAAGAGATAGAAATTATGGCCCTCCCTGGTGGCGCAGTGGGTTAAAGCACTGCACTAAGAAGCTGAAACCACTTCCACATGAGTTCGATTCCCGCCTGCCCCGGAGGTGACCACATGGCGTGGCAGACCTCTCCTGACCTGCCTGCTACTCCCCTCAGCAGTGTACTTTGTCGATCTGCCTGTTCTGCTCCCCACTCTGTCTCTGGTGAAGTCTTTTGCCACCCCTGAGTCTCTGGCCTGTACCCCAGTTCTGTATGCACAAAATTATGGAAAAGAAGCAAATAGAAATTCTGGCATTGAAAGGTACAATAATAATTGAAATGAAAATTTGCTAGAGAGGCTCAACAGATTTCAGTATGCAGAAGAATCCATAAACTTGAGAATAGGCTTATTGAGATTATATAGTCAAAGAAGTATAAAAAAATGGAATGAAGAAAACAAAAAAGACCTATAAGACACTATGTAGTATGCCAGAATATGCATAGAGGGAGTCTCAGACAGGGAGAGGAAAAAGGAAGTAAGGCTATTTCAATAAATGATGTCTGAGTATGTCCCAAATTTGATGTAAAAACATATTTTCCAAAGAAGATATTAAGTATTGACACAGATGTGGCAAAATTGGAATCTTCTGCATTGCTAGTGGGGATGTTAAATGATGCAGCTGCTGTGGAAGATAATATAGCAGTTCTGCAAAAAATATTAAACATAGAATACCAGATGACATGTACCAAAATGTATTAAAAGCAGGGACTCAGATTATTTGTACACCTATGCTAATAGTATTGTTTATACAATAGCTAAAAGGTAGAAGCTATTTAAATGTTCATCTGGATAAACCGAATGTGTTGTAGATACACAATGGCATATTATTCAGCCTTGTAAAGGAAAGGGATTCTAATACATACTAAAACATGGGTGAATCTTGAAGGCATTATGCTAAATGAAGTAAATTGGTTAAAAAAGGACAAATACTATATGACTCCATATATTTGAGACCTGGGAAGTCAAAATAAAAAGTAGAATATTGTTTGCAGGGATTGGGGAAAAGGAGGATTAGGCGATCATGTTTAATGGATTTAGTGTTTAAATATTGGAAGGTGAAAGAAAGGATGAGTGGAGGTGATGGTTGCACAATGTGAGTGTACTTCATACCATTGAATAACACATCCAGAAATAGCCAAAATGATAAATTTTATGATGTATATTTTTACAATTAAAAATGATAAATAGCAAATGTTCATTATTATCCCAACCATCCTAATTCTAGGAGTTGACTCTACAGATATTCTACAAAATGATATGCATAAAAACAAGACATGAATACTCGGTGTATTATGAAAGGATTGGAAACAACTTTAATGACCACTTACAGAGGACTGAATGGATGAATAAACTGCAGGATATTCTTAGGTAAAATGAACTTGTTTTACTTTCTGTGAGTGTGGGGTAGTAAAAAATATCATGACTTTTAATTGATTTTAGTGTAGGATTTGGTATTTGATCCATGTTGCAGTACCAGCAATTTTAACCACCTTCAGTGCAAATGTCCACTCAATAATAAAGGATTTTTTTCCCCAACAGCCATTAGGAAAAAATGCATAACACTCAAATACATGAATTTTTTTTGGCAATATCCGTAGTTCTCAAATACCAATGTACTCCCCTAGTTCATCCCTGGTACACAGTAGGCATTTATTAGTTGAATTTATTATTTTTCCCATCAGTTATTACTGAAGGAGGCCAGGCCCAGAGGGAATGTATTAAGAAACAATTATTACAAATCAGTAAATGAGACCAATTGGGTGAGTTTCAAAATATATAGAGAATGACTGGTTAATGTGCAGGGGTTTCTTTTTAGAAGTGATGAAAATGTTTTGAAACTAACTAATAGGAATGGTTGCACAACACAGTGGCTTGACCAAAAGCAGTTTGGTGCTGGGAAGTTACTCAGCATCTAAGTGTCCACACTGAATGTCAAACTCTTTATTACTTGCAGTGAAGGAATCCATGCACTCTAGTTAGAGAAAACACACTTTCACATGAAAATCACTTCAGGTTAATAAAACATGAAGACAAAATAAGGAATAATCAGAATGGTGGAACTACTGAATGAAGTTAAAAAGTTACTGAAGCTTGGGGAATGTAATCCTCAAAATTCTCTCCCAGTTTATTTAAATAAAATGTAGAGCATGTCTGGGCATATCGATATTTTGAGAAGTACTATTTTCCAGGCATCTGAAATATTAAGATAACTGGATAATGAAAACATTGATGGGATTAGAACTGAATTCATGTCATGGACTTCTTCGTGGTGGAAGCAGTGGCTTGTTTTAGGGATTCAGGGTTATACCAGTAACTGCCACTTCTCAATCCATAAATTCAGGTTTCACAGTCAACCAATTAGTTGAATAAATCAATCAAAGATTCCTTCTCTCATTTAGTGATTTTAAAAAAAATTATGCATACAGACCTGGGGTACAGGTCAGAGGTGCAGGGCATGAGAGGATTCATCAGAGACACAATAGGGAGCAGCAGCAGACTGATGAAGTACACTGCTGAGGGGAGCAGTAGGTGGGTCAGGAGAGGTCTGTTGTGCCATTTGGGTCACTTCCTTGGCCGGGATCGAACTCTGCTACAGTAGCTGCGATAGCTTCATAGTGCTGTGATTTAGCCTTTTGTGCCACCAGGGAGGGCCCTCATTTAGTGATTTTTAGTGATTTTTTCCATCCCATTCTATACACAAGATCACACATCCACCTTGTTCTCTTTTTTCCAACTAGCATTTTTAATTACTTTGACATCTATTGGTAGATTTCTTTGTTAGTTCCTTTATATCTTAGCATGTACACTAAGTTATTGGTATCGCCCTGATATTAGTATCATGTTAAAAAGTTCCATCATCAGCACATAGGTAAGTTGTAATCCCCCATGGGGATTACAACTGAGATGGAAAAAGGTACAAAATGATGTAAAAGTAAACTATTATTTAAAAAAAATTGCCATCAGTACACACACACACACCTCACACACACCTTTTTGGTGAAACATTTCCTCTTAGTTCTATTTTAGGAATTTGGTTAGGAAAACTTCCTTTCATAGATCTTATAAAGGGCTGTGGATTGGATTAGAAGTTTTCAAACTTATTTTTACCCACACTGAGAAGATTTTTACATTATGGCACAGTTTACACAAACTAACATATTTACTAAAAGTCTGACAAAACTATATTAATATTACAAGTGGTGATATACTTTTGCTTATTTATGTAAAATTTATTTAATGTAAATTTACCATGTTTTATACTAATGTTTACGATTTTCTGTCTTTAAGCATCCAATTTAGTTGATTTTTATAACTCCACTGAGTTGTGCAACCATTCCTACTATTTAATTTCAAAACCTTTCATCATCTATAAAAGAAAGCCCATGCGCATTAAACAGTCACTCAGCATATCTTCATTCATTTGGTCTCATGGTCCACTGACTAATGAATCCCAACGCACAGTCTGAATTAATTACTAAAAGTTGCTAAGAGGGTTTTTATCTCTCTAATTTTAGACACTGCATCCCTCTAAGTGAAGTCTTCTAGCTTGGAGAATTCACACAAAAATGTTCTAGAGCTGTGACTTCCTTTTCCTATTTATTTATTCTTTTATTTAGTAGGTACATATTAAGGGCTTGATTAGAAAATAAATCTTAAAAAATGATGACTGTTTTTAGAGCTTATAATCTAGTAGAAGGAAACTGGCCTGAAAATAAATGGATATGAAGAAGGGGAATGATGGTATCTTGCAATGTGATGAAAGGATAGAGTTTAAGTTTTACAGAAGATATGATCCTAAGATGAGTTTAGATAATGTATTTCCTCACTGACATTTAAATTCTGTTACAGAATCTTTTTCTCAAGTAGCTGAATGATTACTTTTCTACAAAGGACACTGCAAATTCCAGAAAGACAAGTTAAGGCAGTTGGCTTTCATACTGGCAAAGCAAAAGGAAAACAGGGAAGGAGAAAAGAAGGAAACAAACTAACATTTTGAGTATCTATAATATGTCATTTTCTCATTTAATCTCCCAATAATTCTTTAAAGTATATATTAATATCCATATTTTGCTTAGGCCAAAAGCCTGTCAAGTGCCCTACTTGATTTGGGTGTACAGGAATCTCTGTACAAACATCTGCCAAGTGTGATTGGGATACAATGCCCCAAAGTCTGGAACTGCAAGGTGAAACCTCTCACTAAAGACTTCTAATTTCCCAATATGTGTGATTTTTTTTCTAACTTATTATCAAAGTCATTTTCATGTGGGAAGGAAACATAAGAGGGTACTTTAACCCACACACTGTGGGAAAGTGGGGCAAAGGAGGAGAATAGAAAAGTGGAGAGTAATTTGATGACTTAAAGACATCCCCACTGATGTTCACACAAGGAGTCACCCCATCAGTCAGTGGGTCAAAAAGGGGGAGCGATTTAAAAAAGCATAGAGGTATGTCTCCCATTTTCAAGGGAGCAGCATTCCTTGTGGTATTTTTTCTTGAAGCCTATTTCTTGCCCCAGTGAAATGATGAGGGGATTAAAGTGTTCCCAGACTGCTGAGAGTTGATCACAATGATCCACCAACTACAGCTGCTAGAAATATCAGAGCAGTGTGTGTGTAAATAACTAAGGCTTGTAAAGCAGAGAACTGACCACTGTGTGACTGTGGAGCTTACAGTGAGTCTGACCAAGGACCTTGAGACTTGACCAGGACACTGTGGGATTAGGGTATAGATGAGGTTGGGATGGAAGAAGACATCCTGTAGGAAGGCAAATGGAGACCAAACTTAGAAAATCAGAAACCTGGAGGTAATAGCTGATAATGAAGCAACTGAAACATTACCTAAAAGACAAGGGGAGCAAAATTTGGATTGTGATAGTTTCACAACAAGCAAGTACATGAAAAACTTGAGACTTTCTATAGCCACTAGTACTTGAAGGTTGTTCATGTAAAGCCTAAAAAGTGGCCAACTTTGGTTGGCAAGAAAGAACAATTACAAGGAGAGCTAGACCTCAAGCAGGAAGAAATCGAGGGAGTATTTTCGAAGACTTCTTCTGTCAGGTAATGTACTGAGAACTTTACTTCTTATTTAAAGCTCAAATCTACCCAAGGAAGTAAGCAATGCCATCCTCATTTTATAGGTAAGAAGTCTTAAGGTCTGGATTTCAAGTTAACATGCTTGGGATGACTCTGTATAAGATGAGCAAAGGAACAGTGACTGAGAAGAGGGACACCTTTGAACAGGAATAGGAGAAATTTAAAAGTCAATATGATATACCAACATAAAATAAAACTTACTCTTGGACCCGGTGCTCCAGGTGGACCCTATAACATAATAAATTTTAAAAAGTATTTGTTTAGTAGATAAGCAAGTATATTAGCATCAACAGTAAACAGGTGTAAATGTAAATGAACTCACTGGAGGCCCTGGTTGACCTCTTGGTCCTTGGGGACCCTGAAAGAAATGGAAAGAACCACAGTATGAACTTACTATTCTTTTGATTTGATATATGCAAAAGAACTGGGCTTTAACATCGCCTATTTGTGTGAGGTAAGTTAAAATATACAAAGCCATTTTAGTATTTTAAAGCTACATGCTCTTGCACTTAGCTATAACCTACATTCATAAATGAGCTGGATATTTTAAGTTTTACTGCTATTACTAGAGACTGAATTACTCATTAAAATAAACAGAAATGTAACCTTTAAAATATTAATACTATCTCTGTATATTTTCTCTGTTATTTCTACTGTCCACCTATCACAGATAGTATTCTTTGACACCTCTTCTTTTATTGTAAAATTCACCTATGATTTGGTCACTACTATTGATTTCCTCTCCAAACTTATCCCAACACCACTTTTCCATCATAGCGACTCTTAACTGAGTAATGATCATGTGCTGTGGTCTTCACCCATACTCCCAACAAATTCATATGTTGAAGAGCTGCTCTCCAATATAAGACTATTTAGAGGTGGGACCTTGGGAAATAATTAGGTCATAAGGGTAGACACCTTGTGAGTGGCACTGTCCTTGAAAAATGTCACCAGAGAGAGAATCTCTTTCTCCACCATATGAGGTTATCACCAAGATGGGCCTCTGCAGACCAGGGAAAGAATCGTATTATAGGTCCTTATGCTATGTTAAATCTGCCAGTACCTTGATGTTAGACTTCCCAGTCTCTAGAACTGTGGAAGTAAGTATTTGTTGATTAAGCCACCTGATCAACGGCAACTGATCAGCTAAGACTTCTTGTTTTGCTTGCATTCCTAATCTGACTTCCTGACTTTATTCTCTTCACTCTGTTGACTACCTTTTACTTGTAGAATGGGAATCCAGTCATGCCATCATATAGTTAAAATCATGTGGCTGTTTACAGCTTAGAGGGTAGAGAGTGAATTTAATGGTAGATAATAACCATTTACTGAGAACTCACTATGTGTCAAGTTGCATATGGCACTATATGCTAATGGTGTGATTTATTTCCATTTTAACAGTTAAGAAAATGGACTGGATAACCAGCAAATCAGGGGCAGAGCTTAGAAGAAAATCCAAGTCAAATGGACACAAAAGTATAGGTTCTTATTAAAAGTGAAATCTCATTCCTGTTTCTGGGACTCATTTCAACCTACTAACATATCCCATACTTCACTGATAAACAAATATATGCAGACCTGAAACCTTCCAAGTTTTCCACATCTGCATTCTTTTGCAAGTGCTAGTTTCTTGATCAAGAATGTGTCTCCTTAATTTTTCTAACTCCCATTTCTCTTCAATACCTTTTAAAAACTCAGTATCTACCTTGCCTATCTACCATGCTGCCTCCTTCCTGCTCAACTAACCACTCCTTCTGGATCACATAGTATGTAACATAATAGAAAGTGTCTAGACCCTTAAAAATATCTTAATAACCTTTACGTTTTCTAGAACTACAGTGCTTAGGACACAGTTGTGCAAAAATTGTTACTGAAAGAATAATGTTAAGATTAACTAGTCTTAATTTAGAAAACAGAATAGCTAAAATGTATATATTAAATTTGAAAAGTTATGTTGCTGTTTATCCAAAATGAAACAATAGTAATCACTGTTAAGAAATGTCTGTTCACAATTTAATTTACTTGATGGTTAACTTGTTGGTTACTTGATGGTAACAGTGAACCAAAGTTAGATTATGGTTAGAAGATGGGAAAACAAGTTATCTTCTGCTGAGTTTTGAATATTGATATCATTTTGGCTAAAGTATATTAAGTATACTTTACTAACAAAGTTGTTGATCCTAAGTATACTGTGATAACTAGGACAAAAAGCACCAGGTAACTAAAAAGGTAGAGAATTCCAGTACCACGACTGCTGGACATTTCTTAGTTTGCGTGATTATAATTACAATTTAAAGTGGAGAATGTATAAAAACTTGTACCTTACAAGCTTCATGATGGACATGTTGTGTTAGAACTAACCTTTTCATATATACAGAGTTTCAGAGTGAATTTGGCTGTGCAAGTTTGTCCATTCTGAATCACCATTGTAAAAATAAACAGTTGACATTTAATCCCACTTAGCATATTGATGAGATTTGCAAAATCTCACTAATGGTTCAGTAAAAAATATATAACCTATTTTTGACATTGAAGCAGGAATTGAAATGGGGAAATTTTTTCTAACTGCTAATTTTACTGGGATCATGTCAGCCTACCCAGAACAAGTTAGATCATCACAAATATGATCAAAACAAAATACTTTTAAACCAAACAAGACAGGGCAGGATAACCCCAATAAAACAACCACACAGCATAGAGCCAAGAGAAACAAAATTTTATTCCATTATAACATTTATTGGTATTATTTTTATTCATCTAGCTAGTACGCTATTAAGAAAAAGTGATTCACTCTCAAGATAAATGTAGAATCCCTTTTGGATTCATAGATAATCTGAACTCACATAATTTCCCTTCATCAGCTAATTAACGTAATGCAATTTGCCTATTTTGAGACCACCATAGGGTCTATGGTGAAAAGCAGAAATTTCAGTGTCATCATGTAATCTCATTACTTTTCAATCTAGACTTTACTGCTATCTTTAAGTTTATTTTTATGTGCCTTCTGTAATTGGTTTCCACTTCCCTTTTACTACATGCCTTACCAGGTTATGGCTACTGCTTTAATAAATGCAGTAGGATTTGCTCGAAAGTGATACTTTTACAAAATATACCCTTTAACTCAGAAGAACTGGCATCAGAAAGGTGGGAAGCAGTGTCAGTATGATCCATTTAGGTCCCAAAAATGCTGTGTACACTTTGTCCATCCTTGCCCCATTGTTTGTGAATGCCTGTAATATAGAACTAATGATTGTTCCTGCTTTGCAGTCCTCTGCCATGCTGACTATACTCAGTTATATACCTGAAATGAACTGACACGCTTTGTTCTGGAATCTACACTTGCTTTCCTGATGCCTTACAAGACAAATATTCCATTTCACACAGCGATCTGGGAAGCACGTGACTGGCAGGTTCTTAAACATGCTAGGACTTAAACAGGTTTCACTGTGATATGCTATGAGAGTTGGTTCTACTTACTAAGATCTATAATTTTATAGCAGAGTATTAAAAATGAATAAAACAAACATGTTCTTTATTTTCATAGACCTTATAGCTCAATGACAAGTGATTTATTAACCACAAACTTAGTTAAACTTACAGTTTCACCTCTGAAGCCCCTTTCACCTCTTGGTCCCTAAAAGAAGAAAAAAAGCTAGTTCAGCATTACTGATATTTATAAAATATAGTTGATACTGTATAAAGAAAGACAAAAATTTATATTTTGTTTTTTTTTTCTATCCAGTAAGATTTGTTTAGTGAATTCACATAAATTTCAGTTTTCTTTTCCTAAGTAAAGCAAGGCAAAACAAAAACGATCTACTGATTCATCAAGCTAGTTTGCTATCCATGTCTTCACTTAAAGAGCGACAGGGGAAACAAGCTACTTATTCAGTCCATTAATCAAACAGCTGACCTGAAAATCAAATATAAAACAAGTTAGAATAGAAGTAGGTTAAAATTCTAGTAATTATTTCCCAGTCTCTGAAAACCTTGTTTCTAAGGGGGTTTTTGCCTATTTTATCTTTCTTATTTTCCCATCTGAGCTATGTTCCACAAGTTTTCATATGTTCCTTCAGTTTAAAATATTTTCTACCCTTCTTTGAGACTTTCTCTTTGGTTATTTAGAAGTGTGTGGTTTAATTTTCAAGTGTTTGAACATTTTATTAACTTTCTAGCTTTCTGACTTTTAGTTTAATTCTGTAATAGTTAGAGAACATACCTTATATGACTGCAGTTCTTTTAAGTTTAGGAAAATTTGTTTTGTGGCCCAAAATATGGTTTATTTAAGAGAAAATTTCATGTGTACTTGAAGAGAATGTTTGGCCTGCTCTTCTTACAAGCACTATTTTTAACACTGCGATAAATACCTTGGAGTCTAAATATTGTCCTCCAGGGTTTAGAATCATATACACATACCTGCAATCTATGGGCATGTATAACTCTCTAGATACATATTATGTAGTATCACTCTGTTAATTTTACAAGCTAAAAATATAAATTCACTATTGACCACTTATATGACTATTTTTGTGTTTCCTGTCTTGTAATTGTTTCATGATGCACTGAAGTATACATAACAGGATATCGGTATTTTAAAATCTGACTAATCACCCCAAGTGTGTGTGTGTGTGTACATGTCATTTTAAAATTGGAAAGTAACTTCAAAAACTAACATTTAAGATTATTTTTACTAAACTATTTTTTAAACTCCTCCATCATCGCTAGCCCAGTATTGATGATCTAGCACATATCTCTGCATACATTTTTCTAATGCAATGTTGACATGTACACACACACATGTTTGGGGTGGTTAGTCAGGTTTTAGAATGTTGATATCCTGTTCTGTACAATTCAGTGCATCCACTTAACAATACACCATGAAATAACTGCAAGTTTGCCAAAGTAGATACAACTAATTCTTTTTTGATTTTTTATTTTTGTATCGGTTTTCATTTTTTACAGACTTTTTGATTTCTCAGGTGTGACACAACTAATTCTTAAGAGTTCCATGATAATGCATGAATGGTCAGGCCTGAATAAGTGCAAGCCTTGATGTGAGACCATTAGCTTTGCCACTCCCTAGTTAGATCATATGGAATAACTGTGAATCTCATCTGTTTCTTCATGCATTATATGGAAATATTTTCCCCAAAAGGTTCTGAAAGAATTTGTGAATAGTTACTATTAAATATTTTATCTATTTTCTTCTCCATGGAAGCGTGTACTCTACTTTTTACTGCAACATAGTCTCTCAAAGATCACGGTTGACTAATCGTTTCTTGGAATTTATCCATTGGAACTTGGTATTTTTCTGTTTTCCCTGCTATTACCACTGCCTAGTTCTTTCCTGTAAGGTGTCACTTGCAAATACTCAAAATCTCAACTATCTGAACTCCTTGTGCTATACCTTCTCTTTTCAGAAAACTGATTGTTTTTGTAATAGTGATTACCTCTGTTCCTGTGATTCTCAGCCCCTCCTCCCTGTCCCAGTTCTATTTTCTTCTCAATTCCAATTTTAAGTGTCTATGTCACTGTATATACCTTCCTTCTACACACACCATCTCTGAGTTTTAAGGTATCAACTTCTAGAAGAAAAGATACCTATTCTTGACCTCTGCATCCCAAATACCCAGGGTAATTTCATTGTGGAGTAACCAGAAAGAGAATTAGAGAGAGCTGGAGGTAAGGGTGGGGGAAAAATATGAAAAAGAAAAAAAAGGACCTGAATTGTAACAAACTTACAGTTCTACCTGTTGGGCCTATTATGCCTTCTTTGCCGAGGGGGCCAGTGTTTCCCTGTTGAAGCAAAAAAAGAAAACAAACAAACAAACAAACAAAAAACCAGGGAGTTTCATTGTCCATTGCCATTATAATTCTAGAAAATTTATTATCCAATGGTAAAACAGCCCATGTCCACAACTTGTCAGTTTTTATTATAAAATCTTATAGCAAAGTACTTTTGACTTAGTCTGTGACACAATTCTGCATTTTATTACAGTTTCTTACTTGGAAACTTATCTATATGATTTTTAGCAAAATGATAAATTAGTATTACAATTTTTATATGGTGATAGCTTCAGTCATGCCATTTCATATATGTATTATTAATTAACAAATGGAGTTACTTAATAGAAAAAGACTACATAAAAGATGACTAAATTTCTGAATGTTTCTTTAAAGATGTTGAAGGAACAGGTAGATGCTTGAGTGACATGCAGCATGGACTTGAAAGAATGTATAGGAGAGAATCAGAGGGCATCATATGTGACTAAACTTCAGTCTCTTCACTCCTAAAATAAAAATAATTGCTCCTACTAAAATAAAATAATTGCTCCTACTATGTGGAGCAATTTGAGAATAAATATGACAAATGACTTGGAAACTGTTAGCTGTATTTGAATATGCTGATAACCTTAAATAAGTTGGCTCCCTGGTCAACTCCTCCCTAAGTATGAAGCCTATAATTTCATAATGAATACAAAATAGCTGTTTTAGGTGTATTTTCCCCCAACATCTATTCCTAC
This sequence comes from Condylura cristata, assembly GCF_000260355.1. Taxonomy (NCBI): domain Eukaryota; kingdom Metazoa; phylum Chordata; class Mammalia; order Eulipotyphla; family Talpidae; genus Condylura; species Condylura cristata. The sequence goes on from NW_004567109.1 coordinate 52,593,313, forward strand.
TGGCTGCAGATTTAAGTCTTTCTGACTCACACTTAATGTGGAGTACATAAATGCAGAGAGATCTAGGAGGCTCTCTTTTTCCAGTTTCTACTGAGGTAGAGCAAGAACTATCAAACAAGATGTCATGCAGTCCAGCAACCAACTTTAACATTAGTAGTCCAGAATGAGAGAATTTTTCTAAGACTCTCAAAGTAAACCAATGGAATCACTTTTAAACAAAACAAGCAGCTTTAATAATAATTTACTAATATGATACCCAGTTCTCAACGATCTACAATTAAATCAAGAGGCTAGGTTTTCTTAACTTAATCTAATACATCTTGTAGACTGCTTTATCACTGAATAAAAGTCACAAAACTTTAAGCTAATAAACCTAGCTTTGACATCACTGTCTGAAATGATAATTAGGTTAAAACTGGAGAGTTACACATGGCCTCTAGAAATAGCAAAGAGCAAAAAATTATATGTTTATCTAATATGACCAAAAATGAGGTGCCATGATTTTAATGGATGGATGGGACCAGTTACTTACAACAATACAGATTTTCAGTGCAAACTATTAATTCATATTTCATATTTTAATTGATTCAATATCATTTTCACTACATATTTATTCACTACTGAGCAAGGACAAGACACTGGTCTACTTAATATCATTCTACATTCTTGTTAAGCAGTTAACAACAGCCTTCTAGCACATTACTTGGTCAAACAGGTGGATAGATTCTGATTTTTCCTATATGCAGGAAACGTACACTAATCATATATAAAATATGTATTTTAAAATATGTATATATGTAGATATATATCTACTAACTATAAATATTCTTGACTAGATTACCTTTCAGAGATTTCCCCCACTTGAAAAATGGGGGTTATTAAATCTCTTGCAGAATTTTAATATTAGTATTAAATGATACAGGGGGTCACAAAATGGACACCAGTATTATGCACCAGTATTTGGTACATAGTGTTTTGCTAAATATCAAAACTTTTCACTTCACTTATATCTATATTGACTTAGTAAAAGATTATCTATACTTCACAATGAATATGAGCTATGGGTGAACTGATAGGATTTTTTGAATTGCTATGCAATATAGATATCTCATACTTTTCAAATGTTTGGCATTTGTGACTTACATTAGTACCTCTCTTTTCACTGACAAATATGGAGGGAATTTTCCCTTTAATAAAAGTGAAAAGCAAACATAGAGATCAGTGTTTGTTTTGTAGCTGTTAGAACCCACGTAGCTAGAATGGCATCACCATGCTCCTTCCCTGGGAAGTACTTGATGAAGGCAGTGGAGCACATCAATCTCACTTTTCCTGGATGTTAGTGTTGTCTTAGGTTTGATGTGTTATGTTGGATAATTGGAAGATTATCTTTTGGGTCTGGAAAGGCTCCAGCATTTTCTGTATAATTTAATGGTAACTGTTTCTTTGTATCATTTCAATTTAAGAAAGGTTTCCTCTACTCTCAACTTGGAGAGCAAAGGAAAAAAGCCTGCATAGGCTCAGATTCTGGTCTCCAGAACCCCTGCAGTTGGAAAGACTCTGCTTAGGAGAGATGCTAGGCAGGTGGCCAAGCTTCCTTTGACAATATCAAGAAAGTATTTAATTAGTTGAGAATTTAATAAAACTAAAATGAATGGGTTTAATTAGTAGGGAACTCAATATATGTAAGAACTTAAAAGCAGTATTTACTATAGAGAAGCCTAGCAATATATAACCCACCTGTGGATTATCACAAATTGAAAACTTTATATAAAAAACTCAACTTTCCATGGTTCTTAAAAAATCATAAAAATAACTAATAAATTTGCACCTGAAGAAATGTTGAGAGGGGGCCCTTAAACTTTTCCCATGATAGCACTGTTGTTTGTATTCCTGAAAAGGACTTACTGTGGAGATAGGTAAAGCGGTATAGGACTTCATATTTTCATTTTTCAGTTACTATTTTGAAACAGACACTGGTTTTCTGTTGCAAAGGTCCTTAAGGCTTCTTCCTCCTGTCCTGAAAAGACTTGCTCTGTTTTCTCTGCTTTCTCTACACAGTGACTGTTAATCACAGAGGTGCTGCTACTACACTCAAGCTATTCTTTGATGTTTTCTAAGTGCTTTTTTTCATTTCCAGTTTTATAGACCATTTGAAAAATTGGAGGACTGGCATTAATACAAATAAAGCAAAAATCCATGAACAGTATAAACAATAAACAAATACAATCAGCAATTTTTGGCAGCTTATGCATTCTAATTATATTCTGTTCTGTTGCAATACCAGGTTCTAAACAGCTAAGAAATTCTTCAGTCCTTGTGCTTTGCAACTCTTTAAGCAGGTTCCTCATCCCTCTCTGGGGATACCTACTAGCTATCAGGAAATATTTTTCAAAGTGTGGTCTGAGGATAATAAGCAAGCAAGCCTCTTGCAGGTGGTAGTTGGGGGTGGTCTCTGGTTGCATTAGCACTTATAAATCTGCTTTCTGTTCTTGGTGTGAGTTAATAAATGCATTAACCAGTATTCACATTAATTCTGATGATTTCTGAAAAGAACTGGGACATCTGGGTGGTCTTTTGCTCAGATGGGTCATATAATTGAAAAGTTTGAGGACTTCTGCATGTGGCGCTAGTGAATTTGTACCTTAAAAGTCATTTTAGTAAGTCATTCATTTGGAGTGTATTAATTTTAGAGTTCTTAACCCTAACTCCTACAACCAGCAAGGAATCACAAATCCTGGGCAGGCAAAATGACTATACTTACTCTTTGTCCTACAGGACCTTTAGGACCTGATATTCCAGCAATGCCAGCATCTCCTTCAGGACCCTGGAAATAAAAATAAAGAGCTGAAATCATTTTACAGATGAAAAAGTCTTATAATTATCTATTAAGAATTGACTCTTGGGCCATCCCTGGTGGCGCAGCGGGTTAAAGCACCGCACTAAGAAGCTAAAGCCACTTCA
>NW_004567109.1:52596658-52620129 GCF_000260355.1 Condylura cristata
GTCGATCTGCCTGTTCTGCTCCCCGCTCTGTCTCTGGTGAAGCCTCTCACCGCCCCTGAGCCTCTGGCCTGTGCCCCAGTTCTGTATGAATAAATAAATAAATCTTTTAAAAAAAAATTGGAATACAGAGTTCTCCCTGGCAGTGTAGTGGGTTAAAACACTGCATTATGAAGCTCTCAGAAGCCACTGCAGCACGAGTTCATTCCCTGCCCAGGGAGCTGACCCACATGTGTGGCAGACCTCTCCTGACAGCCTTGCTGCTCCCCTCATCCGTGTATTTCAGTAGATATGCCTGTTCTGCTCTGAACTCTGTCTCTGATGAATCTTTTCACCCCCCACTCCTCTGGCCTGTACCCCAGTTCTGTAGCATACATAAATCTTTAAAAAAAAACTGGAATATGATCATTTATAATGGGCACCTGAAATATTTTATAACTGAGGTCTGCAATTTACTTTGAAATACAACAAAACTGTGAGAGGAGAGAAAGAAAGAGATGGACAGGTATGTGATACAGCAAGTAGAGTAAAACATTAGTGGTAAAATCTATAGTTCGGCCCTCCCTGGTGGCACAGCACTAAGAAGCTAAAGCCACTTCAGCATGAGTTAGATCCCCAGCCTCAGAGGTGATCCACATGGTGTGGCAGACCTCTCCTGACTGACCCACTGCTCCCCTCAGCGTACGTCGTCAGTCAGCCTGCTCCACAACCCACAATTCACTGTGTGAATTCTCTCACTGATCTGCACCTCCAGCCTGTACACCAGTTCTGTGTGCACAAATAAGTCTTTAAAAAAATCTATAGTTCACTCATTATCTTGACTATGCTGATGGCCTGTAATTTTTGAGATAAATGTTTGAGAAGATGGATGAGAAAGAACAAAAGAAAATTATACAGTACAATTACTAGGGAAAGAGTTGCATATGTTTTAAAGCTTATTACACTCAAAACTTGTATAACTATGTATTTATAACTATACCAAATGAAACTACAGATTGAACAAAAAGCTAAAGTCAAAGATAAATATTGGTATTTCAACATTTTCTTTTCTATACAGGCAGAAGAGTAGCAGAAAATAAGTAAACATACTTTGGGGCCTGGGAATCCTTGGAAACCTGTTAAACCTTGAACACCATGTTCGCCCTGCAACATGAATAGATACAGTTATGGTTCAACTCTGCTGTGGTGGGCTGGTCCTAGAGTAAATGTCTAGTGAATATCTGTGTTGGCACATACAGGCTGTCCCTTCAGGCCAGGCTCTCCACATGGTCCTTGGTCACCTTGAGCTCCTCTGTGACCTCTCTTTCCTTGAATTCCAGGTTGACCAGGTAACCCTTGTTCACCCTGTGGATGAAAAACAAAGGTGATGTTGACTTCAGTATCTACAGATATGTTGGTTTTTAAATAAAACCCAAATACGACTTCATTTTTGCACATAGTACTGGTACCATGAAATTCTGCACGCGCATCTTCTCCAATACTATCTTCTACTTGAGTAATATTTGATTATATTGAACAGGAATGTAAATTGGGGAAAAGAAATTCCAGAGATTGCATTTGTAAGTGTGGAAAGAGAGGAAAGGGGGAACCTACACAATTTAGAGGAAGTTAGTGGGAAGTAGAGAGAACGGTGAAGGCGGTATATGTATGTGATGGAAGTTGCATTTTGCTGAATTATTATTCTGCCGTGTTTATCACAGAGAGCAGATTTAGCCACCTGATAGCAGAAAGAGTGTGAACCTGGCTTTTCATTTCCATCATTCAAAAATTCCTGCCATCTGTATCCCAAGAGTCCTTTGATATAAGCTCCCTTTATCTCTTAAAAGTTCACTTTATTGATATACTTAATCACCATTATTTTTATAATGTCTTCTTAAATTTAATAAATTTATTTTGTGTTGTAAGCGAGAATTGCAATATTGTTCACGCAACTTCTTAAACTTGGGGATTATGTAGAGTTTAGAGATGTGTTAATGAAAATTATGTTAGGTGGACTTTGATCAGAGATTCTTTAAGATTAGAAAATTATCCTTTGAAGGATAATTCCTTCAAAGGATACCCTTTGAATTATCCTTCAAAGGATAAAGGACTCATTTGTTACAGATTCAGATGAAAGTGGTAGTGATATTTTTATTTCTCTAGTATTAGCATTTACTCAGCTACCTTGAGTTTAATTGCAAAGATATATTGATTATAAAAACATTAACAGAAGGCTCAAATTATTAAACAATTTGGGTCAGAAAACTTGACTATTTTTGAGAAGTGAAATCAATGAAGAGGTAATACAGATAAGGGTGCCATATTTTCATTCTAGGTTTTTATGAAACAGCTTTAAATGTTACAGTAATCTCTAGGTTGTCTCTAGTCAATCCTTCAGTGAGGTATTTTAAGAGTTTTGCTTAGAGGCCCTCCCTGGTGGCGCAGTGGGTTAAAGCATAGCACTGAGAAGCTAAAGCCACTTCCGCATGAGTTCGATCCCTGCCTGCCCCGGAGGTGACCGCATGGCGCGGCAGACCTCTCCTGACCGGCCCGCTGCTCCCATCAGCAGTGTACTTCGTCGATCTCCCTGTTCTGTTCCCCACTCTGTCTCTGGTGAAGCCTCTCACCGCCCCTGAACCTCTGGCCTGTACCCCAGTTCTGTATGTACAAATAAATAAATCTTTAAAAAAAAAAAAAAAGTTTTGCTTAGAAAGCCCACTGATGTAGAAATGTGACATGCACTCAACACTAATGCAAAACTTAATTACTTTTATCATTTTGAGTCTAAGAGATAATCTACTTTTTGCAGATATATTAATTGATTATTTAGATTTAGACTCAGAGAACAGGGGGTATAGCTGAGAAAGTATGTATTTGGAACCAATAAAATTTCTGTTTTGCAGAAGGTTATGCCAGAGAACCAAAATGAATCATAGTACATTTTTTAAAAAACATCACCATTCCTGGGGGTGCTATTTTAAGTGGTCAGCTGTTGGTATGGAGATGCCATGTCAAGGCCACATACTCCCCCCCCCATTATGTTTTCACTTTGTGAAATTTTATTAACAGCTGTTAATCTTACTAACCTGTGATTAGGCTAAAGAACTTAGGGCAGTAAGGATCATCGCTGGTGCTCATCCATGAGAACAAAACATTCAAATACCTTTGGGCCTAGACCTCCTGGGCTTCCCTGCTGGCCTGATGAGCCTTTTGCTCCTCGAGGACCTGGAGACCCATCCAGTCCTGTTCTTCCTGGGTTGCCTCTGGTGCCCTAAATAATACAGATTAGAAATGAAAACAGTTCTCAGAAAGTCCATCCAGAAGCTCAAATTTGAGAGGGGTTAGATTTTTGAAAGGCTGTTTTGATACTTTACCCAGATTTGAGAAGGATCAGTGGTTTCTTTCCCAAACAAATGAAAAGCTTAAACACTGTTTTAGTTGGCCTAAATTCTCCAATTATAGTTAGTATAATAATTTTGGGTATTTGAAGTAGAAATACTAAGACAATACCAAACTCATCATTACTCTCTGACATGGCATAGGTGTGAAGTATGCATATTGTATTTTAAATGTTTGTACTATGTTTTGGTGTACATGACACCTTTAAGAGATTATTAGTGCCTTCTTAAGTAGAATAATATGATGGATGTTAACAAGACTTATTTGTGGTAATCATTACTTAATACATGGAATAAAGTTATATGCCTGAAACTAATGTTACCCACCAATAAGATCTCAATAATTAGAAGAGTATTCTATTCCTCAACCTCCTGATTCTAAAAAACTTGCTACCAATGGTTTGATTATGAATGAAATAAGTGAACACTATTACCCTAAAACGAAATCCCCAAATAAATCTGACCAACTATAGTTTGCAAGTCAAATCCAGTCTATGTTTTCACAAAGCTTGCGAGCTAAAAATAGTCTTTACAATTTTATCTGTTGAAAAAATTCAAAAGAATATTTTATAAAAGTTGTATTATAGTTTCTTAAGTTAAGCTAACACTGGCCTATAGCACTGTGTGATTCAGAAATACAGGCTCCCGTCTCTTCAGGTGTGTGTTACTACATCACAGCCAATGCTAACCCCCCCACGGGCTCCCCCATCACCCATTGTGCTGTTTGTACATTAGCGGTCCACCCTCCCTCTCTCCAGTGTCAGTTTTACAGTCAGATTTCTAGGGTTTATATTGGTTAGCTTTTGCTTAACACTTTGTTGTATTACTGTAAATCCCACATGTGAGTGAAAGTGATATGTCAAGATATATGAAATTAGAATTCCAGTTTTATTGAAATGCTCATTTGTTTGTGTCTTATTGCCTATGGTTGTTTTGCATTGTAAGAGCAGAGTTGAACAGTCATGGGAGAGTCCTTATATGGACTAGCTTATTACAACAGAATTTTTATTATTTAATTTTCAAAAATAAATGAAAATTAAGTTATACCTAAAGCATATTTCTGATGTTTCATTTGTTAGCCCAACAAAGAAAATTGCTTTTTGATAGGTACATAATGAAATCATGCATCAAAAATAAATTTAGTTTTGTCTATTAGCCTTTTGTTAATTATAGGGGTTTTGGGGGGTGGTTGTGGTGTGGAAGCACACATCTGAAGAGATGGGAACTATATTCCCAAGTCACATACAGTGTTGTAAACTGGTTTTAACTCAGTAAAAAAAAATACAAAAAAAGAATAGCTGAAATGTTGAACAAACACATAACATCAATAGTCAATTTAGAAGCAAGGCTAAGGCTAATTTGGTCAGTGTTCATTATGGTGGTGCGGGAATGAAAACACACACAGATCAATGAAACTAAATTAAGAGCCCAGAAATAAATCCACATTTATATGGATAGTTAACTTACAACAAAGTAGTGAAGAACATTCACTGTAAAAAGGAAGTTCAACAAATTGTTCTGAGAAAGCTGGACAGTCACATGTAAAAGAATGAATCTAGTTCACTATCTCACACTGTGCATGAAAATGAATTCAAGATGGATTAAAGGCTTGGATATAAGCTCTGAGGCTAAAGTACACAGAAGAAACAATAAGCGAAAGTACCCCATGACATAGGCTTCAGTGATCTCTTTTGGTGGTCACCTCCAAAGGTGAGGGAAACAAAATGTAAATAAATTGAAATTGATCACATTAAAAAAGCTTCTGTACAGCATAAGAAGCCATCATTAAAGTGAAATATGGGAGAAAACAACTGCATGACATACTATTCTACATACCATCCAAGATCTACAAAGAACTCATACAACTCAAACACACACACACACAGATAACAATCAAAAAATGGGTAAAAGATACATAGATGGCCAACTGGCATGTGGAAGAATGCTCATCACTTATCAGGGAAATACAAAACAAAACCACAATGAGCTACCTTTTCAAATTTGTGAGAAAGCCCCATATCAAAAAGACCAGAAACAAATGCTAGTGAAGACATAAAGAAAAAGGAAGTTTTGTATATTGGTGATGGAAATGTAGAAAGGATCAGCCTCCATGAAAAACAGTATGATTTCTAAAAATATTCATAATAAATCTGTCATATGAGACAGCAGCCCCTATCTTGGGTATCTACCCACAGCATATGAAAACACGAATTAAAAGGGATCTATGGCCCTCCCTGGTGGCGCAGCAGGTTAGAGCACAGCACTGAGAATCTAAAGCCGCTTCCGCATGAGTTCGATTCCCGCCTGCTCCGGAGGTGACCACATGGCGTGGCAGACCTCTCCTGGCCCGCCCGCTGCTCCCCTCAGCAGTGTACTTTGTCAATCTGCCTGTTCTGTTCCCCACTCTGTCTATGGTGAAGCCTCTCACCGCCCCTGAGCCTCTGGCCTGTACCCCAGTTCTGTATGCACAAATAAATAAATAAAATCTTTAAAAAAAAAAAAAAGGGATCTATGCACTCCTGTGTTCATTGCAGCACTATTTACATACTCTGGAAAGAAGCCAAGTGCCCAGTGACAGAGGAGTGGATCAAGATGTGGCATATATACACGATGGAATACTATTCAGCTGTAAAAAGAAAACAAACAAACAAAAAAACAACAGATGAAGTCTTGCCATTTATGACATGGAACTAGAAATTATATTAGTGAAATAACTCAGAAGGATAAAGACCAATAACAGATGATTTCACTCATATGAGGAATACAAAAATCAAACAATGCACACACACACACACACACACACACACACAAACCCTAGAAACCTGATTGCAGAAATGGGGCCATCAAAAAGAAAGGTAAGCCTGACATCAAATAGGTGATCATAAGACACACACACACACACACACACACACACAAACCCTAGAAACCTGATTGCAGAAATGGGGCCATCAGAAGGGAATGGAAGGAGTAGTGGGGGCATTGTAGTAGAGGATTGTTGGGGCTTTGGTGGTGGGTGTGGTAACACATTTGTAGAGGTGTGGACTATCTTCCTAAATCATACAGAGTTGTAAATCAACATTAAGCAAAGCATTAATAAAAACAGGGCAAATGTGTTAAGTGGCTTTCCTTGCCTCTAATGAGAAAATAGATATTAGCAGTGAGTTCACTAATCAGGTGTTCCTTTGTAGAATCCATCACTTTATAGTAACTGGGGAATTAACAGGAATGAAGTTTATGGAGTGACTTTCAGTTGAAACATACTCAATGAAGTTAAGATGGTGTAGCTGCACAACCTGAAGTGGAATCTGAAGCAGTGTGATACAAATGGCTGTGAAAGCAATGGGCCAGAATAAGTTGTATTAGTCAAATTTACAAAGCCTGTGAAAATATAAGGAGTTTATAGTTAAGAATGTTCATTCACCATTAGTTACTCTAAGGAAAATAATTGACTCTAGCCTGTGTTTTTGAACCAGTAGTGTCAACTTCATTAATTCTGTGATTTTTGTGTGCATGAAAATAGAAAGTGAATGACATTCTATATGTACAACCCTTTGATAGCTTAGTTGGCACAAAGTTTTATGAGGTTTTTTGATGCTTAGACTGAAATTTTTTTGAATGAAAAGGAGAGCATCTCAATCTCTATTATTGGAGATGACTGACTTTAGAAATAAAATCTTGCTGTGACTCTATAATGTGTAATAACTTCATCCTAATATTATAGGGAAAACAGTGCTTATTGTGAAACATCAAATCTGGTGATAACATTTTCATGACAACTAGTGTTTGAATCCTAAGTCAAGTAACGCTCTGTACTTCCAGTGCTATCAAAAATTAAAATTTGTCTCCATTTCCAGACAAATTCACAGTGTAGAGTTCATGAGCTCGGTTCCAGCACTTTAAAATTTAAATGCAAGACATGTTCATATTTCAAGATCCATTTAACTGTGTGGTTGAGGAGTTTCCACTTAACTTTCAATTGGAAGTGACTACTCTATATTGCAATGACATTCTAAAAAGCAAATATCAAAAGAAGAATGTAACAGAATTTTATAAGTTCCTTTCAAGCAATCACTATCCTTAATTAAAATCATATGCTCATGAGTTTCAGTATTTGGCAGTACCTATTCTTTGTGAAAAGAATCTTCAAGGATGAAATATGTAAAATATGCAAAATCTCATTACTGGTCATTGACTTGCATTAATATTTCACACTGAGTTATATTTTGAATCTTTTAAATTCTTATGAAAATGTATTCTCTCCTGTTACATAAGTTTTCTAGTAATACCCTTGCTTTTGCTTCTTTTCTTGCAATGTCTAAAACAGTTACGAATATTTACAATTTTTTTTTTTTTATCCCTGTTCTAGGAGGTAACTGCTACTGTCTTGAGTTGATTCCCAGGATACTGAAATGGGTTGTGCAATACTTCTTACATGTAGTCAACAAATATTTGTTGAGTAGTATTGATGTGTAAGAAAGTAGATGGGAAGCCCTGTAGCAAATGCAACTATAAATGAGATGGTTTTTCTCTTCAGAAGCTTAACATTAAGTGGAAAAGACAGACTGTAATACATATATTAAAGGTAGACATGTAAAAAATTGCCAGATAAGAAGAGAGATATAAAATAAATACTAAAGAAGTTTTGAAAAGGGGATGTTACCTTTGGTGCTAATCAAATTCCTCAACTACACAGTTAAATGGATCTTGAAATATGAACATGTCTTGCATTTAAATTTTAAAGTGCTGGAACTGAGCTCATGAACTCTACACTGTGAATTTGTCTGGAAATGGAGACAAATTTTAATTTTTGACAGCACTGGAAGTACAGAGCGTTACTTGACTTAGGATTCAAACACTAGTTGTCATGAAAATGTTATCACCAGATTTGATGTTTCACAATAAGCACTGTTTTCCCTATAATATTAGGATGAAGTTATTAAGCATTATAGAGTCACAGCAAGATTTTAAAAGGATTTCTGAGAAGGTAGGATGAGGCTGGATCATAAAATAAATATATTTCCCTTAAAGCTATAAATGTGATAACAGAGAAGATTCAGCTGACAATAGGCTAGATTTACATTCATAGAAGGTCTTTAATTCTGTAGAACAGAATTAAAAGACATGGCCAATTTTGAATTTAATATGAAAGCAACTTTTCTTATTTTTCAATTCCTATGTCATCCAACATATATCATCACATAATATTTTATTCTCTTGCTTATGATAAAAAGAACTCACTATATCTTAAAATTATATTTAAAAATATTTTCTTCTTATGAAGCTTAAAGTAATGAATTAAATATTTGCTATATCACTAAGTGCAAAGCATTACATTGGGTATTCAGAGGGAAAGGCCTAAAGAATATACAATTTATATCAACCATCTTATCTTTCATCATTCTCCTATAGTAGTGGTTCTCAATATATGTAAGGAACCACAGTAAAGGCAAATCCTTACTGAGGGAGGGAGGAGTAGAGAGAAGAAAGAGGGAATTAAGGAGAGGAAGCAGGAGGGAGGAAAGGGAGAGATCCATGTAAGACAAGAGGAAGGAAAGATGGGAGAGAGAAGGAAGGGGAGGGAGAGAAAGAGGAAAAATAAAAAGTTTAGACTAACAAAATAGCCCCGAAGTTAAACTAGGTGAAAAATTAAGTTACAGAATGTAGATCAATGTGAAAAATTATATACAATCTAAATAGAGACAGAGATACAGACAGGTAGATTTGTTAGGGGGAAAGGATGCCCTGAAGGAACTCTGCAGAGTCTTGTGGACTCCACTCCCTACTACAGGTATTGAAACTGCAACTCCACCCCCTACTCCAGTCACTAGAACTACAACTCCCAGCAATACCATGGAGAGAACTGTGAGGACCCAAGGGTGGAGCTAAGCAGGCATTTTGGGACTTTTGGGGATATATAAGGGAGCCATGTTAGATGTGCTCTCTTTCTGGACCATGTGGCTGGTGGCTGGTCACTTGGCTCTTGATGAGCTTTCAGTGTGTTATTGGAGTTCCAAGTCAGTAGGATGCTCTAGTTGTATCTCTCTCTCTCTCTTTCCCTGGGTTGTACCTTTCCCTTTTGCAAATAAACCCATTATTGACCCTTTTTGTGGGTGCCTGCAGTACAATTCAATTTTAAGTGCGCAGGTGAGGCAACCCAGTTCACATTGGGTTACCCTGTAACAGTTGTAGCTATGTATCCTGCAAGGCCTTGAGTATCCTATCCCTGGATATATTATTGAGTTAATACATACTATAAGAAGGACAGGGAACAGATATAATTCACATGACAGATGGTCTTAGATAATTTTAGGATACCTCAATATCTCACAATTTTAACATATGACTTCACCCCAATTTACTTTGAACTTTGTTGTTTTAAAGACCTTTACTCTCCATCAAGAATAAATATATATTTGGGTGAAACATGGATGGACATTCAGATATTGCTGAACACTCTTGAAGTCAACAGCATTTTCAGTTGGGAATAATATGAAAGCCATCGGGCAAGTGTTTTTTAGGATGAAGTATATTCACTATTTGGTTTGCAGTTGCTGTCAAACACTAACATAGTACAACCTCTAGTTTCAAGTCATTTACTGCTCATGTTGGTTTCTTAGAGAGAAATTTGAGGATAGTAGCAGAGTGTTCTGTACAAAACTCCAAACAGTGTTTCCTACAAGTGGAGAACAAACACTTCTTATGAATACACAGATGAGTAAGTCTGCTTTCAAGAGAAACAGATGCTAATCCCTCTCCATGCTTTCCAGTGTCCTCTAAAGCATTTGTCTAAACCAATCAGCAAAGAGTAAGTCATTCCCAGAAAATAATTAAAAGTAAGTAAAACCATGACTAACATTAATTTTCAAAGAGATGCTGAACCCAGTGAACAGTTTATCTGCATCTTTAAGAAGTTGAGTACATGATGTCTCATAGCCAGAGACTTCTATTAGCCTCGCATAGGAACCAGCCTCCCTGCTGGCTCCTATGTGGTTTTAAACTCTGCAGGGAAAGTGTCTATTTTGACAGACCCGAAACTGACAGCTGCCTAAACTTTGGGATTCTGAGGAAACAAGGACTTTGATCAGTGAGGGCAACAACAGTTACTGCAATCAATAGGAGATACATATTACTCAGATTCTTCTATGTATCAGAAACTGTGGTGTTTGCATCATTTTATTTAATCTGGTATCAGTTAAGGAAATTTTGACTTCCCTGTGAGGAAAGGAAGGAGAAGCTTAAGTATACATCTGACTTCATCTGGAAACTGAATGGGAAGTTCTGAGGAGGAAAATGTGACTATTTGCTTATATTTAGGGGATAAATGACAAATTTTAGAAAATAATGATTGCTTTGTATATAATAGTGAAATATAGCAAAGAGGATGCCTTTTACTGTTTTATTCTCATTAGGATTGAAAAATATATTAGGAAATAAGTAAAAACTGGTATAAAATTTTATATAAGCAACAGTAGAAAATCACATTTTAAAGGGATTACCTTTAGTCCTTTTTAATGTTGAGTAAAGTTATATTTTCACTTCTTAATAATCAGTTTCAACAGCTAACTTCAAATTAATTGATATTTTTCTTTAATGTATTAAAGAAATATATTTTTGAAAATTACTAGGAAAACAGTTGTTTTTCTTTTCCCCACTGCCAAACACACTGTGCTCATAATAGTATGTTTCTGTATTTCATGAGTGAGGAAAAAATAATTAAAATTGATTTACTTTCTAGAGGAAGAGAAAGTATGATACTCTGTGTGTGTGTGTGTGTGTGTGTGTGTTATTAGACAACATAAAGACTGTAGTTTTTGGTAAGTCAGCAAACCAATAAGTTATAAAAATAATACTTTGCTTCCTTTATTCCAAGCAACTAAAATCCCTTTGTGTAGGGATTTCTCATTTTATTTGGCTTACTAAATTTATCCTTTCCAGGAAAGAACTGGCTATTTAAAAATATGTGGGATCATAATTATTAGGTGATTATAAGCAAGGCTATGTTATACATAAACAGTATAGCATTTATAACATTTTCCTTACAGTGTCAGTCACAAATAATATGGCCAAATTCTAGAAATAAAATTTATGAATGAGCTGTACATTGAAGTTAGATGGGAACTTTCGTTTTGAATCTCTGAACACACTAAAGCTCTTGAAACTCACCACAAGGTTAAGACAAGTCTTAAAGTAGTAAAGACAGGTCTACACAATTTACATCTCTTTCCAAGAATATTCAAAATTCTTACTCCACAGGCATTTTGACACTGCATTAACTTACAGAAATTATTTACCCATTGCCATTAGAATAACTGCTAGCTTGCCAACCCTGCAAAATGGAGAGCACATATATCACTGTAATCCTGGACAATATTCATAGCCTATGAAATCTCCTTTACCCAGGTCTCAAGTCCTACTTATAGAACTAACAGGCACTGGAAGAGAATATTTCATCTATACTTCATATTTCAGAAATGTCTAGATTCGTACCACTATTTCCAAAGTAACAAATCTATACCCATCTATCTTACTTGATTCCCCATAATCCTGTGAACTTCCCAAATTCTTTCCTGACTAAAGGATTTTTCATTTGAGTTTCTTCATATGATAAGTTCTTTGCTCATTTTTTTCTCTATCTGGTACAGTCTTACTTTCAGTCTTCAGCTCAAGTATTACCTTCTCAATGAGGCCTCCATAGTCCCCTCTATCTACAATATATTCCCCATCTGAGTTGCCACAAAACTCTTATTTTCCATAGCACAACTATACTTTGGAATTACCTCATCTGTATGCTTATAGACAATTACCTAATTACTAGGTTGGTCCATATTAAATTGTGATTTTTCTAGATCTCAGGCAATCAAATGTTAGCAATTTCTTGCCTTTCTATGTATGTGTCCAAAGGGCAGATCTTTGGCAAACTTGTTCAGTTCTATGTCCCTAACTCCTAGCTCATGTTAAGTACTAAACATTTGCTATAAAAATGAGTGTTATCTTAACCATGAATATTCTTATGGAAAGATAACAACTCAATAAGTTCATGCAGTGTATTAAGTATTTCACATACAATACTTCATTTGATTTTTGTAAAAATCATATGAATTAGGTAATATAGGTAATAAACCCCCTTTAGATACGACGGTTCAGACATAAGTAGCTAACATTTTCATTTTTAGCTCAGGTCTGCAAAATCAAAGTTATGATGCAAAGAACATTCATTCATCGAGTATTGAGTTTCTTATGTTGTGCTGGGTACTAGGGATGCCAAGATAAATAACAATGATTAAAATACAACCCCAGTTCTATAGGCATTAATCATTTCTTGAGGGGAGAAAGACATGAAGATTAGTAATTCGCAAACAAGTGATTACTATGCTCTATGGGAACCACATACAGTGCACATACATTGACATCAGTCAGGTCAACCCTGAGTGGAGAGTCCAAGGAAGAGTGACCAATGGTGCTAACTATTCAAACAAGTCCTGAAATTGAGAAGCTGTCTATACTAAGCTAGAGGCAAGGCAGAAGAGATTTGCAAGCATAGGGAATAGATTACATGTTCAAAAGCATGCAGCTGAAGGAAATACAAAGTTTGGTGGAGATGGATTATGTAGCATTCTAGAAAGAGAATAGCCTAGCTGTTTAGAACATATGCTCTGAATCTAGAGTGACTTGATTTGGAATTCTGGCTCTATTATTTGTTGTTTATGTGACTTCAGGCAAGCTACTTATCCTGTCTGGGTTTTGGCTTCCTTTTTCAAAAAAAAAAAAATTGTAAGGCAATAATTATATCTACTTCATAGGGTTTTGTGAAGATTAAAAAACTTCATACATATTGAACATTAGTGCCTCACATATAGTAGGCATTTAATAACTGCTAGTTCTTATTACGATTGAAATGAATAGCTCATGTGAAAAAAAGTTGGATTTTAAGACTGAATATGTAAATAGAAGTCTGATCATGAAAGAACAACATTCCACAAACAGTATGTACTTGGTTGTATCTAGAGTCATTGAAGATTCAAGTAGGAAAGTTATATCTCTAGCAAACCTTTCATTTTGTTGCTAATAAGTGGCCAAATAAAGTGAGTTTTGTCTGCTCTGGAATAGTTCCTAATGAGCAGAATATGGGCCAAAAACAGCAGCGAAGGGGAGAAGAGGGAGAATATAGCAATTAGGATAAGTCACAACTGGATAATCAATCACTTAATAATCAAGAGTTGACATGATTTGCTGAATGCAGGGATGGCCAATGCAGGTATGTCTCTTTCTCCAAAATGCTGTGAAGAAAGAATGTATCTTCTTAGAAACAGAAGTTTCTTTAATGTGACTAGCTTATAGACCGATGAACACATAGTGGCAGAGCTGTTGCTGATCCTAACAGAAGCTTCCATGGTGGTCTGCTTCTCTATGCTTGTACAATATTACCAGTGGGCTCATGAAGTGTGTTTTTCCTTCTTCTGCTGGACACAATCCATAAAGTGGAAAACTTAAGACTTTCAAAGTTTCTTTAGGACAAGCATTCCATTTTAGACAACACTCCAGTCTACATTCATCTGATAAATGACAAAGTCAAGATTGATTTGTTCTAAGTCAGGTTGTTAGTTTTGTTTCTTCCCTCACTTCCAACAATCAATTTTATTAGCTGCAGAAGTGAAAAAATAAAAAGACCAGTAAGTCTTCATTTTGATGACAAATGGATTTATGATCTTTGCAGGGAAGAGTTATTTTCCTTTTTCACAAATGATTGAGGTACTCTGCTTGTTCAGAAGTCCAACTCAATGAAAACAGCATGGTAGGCTCATTTACTACAGATGTGCTAAGTTGATTAGTCTCAAAACACTCATTTGTCCAGAGAGAAGTTCACAAAGGCAGCTATGAGCCTCCCCAATAATGTCCTTCAGTTATAATCACATGACTTTGAAAAAACACTGAAACTGCAGAGTATGCCAGGAATTCTTTAACTCCTTGGCCACATCAAGAAAGAAAGAACATTGTTTAGAAAACTTAAGCAGTTGCATAATGCTAGAAAAACCAGAATAAATATTTTTCTCAGTGGAAAAATCCAGCAGTCTTTAAAGGTAAGCCAAGAAACACCATGGTGCCATGATTTAAAAAAAATGAGGGAAAAAGACCAACAGAAAGATGTCCTTCTCCCTTGTTGAAAATATTTCAGGGAATGTGCTAATTTTTTGTGAGCAAATTACATTCTCTTAAGTAGTTTCTCTATCACCATAGTAGGTTTCAAAAATAATTGTCTTAGAGGTCACTTTCCTTAATGACCAATTTAGTCATTGCTACCTAATTTCATTAACTGACTAGTTCCTTATAAGTCATAGCATTCTAATTTTATAGCAAGTACTCTACAGGGAGGAAAATATTTGTAGAAATGCTTCCATATTCATAAAACCCTAGGGTTAAAGAAAGAGGAGCCCTGAAGGGAAAGTTATTTTGTTTTTATTTTGATGGAGACAAAATACTACTTAAGATACCCTAATATCCTAAGTACACAAGTAAATTTTTTCCTATTTTTTGAAAATGCTAAAAACGCAGGAAGATTATTTATGATCTGATATCTAATTGTTTCCTAATGGCAATACCAGATACTATTCAGTTTCACGGTCCCGGAAAGATGTATTGCAACAGTAGTCAATGTTATAATAATTTATTTCAATATTTTTCTTCACAAAAATCAATGAAGTGTTTTTTTTTTACTAATCGTGTGTGTGTGTGTGTGTGTATACATAATGAGATCTGTTTTATAAAAATTATCTCTCAATGAGAAGTAGAGCAGAGCTAAGTAGACATGTTTTATTGTCCATTTCATACTCAGATTCTTCTTTCCTTGGTTTCACCCAAGGAAAGATCTTGATCTCTACTAGGTCATCCTAGTTTAAAGATGGTCAAATTTCTCTCATTGAAAAGTACCTTACTGTCTTAACCTCTGTTTCTTTTTTATTATTACCTACCATTACCCTTAGAATCCAGATTCTCCATTGAATTCTTTGAATATCTTTAACTTCCTCCCCACTCACTCTACACTGGCACTTTAATTCTATTTCTGTTCTCACTAAAAAATCAGTTATTTTCCAGAGGAACAAATGACCTCCATACATTTAAATACAATATTTATAATTTTATCATATTAGATTTGTATTAGTCTAGGCTCTTATTTTTAGATACCAGAAACCAACTATGATTAATATAAGCAGAAAATCTACTGAAGAGAGCTTGAATAGCTCCTATAATTACAGATGAACCTGGGAAATCAATTTTGGAAAATGGGTGAAATGAAGAGAGGCTGGCAGTCAGAATTTGAACTCACACTGTGTACCACCTCACCTCTGGACATGATACCAATTACCCCTAAAAACTGCACATTTCTGCCACTGCTTCCTGTTTTGTCTTTGCTTCTGTGTATCACTAACTCCTTGAATAAAGACCAGGTGAATGTAACTGACTGTCAGGCTGAGGTCATGGGCTTGCATCCTTGTTTCAAAGAGGGGGTGGAAGGTAAGAAAAGGGTAATTTTTGATTTTTGTGGTGAATGATGACCTCCCACCAAGAGTCAAAAGAGAATAAACAGATGAATAGCTAAACATAAAAATGGGGCACGATACTGAATAGACAAAAATGGTAACAAAGTTAACACATGTCTAACACAATCTCTCAGGATTAATAGATACAACCTATAACTTTCTCCTTGAAGTATTCTTTAATTTTTTAATGACATTATATTCTCGCATGTGTAATAATCTATTTTGAGTCTTCACTGACTTCCTTTGCCAGTGTTGCTTTTTCCTTAATCTGACTTCTAAGAGACTCCTTCACACCTTCTTTCCATTGCTCATTAAAATTTGTGTTTCATTTGCACTCCCAATCCATTTACTGCCCTTTATCTACCTTATTACTTGGTAATCTGACCTGTAGGAACTTATAAAATCCAGGCATTAACTGGATTCTTCTGTATTGTGATTTCCATTGGGATTGAACAGTGGGTTGTATCACCAAAAACAAAAACAAAAAAAACCCACAAAAAACTAAAGAAGCAAATAAGTAGGGCAACTTTTAATTCAGCAGAAGAAAATCCAGTCTATCCACTGGAAATAAGGTAAAAGAATATTGAAAACCAAAAAAGTTAATATGGGACAAGGGAAATTCAGAACTTAGATGGCAAATATTCTTGACAGAGAAATTTTGGATGCCTGCCTTCTCTCTAAGATCTGGTGCAGTGGAATGATCTTCACAATTGCTGCTACTATTTAATCAAGTATTGCAGGTCCTGGTCATCATACATGGAAAGTAAAAATATGTAAGGAAAGAAAGAGAAAGCTGCCATTAAATGTGATGACATTACCTAAAAACCTGATAGACTCATGCCAGCAACTTATAGAAAAATAAAAAGTACACATGGGATGTCACTAAGGAGCAATTTTGCATATTGATAAAAGCAAAGTATATGAAGTTATACTGTTTTCAGAGCTATGTGACTAGTGGCTTAATCTCTTCATGCCAGATGTATAAAATGAGGATGAGCACGTTTGATTGTTTTCTGTCTGCCTTTTGGGTTTTGTCTCTGCTTCTTAACCCTGCTCCAGGACCCAACAGTCAGACTTACCCTCTAGCATGGAGAGGATGGAGCCTGCTCTTGGTGCAGGAAGTAAAGGAATGTGGTAGAAATCATACATCACAGTTGGCATACATCTTCACACAACTGCATGTCTAAACAATGTGAGGTATAAAGTAGTTCTCTTTGTCAGGGAAGACTAGTCCTATTACACTTAATTGGTTGAGATTGGCTAATGGGACATCCTGGGAGGAGACTGAGGGACACAAGGAGAAGAAAATAGAAATATTTACTCCCCTGACTTTCTCTTCACTTTGTTGCAGGGACATCACGAAATCCTTCTTTTGAAGGTCTTAACTTCTGTAACAAGGCACCCTCCTATAGAAATAACTAATTTATGATTTGTAATTGTTCCTTCCCCTTGCCTCTTCAGGTTGAGGGACTGTTGCTAGCATTTGGGTGTTTCATCACCTCATTTGGATTTCCCTTAGCCCTGCTCCTACTATTATAAATTGTTCCATGATTAAGCCCTTCTTGATTGCCCCATCTGAGTGTTCCATTTTCTTCTTTTTAAGCTACACTCTGATATAGCAATGGGCAGTGAAGGTTACTCTAGGAAACTAACCCCCAAATGGATTTTGGGATTGGTTTGCTCATAATCAAGGAATGTTCAGGTAACTTTCTTGTTGAAGGTAAATGAACACTAAATAGTCTGCGGTATGCAATGAAAACATGATTGTGCAAAGTAACACCATCACAGCATTAGATTAAGTGCAGCAGAAAGGCAGTGTTAGAAGCTTATGTGGGCTTGTGGTATATTCACAATGAACACAGTAATTCTCAATGGCCTAGGAAGAATATACAGAATGCACAAAAGTCTGGCATGCTCAAACTCAGAACATAAGAGGAAATCAGGAAATCTCCATGGCAACTTTATCTCCATAGTCCAATCAATGTTTTCTCTGGAATTCAGTCCTTTCTAAGGGGATTTTCAGGTTTCATTGCCAGAAATCTTGTCACAGTAACACTTCAGTGAACCTACATAAAAAGTAATGGATGACTCTGACCTGTTACTAGATTCTGATGAATATATTATACACTGAATATCTGAAATTCTCATTAAACACACACACACACACACGTAAGAGCCTGGTTTTATTGTCCTTATCTAGAGTAAAATACTTTAGCCAGAAAACAAATGATCTCTTCTTCCTAATTAAATATTCTGTTGTTAATATTTATGATTCACTTCTTAGTTTTACAGACCACCAGACATGTCCACATTATTCATGCCACCTCTATGATTAAACTTGTGTTCAACAACAAAAAACATATTTTGAAATGTGGTTTTTTTCAGCCTTCAAAATCTTATTAAAACAATTGAATGAGATTCACTATAATTTCCAGTGAGACTTAATACCCCAAAATAGAGATTCTTAGACAAATCCAAAGTGTTTTACTGTTATACTTTTTAAAATATATACAATCTCAGTTTAAGAATGGTATAATTTTAGCCCAGAGAGTGCATGAAAATGAAAGTCTGGTCCATGAGGTTCCTTTAAATCTCAAATCAAAGACCTTCTTTAACCAGACTGATGTTAAATGACAGAAGTCTTTAAGATATCTATTTTATTTAAAATAACCAGCTTGTCTATCAAGTTTTCTATGCTTTTCGCTGATGCCCTGATGTTCTCATATATTGCCTCCAAAATAAACAGAAACCATGTGAAGCCTACTTGTAAGTGTTAATCTTTTCAGACAGAATCTGGCTACATAATTATATCCAAACAATAAAATTGACTAGTGACAATGTCTTATTATTATCTTTTTTACAAAAGTCATCATAGTGAAACTATACTATCATAATGAAAGTAAAACTATCATAGGGAAAGAAAAATATTATTTTTTTTAGTTTGGGATTATATACCATAGTGCATTATGCTTTATTTAAATAAAGACCTCGGATTGATTTATTATTTAAGGAAAGGAAAACAGGTCAAGGGATAATCACAATCAAATAGCAGACATGTATAAAGGCTAAATTTTACTGGGTTCTTCAAAAAATTAACTATTCCAATGTGTCAAGTAAAAACAACACTGGCTAACCAAAAAAAAAAAAAAAAAGATATGATGACATTGCAAAGGAAAAGGAAAATGGTAAATTGAAGACAAAAATGATTTTAAAATTTCAATCAAATAAGGCAAAAATCACATAAAAACAGCACCTTCACCAAACACAGAAACTATTCAATTTTTGTAAAACACTGAGAATATAAAAATAAGGAAGTGATTTTTGGCAGAATCGAGCTGTGTTACTGCCAGGGTTTAAAGGTTCCAAAGGTAGCTTAAGATATCTGGTGAATTCAAAACACAGCCAGATTGTGTAGGCCTAAAATTTTGTTTCTTAATGTTCCTACTTATAAGCCTTTATATGAGTGAAATAGCATATATTATTAGAATAGTAGTTACTTAGATAAAACACAGCTAAGTGAATGGATATACCATTAACATTTCCTGAAAATCATAAACACAATTATAAAACGATTAGCTATTTGACTGGGTTAATCTGTGCCAATGTCAAGGTAAAGAAACATAGATGAAGTATTTAAGGTCTAGCAAGAAGACATTTATGCATAAGAAATAAGAGCAAAGAGAGTCAATCTACTCACAGGAAGGCCCTGTTTTCCTGGTATTCCAACTTTTCCAGGGCTTCCTGAAACACCATCTGCTCCACGGTATCCCTGCAGGCCTTTTGGCCCAGGTAGGCCTAGACGTCCCTTAATAATTAAAAATTACTCGTGTCATAGATATATGTTGTACAGATGTTTAAATGACAAATACCTTTATAATCATGATGTAGTAGGGGGGGTGAATGTTTACAGTTTACCCTGTTTCAGGATAAGTTTTTCTGTTTCCTGGATTCCTTAATGGTTCACTATTTGTTTTCAGTAGATCAGTTAACTGTCTTTAGACATTTCCAAAGCAAAATGCTAAACTCATCAGCAATTTACTGTGCAAACTTTCTCTGGTATTTCCCAAGGTATCAGCTCATGCTTTAAATAGTTGTGGGGGAAAGTGCAGCTATGTGTACCTGTCAGCTTAGGGTACCTGTTGTGGTTCACTGTCTGTAAAAGCTTCTCATTGTGTTATTTCAAATTATGGCTCTTTTTGTTGTCTAGGTAATTATGTGATTGAGTAAAGGGCTGAACATTCTGTTTCTGCTCTTGGGAAACTATATTTTATCTATAGGAACCTCTGATCTGAATGTTTTTAATAGCTTATGCTCAATTTATCTACTTTTTGGGAACTAATATAGGCCACACAAAGTAGGCACTGAATCCTTGGCTAGGGGAGACTAACGGGAAATCTTTGCTAATAAACCAGTCAACACATATTGCCTGGCCAGAGAAGGAAACTGATAGCTAAGGTAAAATTAATCTTTGTTCTTTGATGAAAGGATTATATATTTTTTTCTAAGGTTTTCTGTTCCATTTGCCAGGAAAATAAGAAATCAGGTCTTTCTTTGGAGTATTAACTCCAAAGTGACAAACAAATGGTAACTGCTATCAACATAATAATTTAGCATATTAAAAATGAAAGACTGAATACCTATCTCTATAATCCTGTCATCTGTCTATAAATTTGTTCTTAATTTAGCTAATTTTTTTGGTAGTCTTTTGCATAATATGTTCCTGTACTTTCCTTCTACTAAAAAAATCAGAAAGTGGGGTGTGACAATTAGAGTCAAAAAAAAAAAAAAAGTATAAAAGCAATTACGATAGACACTTTTCAAAAAACTGAGTCAGGATTTCTTTCGTGGTTAACATAATTACATTAACTTTGTAGTATACACTTCAAATATTGTAACCATGTAAACTATACTTAATCTGCAGTGTTCTGTAACTGCCCATCTCAAATGCAAAATGTCCACCATAAATAAATGAATGATAATCCAGTTCATGCCTTTTTATTCATGCTTGACAATCTCTGACCTTTGCCACATTGATTATGACATGATTCCAAGTTCCCTGCTTCTCAGTGGCTATCAGAGTAACCTGGAGAGGGCTTGCAGCACCGGAAATGCATCCTTCCATGGCCAAGTCTTAGGTTTCAGCAACAAACTTGATTTCTGAGTCAATGGTGTTATCTCCTTCCCACTGTAGGGTGACTTTTTTGGGGAAGACAATCTGATTTACTCAAAACCTGTCATAATTGGCCCCAAACTATTCTGTTTGCTAAGTATAGTTGCCAAATTATTTGGAAAAACAAGAAAGATGAAAAAGGTCTCTTACTTACAGGAATCCCACGTTTACCAGGTGGACCAGGAGCGCCTTTTTTCCCTCGAGAACCCTAAAAATGTGAGGCACAGTTATCAGTTGGCTGTGATAAATTTAATGGAGCTGAAGGCACAGTCAAAAAGCCCTGTCATCTGGGGGCTACGGTAAGCACTTCCACTCACAAGTTTCATATTAATGTCATTTAACTATTTTAGGCATTCATTTTCCTAGGAAGAAAATAAATAAATTATTTAAAAATTGTCTCCATTTTGAGGCAGTGTTTTTGTCTCCCTATTAAAAATGATTAGGTACTTAATTCAGTGATCATTTATTGAGTATTATGTTTGCAGGCTCTGTTTATGTGTTGGGAATGCTAAAATTCCTGCTAGTGAGGCGCAGTGTAGTAAGGAACAAGAATCAATAGCCTAAAATGGGCTCATCTGGAAGCACAGAAAAAGAATAGCACAAAAAAGAACATATTTGTGAATCAGAGAAAAGAATTTTTTTTTTTCCACAGAACTGTTTGTTTTTCCAAGTGTGAGATGTTTTAAGTCATAATTGATTCAGCAGTAACCGGTCTGCCAGGATAGTTAGGAACTTTGCTCTCACAAATCATGCTATGATTGTGATGATATCTGAAAATTATTTTAAAAAGAGAAATGTGGAAAAGAGTGACCTAGTTCACAAATAAAAAAGCAGCATGTTGTCATTACCAGACATATTTCTCAAAAGTCATCAAAAGTTCTCAGAAACAAGATCATTCCACCAAAATGGGAATCTGTTATGCCAAAGATTCAATCTGACAACAATAACTGAACTATTTCATCTTCTGAAAATGTGACTTAAGCTTTTTTTTTTTAAGATTTATTCATTTATGCATACAAAACTGGCATACAAGCCAGAGGTGCAAGGGGTAGGGGTGAGAGGATTCACCAGAGGCAGAGTGGGGAGCAGAACAGGCAGATGGACAAGGTACACTGCTGAGGGAGCAGCCGGCAAGACAGGAGAGGTCTGCTGCACTATGTGGGTCACCTCCCTGGCCAGGGATCGAACTTGTGCTGAGGTGCCTGTGGCTAGCTTTGCATTGCTGTATTTTAACCTGTTGTGCCACCAGGGAGGCTTTTAAAGAAGAGGAGACTATTAGAGAAAATGGGCATTTCCTGAAAGGGATAAAAATTCAAGCTTGATTGAATTTGGTATTGGGGAGAGATATTATTAAGTTCTACTATAAAGAACATAAACACATTTTTAGTATACCTAGGTTTACTGCTTAAGGTTCAGATACACTATCCCTGTATGTGAATGCTTTATTTTAAACATTCAAGTAAAGTGATTTCATATATCATCAGAAATCATTTTGGAGTGATCATTGTTGGGAATAATTTCAGGGGAAAAAAAAAAAACTGTGCTACAGGAGGGCAATGGGATGGATACAAGGCAGGAAGCGGCCCCGTGGATTTTATTGGAGAGCTGTAGGTTCTTTGATGGTGAATGTGTGATAACATATCTGCAAAGCTGTGAACCTATACCCTTAAATCATATATAGTGTTTGTAAGTTAATATTACCTCAATAAAAACACAATATAAAAAATTGGACCAGTGCCCTCCCTGGTGGCACAGCGGGTTAAAGCACAGCACAAAGAAGCTTAAGCCACTTCTGCATGAGTTCGATCCCCGCCTGCCCTGGAGGTGACCCACATGGCGCAGCAGACCTCTCCTGACCCGTCCGCTGTTCCCCTCAGCAGTGTACTAAGTCGATCTGCCTGTTCTGCACCCCACTCTGTCTCTGGTGAATCCTCTCACCCTCCACATCTCTGGCCTGTACCCCACTTCTGTACTAATAAATAAATCTTAAAAAAAAATTGGACCATAAAAATCTCCATCAATTAGTTTATCTTCATGAAAACTAGAATGCTATCCAGACTTTAATGAGCATCAGGCATCAGCACCCATGAGAATAAGACTAAATGAAAATTATGACTGACTGAAAATTTTATTATTTTTTATTCTTCTAAAATTTTATATATATTTTACCTCATTCTTCATTTTTGTACAATATATGCTTTTTCATCTCCGTTGTAGCCTACATGGAATTCCCACTACCAATTCACCTGTTCACCATCATCATAGTCCCTTGCATTCTTCCCACCTGTTTTGATCCTTCATCCTCCTCTTCCCCTGCACAATGTCTTTGATTTATAGTTGCCTGTTGATCTTGATTTTTAATTTAGCATTTTATTTTTTTTTATTTTTTTT
>NW_004567109.1:52621684-52656662 GCF_000260355.1 Condylura cristata
CCTCCGGGGCAGGCGGGGATCGAACTCATGCGGAAGCGGCTTTAGATTCTCAGTGCAGTGCTCTAACCCGCTGCGCCACCAGGGAGGGCCTTCTGTTAATAGTTTTAAGGTGCCACTGCAGCCCACACCGTAGTGGAGTGTGAAGAACAATTACCTCAGTACTTTGCCAGCTTTAACTTTTTTAGATGACTGTTATTTTAAAATGTAAACAAACTTAGAGAGTTAAGAACGCATTACATTCTCTTGATGCCTTTTTTTTGGGTCAACATTTTATTTTGCCAAGTGAATACATTAAAAGCAGCAACTACAATGCTTTTTTTTTTTGTTACCATGAAATTTCAATATACTGAAGTTTAGAATTTTGTTTTTGAAAGAAAAACAATTTTTTTGCCTGAGTTTTAGGCTTTGAAAGTCATTATAAGACAGCTTCCTATATTTGTATTACAAAAGCCTTTTTAAAAGAGTAAATGTTCTGCAAATGGCTTTGAGTGCTCTATCTTTATCATAGTGCACGGTCTCAACTAAGAGAAACAAATGAATATACTAATTGGTTAAGTATAATTAATCATATTTTACTTAATTTATAGATGATTTCAAGGCAATAGATGGCTTTATAAAGTAGCATGAGTCAGGGAATAAGGTTTTTTAAATGTTAGTTCTATTGCTAACTAGTTCTGTGTCTCAATATCTCATCTCCCTGGGGCTTTACCTTCTTCAATCTGAAAAATGAGAGGATTGTTGAGGTGATTTTAAAGGCCACTTTCAAAACCAAAAAGTCAAAGTAAAGCCTTGCAAAAAACAAGAGGACAGCCACTGGGCAGGTACCACATGGCCACTGTAGAGGCCCCTAGTGGATAACACACAATGCTTCTCCTGTAGCCACTATTTCCATTTTGAAATCTGAGATTTTTTTTAATGTAGTCCTGGACGATAAGCTAGCAATACTCAAAGTATGAAAATATAAGTTCCTCTGGATCACAGAGAATTGAAACCATGACTCTAGGCCCATTTCAGCTCCAACACTCCGGGAGAGCTCACTTCCTATGATGTAGTTCTCTAGTAATAATATATATTTGATTGTCATTGTCATAATCTTAACAAATACCAATGAACATCAAAAATTTCCTACTCCTGAGATAAATAAAAAAAGAAAATGAAAATGTTGACTCTGAAATCATGAAAGTACTAACTGTAAATGATTAAAAATTCTAGGATGGAGTCTTGGGAGAGCACTTGCTTTGTTGGACATTGAGAGAGAATTTAAGGGGGAAATGGTGAAGCAGTAAGAGAATTCTAGGTTCTCAGCTTTTTCCATTATTTTTCCAATTTGAGTCTTTAAAACTCTTAATGAAGAGACAACTACCTTCCCTTTCTGCATGTTTTCTTATTAAGGTTTACCTTTAACAGGATATTTTTATTTATTATTATTTGTCAAGAAATTTGACAGGCTACTAAGCAAATATTAACTCTTAGAAGCAATGACTTGTAGGTGAAGGAATGCATAGGCATAATATCAGATTCAATTTCATTTTATTTCTTATTCCCACAAGTGTTTAAGAGAAACATAGTCTCAAATTTATTGCTTTTATCCTTCTCACCAAATTCATTTCTGGAATAAGTACATTTTCTTGAGAATTGATTTTAAAATAAAAGCACAGGGCCTCCCTGGTGTTCTGGGGCTTAATTCTCAGAGCTATCACATTTACGGCCTGAGTTCGATCCTGGGCCAGGGAGCTGACCCACATGGCACAGCAGACCTCTCCTTTTTGCCTGATGCTCCCTTCAGCAGTGTATTTCAGTAAATGTACCTGCTCCCCACCCTGTCTCTAGTCTTGTACCTCTGGCCTACACCCCAGTTCTTTTTTTTTTTTTTTTTACAAAAGTTTTTTTTTACATCATTTTGTACATTTTTTTTTCCATCCCGATTGTAATCCCCGCGGGTTTCCCATCACCAAATCACCCGTGTGCCATCACCATAATCCCGTGTATTTCTCTCCCCTCCCCCCGTTTTTGAGCCCATTCCCCACTCCACCCCCTCAAAATGTCTCTGGTATATGGTTGTTCATTATTTTTGTTATTTTCTCACCTGGTCCATTATACTCCTGCTATGAGCTACACCCCAGTTCTTTTATGCAAAATAATAATAATGAAATAAAAAAGCACTTGCAAGCAGAATGTCCTGAAAGCAGGGCAGCAAAGAACTGATGGCACAAGTTACAAAGCCAGTTGCTTCAGAACGAGGTTGAGGCATATTAGAGCACAGAGAAGGGTAAGCTACATTCAGTAAGGTACAGAGTTTTAGTTTGGAATAAGTGGTTTGTTTCACAACAAAAAATCTTTTAAACTGATTGTGCATCTGTGTCACCCAAACTACTTCCACCTCTTCCTTACTACAATAACTAAGTAGTTTTGACTGGTAAGTTTTTATTCGGTGAAACTAGTTTTAAAGGATATTTTTGCTTGAAGCCCCAAGGAAAAAAGAACAAGCTAAGACAACTGGAGCAAGCTAAGACAATTTTCACAAAGCCAGAGATGCTCATCAATAAATGTTAGTCAGGACAGAACTCAAAATATTAATTAATCAATCACCATGTTTTAGCACAATTTTGACTCTTCAGAGGTTTCTAGTGATCTTTGCTTTGTAAGGGAGAATGATCATTTAAATTACAATGAATCACGATTCCTGGGCTCCTTGCTTTTTCAGACCAACAATAAATTTCCAATTGTTTTAAACAATTTCAACTTACTTCAGGTCCTCTTTCTCCTTTTAGTCCTTGTTCCCCCTGGTCACCTGGTTCACCCTTTAATAGGAACCAAAACAGAC
Source organism: Condylura cristata (assembly GCF_000260355.1). NCBI lineage: Eukaryota > Metazoa > Chordata > Mammalia > Eulipotyphla > Talpidae > Condylura > Condylura cristata. The sequence continues at coordinate 52,624,509 of NW_004567109.1, forward strand.
ATTACATATGAAGCAGAGAACAAATATGTTATAGTGACAACAATTTTTTTTATTATTCCAGGATGACAAAGAATGCTTTCAAAACATACTGGGGGTCCTTGTTGTCCTGTGGCACCTCTTGGTCCTGGTACACCCACATGACCCTGGGAATAGAAAAGATGGTATATTAGAATAAATAGGCACACCTGTCTTTTAGGTAAGGGTAGTATCACTTAAAAGGATAACAAGCTGTTGCAAAATTAAATTTAATAGCAGATTATAATTATCTCCTGGAAATAATACAGAATATGACAACCACTGGCTATGATGACTTACAGAGTAGAATGTGTCTTTAATGGAGTGAGTTAAATGGAGGCCACATCAAAGGATGTCTGTGTCCTCACCCCAAAAACCTGTGAATGGGGGGCAGGGTCTTTGCAGATGTCATTAACTTAAGGACGTTAAAGTGACACTATCTTGAAGGTGTGGGTATAAACTTATTGATAATAGATAGTGTCTTTGCCAAAGACCTGGACAGTGCCAAACATAAACAATGAAGGAGAAAGCCGTGTGAAGACAGAGACTGAGGCAATAAAGCCATGAGGAACACTTTCAGTAAGTGTATGCTGAAAGAGGCAAGGAATTCTCTTCCACGACCTATAGAGAGAGCATAGAACTGCTGACATGATTTCAGATTTCTGGTCGCTAGAACTGAGAGAGAATAAATTGCTGTTGCTGGAAGCCACTCAATTTGTGGTAATTTGTTACAGCAGGCTCAGGAAATTAATACAGTAAATAACCAAAGGATCAAAGAGTTTGAGAACAAATTTCATTTTTCAACCTATTTCTACTAAAGAAGTGTAATATAGTCTCCATTTTTACAAGCTAAATTCATAATTGTTTGGATAGCAGATTTACTGGACTGAAGGCTGAGAGCAGTTACTGCCATGCCAAGATCCATCAAATAGCTCTGACATATAGCAATCTGTCATCGCTCTAGCTCTCCTAAGGAATGCTGACCTACCACAATTCCCCTTTAAGTGTGTAAACAAACTAGCAACAATCCACAGGCAAGTCAGGTGAGAGTTATGAGGAAGAACTCCACACGTGATGCCTTTTATTCCCTTATCCACTATAACCTTCACTTCAGCTTCCTTTTTTCCTTCTTTTTGGATATCACAGAGAGACTGTCTTAGAAGACACATCAGGCCTACCTCCTTTTTCTTTGCTAGGAGAAGAAATTGCAGACGTGGGATAGCCACATATATTCTCAGAAGAAGGCTATTTGAAGCCTTCTTGGTTTGCATTCTCTGAGGTAAATGTTTATAGTTATAAGATTCAACTTCAGATAAATGAACAACTCCTCTTTAAGGGAGTGAATAGTGGTAAGAGAGAAAAGTTCACGTGGAAAGCTGTTTACAGAGCACGTGGCTATCACCAAGGAGACAAGCCATTCCCACACATGGCCCCAGTCTACTAGCAAAACCTGAGTAGAGTTAGCAAATAACAGAATCATGTCAGTAAGACGGAGTTTGGTGCAAGTAAACATGACTTCTAGGTCACTTATGAAACTGGACTCAGGAGAAAAGTGACTCACCCAAGTCTGGAATGACAGAGTAAAGTGAGAATGAGCATATGAACAAAATACAAAACTCAGAACTGTGATGGCCTCCACCTATGCTTACTCTTCCCTTGGACCTCTGGATCTCTTAATACTTAAATTAAACTTCATAACTTAAGTGATATATAGTTTTCTGCATGACATCTATTAATTCATTGTCTGTTCTTTTTTACTGATTAAATATGTTTTTTCTGTATCAAATCGTCTAGATAGGTATCTGTGGCAGAGATTGTGCCTGGGATATAGAATTTTATAACCATGGCATCCAGCTCTGCTGTTGGCCCATGGAAGACAACTAAACATATGTTGAATAGCCAGAGATTTTACCATACATGACACATGACACATGTGTCATGTGTAATGACAACTAGTTAGTTTTTATTCATAACAATGAGCAAGACATTTAATTTAAGCAATTCTTAGTTTGTCCAAGAGTAAAAAATGGAGGAAGGATGGTGAAGAAATTAAAAAAACAAAAGTTAATTGTTCATAGCCAAATGGAAGCAAAATGTGCATTACACACTTTATTTTTTTCTCTAAAGATTCTAAGAATATCTGTGAATAAATATGTTTTAAAAAAACATTAAGAGGAAGGAAGTACTGATGCATTCTACAACATGGATGAACTGAAAACATTACGTTAAGCGAAAGAAATGATAGAAAGAAATGATAGAAAAGGCTAAGTATTTTTTGATTCCATTACTCAGTTATTGGGAGAATTGATGTACAATAGTGTCCTTAGATTGCCATGCTGTCTAACATCTTTTGCAAAACCGGCCATATTTTATGTACTTTTTATTTAAAATAGTGTTAATAAGTTACAATCAAAGGTACTAAATTCATTGACTCTGGGGACAAGGAGGTTTTTACTGAAAGATGTTTTACAATGCTGCTAACTGAGAATTAAGATAAATATTATTTTGCTACTTAAGGATCTAGGAATGGCTTATTACCTACTGCGGGGCTGCGAAAAAAAGAGAAAAGAAAAAAAGAATATTGTGAAGAGATGAAGGTGAGTCTAGAAAAAGGGAAAATAAAGCATAAGGTAAGCTACTTTTAGCTACTTCTAGGATCAAAAAATTAAGATCTCATTAGCTCATTTCTACTAGCGGCTATTTTCACTTGAAATGAGTAAAGCTACAGAGAACAATAATCAAACTTAGAAGCAAAGTGTGGAATTTGCAGGAGTTACCTTGTATCCCTCTTCTCCAGGCTCTCCTCTATCTCCTTGTTCCCCTGTTGGACCCTATCAAAAACAAAAACAAAAACAAAAACAACAAAAACCCAATCAATTTTACATATGTATCTCAGTATTTATGAATGCATGATACAATTAGTAATACTTTTTGAAAATGTGAAGTCGCATGTGTGGTGATTTAATTCCACTGAGTAACTTCAAAGGAGTGAATGTTAATGGTACCAAGAATATCATCAAAATCTCTATGCACTGAAATTATTTAAAAAGAATCTTATGATGATTTTTAGGGAAAACACTAAAGACATGAAGCTCAATTAAAATTTATAAACTTTCAGGTAAATACATTACAAATGATATCAATGTAACCTGCATTTTCACTTAGTGAAAAAGATTTAAGTAGGACTATTCAGCTACTTATTTCCATTAGTTAGAGAAGAGTACATTAAATGAGTTTTAAAAGTATCTAACAGCTAATCCCACTTCATTATTCTTGATTACAAATTCTATTATTTAATCTGTGAAAGTTTTACTTCTTAAGAAATAAAATTACACGGAATAGTTTTAACCTTAGGATAGAAACTAATACAATAAAATAGCAATTTTAACTTTTACTACACATTCTAATATAAAATCTTTGATATGACAAACTGCTCAGATTATCTAGTCAGAAACACACCTGAAACTCCAATAATTACAGACTACTATCTGAAACTCTAAAATATATTAGCAAAGCCATAAAATGTATTGCAAACATTCACTGACATCTTAATTTATTCTTATGTAGATAAGGTTACCAGACATAATGTAAAGACAGTACTGTCTGTGTTTTAATTTAGCACATGCTTTTCTTAATTTTCATACTGCCTCATGTCTTCTAGATGAAATGACTGTTACTGTGTTGGATTTTTAATATATATATACTATATTTCAGCGACATTCTTTGAGTTTGGCATAGGTGTCAATGGAAAACAAATACTATTATTCTCCATTTGGTTTTTTTTCCCCACTGATCTGTACATTTCTACATTATTTCTGTATTTTTCTCTTAAAGTTATAGGGAGAAAAGAAACATATTTCTTATAGATAAATGTACATCAGTATGAGGTGGAATGGTTTAATTAGAAAATCTATTGTATTTTCATTTTGTATTTATAAAACATTCAGTCAGATAAAATTATCAGGAATGACTACAAATTCTTCTCTATCTGCCTTAGAATTCTTTTACCATATATGATAGCATTTAAAATTTTAATTATACTTATTTTTGCAAATGAAGCATTTTTATTTTAGCCATTTAATCACACATGTTATTTAAGATTGTTTTAGTAAAGCTTAAATGCAGACCTTTAGTCAAATAATTAAAGTTCAATTGCTGTCTTAAGAAAAACTGTGGTTACAGATAATTATTAGAATGCTTAAATTAGATGCACATCAGTAATCTTTCAAGAGTACTGACTCTTGTAACTGGTTAGATTCATTTTGAAGTCATTGGGTAACTGTAAACTATTATAAAAAGGATACAGATTAGATTTAAAACAATATTATAGAAATAGATCTGAACTTGATGACTAAAACCATAAAATGTATAGAATATGTAATTTTTTGATAATCTGTAAAAATCTGTTTTTGATACTGAAATTATATTTGGGGAGTCACTGTATTAAGTTTATAATATGTTATGCTAGGAATCTTGCCTTGGATATCATTTTCCTATTTAGGTTATATGACTACAAATACTGTATTCTTATATAAGTTCTTGTTATAAGATTAACTATACAACCTGAAAAGATATGATTGATGTGAATCTACTACAGTAACTGTAATTTATCTTGAAACATCAAATAATTTTAGAAAAAGACATACTGGTTCACCTCGAGGTCCCGGTGGTCCTAGAGCTGTGTTATCTTCCCCAGGATAACCCTGTATTAAGAGAATATTTTTATAACAACACCAATTAATAGACATTAAAATATGGAACCTAAATATTTGTTATACAACACACAATCTGATTTGAGCCTTTCAAAACCTAGGCATATGATATTTTATTTATTGTTTTTTAAATAGTTATTTATGCATACAGAACTGGGGTGCAGGCCAGAGGTGCATGGATGGTTTGAGGATTCACCAGAGACCCAGTGGGGAGCAGAACAGGCTGACTGATGAAGTACACTGCTGAGAGGAGCAGCGGGCAGGTCAGGAGAGGTCTGCCACACCATTGGGTCACCTCCGAGGCCAGGGATCGAACTCATGCCGAAGTGGCTTTAGCTTCTTAGTGCTGCATTTACCCGCTGCGTCACCAGGGAGGGCCCCGGCATATGATATTTTAAACATAGTTGTGAGTCATATATGATTCTCTTTAGAAGTATCAATCTACTTTAATTATAGAACTTTAGGAATTTTCTGTGTCAAGTTTTCATTGTTATTACACATCAAGAGAAGTACTGTTGCTGCTGAATTCCTAATGCACCAAAACATTTTACTATAAATATACTTCAGTCATTTATCCTACAAATTCCTAGTAGGAATTAACTTTATCTTTACAAAACTTCACAGATTGTAGATCACATTCAGATCTATCACTTCACTTTGGTTTTGAAACAACGGATGGAAGATGTTTTAACAATGCATTCAAATTTTAGCCCCTTGATATTTCTTTTTTGTCTAGAATTTACAGTACTTTCCAAGTTGAAAAATGCTTTTTCAGTTAATTGAAAAAGTTTCCATGAATTTTTTTCCAAGGAAATAAAATAAAGCCAATATTAAACCTTAGGATAAAAAAAGTCAATGCGTACACACCTTTTCTCCTTTAGGTCCAGGAAGCCCAGAAAGTCCTGGTTGACCTTGATGGCCCTGAAAAAAGGACCAATAAGTAGACATTCTCTGTACCATCTCTACATCCTCCACCTAAAACCACCAAGCACACTCCAGTGGAGATTGCATTTCTCCACAAGATAAACAAAATTCATTCCATAAAGGGATGAGGCCTAAGTATGCTAGAAAGTTTCACCAGGAGGATTTTATGTTAGTTTGCATTAATTTGGGATGACATCTTTATAGAAAGATTTCTATGCCAGTAACACTTTCTTATTTTCAATAAGAATGTTTACCCCATATCCAGGGATTCCTGGTTCCCCATCAGGTCCCATTGATCCTAATTGACCCTAAAAAAACAGAGGAGAAACAGAGGTTGAAAACAGAAAATTGTTTAAATTGAAACTTGTACTCATTAAATTGTTATCTTTATAGTTTTTTTTTACAGTATGAAATTCTGTCTAGTCTGAAATGGGAGAACAAAAAAATAACACCCTCAGCTTTTGTCTTTACTTTTGGAATGAACATCCTTAATCATATTAAAGAAATACTTTCTGTTGTCAGAATTATGGAGATTACTAGCAGATTCTGGAAATGAAGTTTGTATATGTCAAAGTTTGTAGTATATGCACATCACTGAATATTAGAAAGTAAAGTCTGATAGTTGTTGTCAACAAGGGAATCTCTATTACTCCCTGTGAGTTTCAGATTCTCTAATTAGTATGATTTCAGCCCTGGTCGAAATTGTTAAAAATAAAAATGTTGACTATTTATATGTAATAATTACCTTATGGACTAGTCTTATTATCAATAAAGAAACCACATAAATTAAAGGCTATTGGTACTCCTATGATGCTGAAATGACTCAGACAATTAAAAAAAGTAAAAATGATAATCCTAAAATTTCCTTTCTTTTACATTATCAAAAATGGGGGCCCAAGCTCTCCCTGGTGGCACAAGGGGTTAAGTCTCAGCACAGTGAAGCTATTTTCAGCATGAGTTCCATTTGTGGCCAGGGAGCTGGCCCACATGGCACAACAGACCTCTTCTGACCTACCCGCTGCTCCCCTGAGCAGTGTCCTTCAGTCAATCCACCTATCTTGCTCCCCACTTTGTCTCTGATGACTCCTCTCACATCCATTCCTGCACCTCTACACCCCAGCACTTATATGCATAAATAAATCTTTCAAAAAATGAGGGGGCCCAATGGATTAATGGAGGATTATGGGGGCCTTGATGGTGGGTTTAGTGTGGCAAACCACATGTGAAGAAGTATGACCCTAATGTCTCTGAACTGTGTAAATCAATATTACCTTAATACAAATATTATTCACTCTTCATAAAATATTTTCAACATCACCTTTCATATTTGAGTTCCAAAATAAAGAGATGATGAAATTCAGGCTCACACAAGTACATTACTAGTCAAATACCACATTTAACAGAAGTTCTAATCAATGAAATAAGGAAAATATATGAGGAAGTGATATGATCACTTAGTATAAGTACTTAAATACAAAAATAAATTTCTTTCAGAATACCAAAGAGCGGCAATAAAGATTTTATCAAAAATAATAAAATCCATAAGAAACCAAAAATGGAGCCAGCAAGAAAGGCATAAGAACAGAGATAAAGGAAATGACTTTACTGAAGGATATATTTGGAGATAGGAGGAAATAGGGAGACACACTGAGGTTTCTTTATGGAAAGAATCAATACTAAGGAACTTGAAAAAATGATTCTAAAGTTCACATGAAAGAGGAAATTATTATTAAAAGCTGAAGATTTCTCAACAGACTTATGGAGTACTTGTCCTAATAAATCTCAAGAGATAATGTAACAGTATAGAAATTTAAGCAGTATCCTATTGACCTAGGAATAGAGTAACATTGAGAGAAGAAAATAAACAAAGTGAAAGCAGAATAACAAATTATTTGAGAGTTTAGTGTATGGCAGAGGTAACATTTGAGAAAAGTGAAAAACAGACATCACTAAATAATAGTGAAACAAATGGCTATCAATCTGGGAAAAAGAAAATCAGTCCCCTGCAAATGCAAAATAACAGTCCTCCATATCCCTCACAGACTTAAGAATAAACAGAAAAATAAAAGTACTAGAAGAGTATTTTTTACATATGCTAGGCAAGGAAAGTATTTCTAGTGAAGAAATAACACTAGGATCAACTGTGAAAGCTGACAAATTTAACTATGATAAAATTAAACCTTCTGTAGAGGAAAAGATATGAACAATTAAAATGTAAATAAAAGGGAAATCTAGCTGTAATATATTCTATTATATTTTTGTTAATATTCAAAATATATTGCTGCAAATCAGTAATATTTGCAACAATTTAATAGAATAAGTTTACGTGGACAGGCAGCTTCCAGAGGGAAAAAGTATAAATTAATTATAATCAGGGAATAGAAAAAAATAGAGATACTTCTTTTCATTTATCAGATTGGTAAATATCAAAATGACTAACATGAAATATTGATGGAGAAAGTATAATTTGGTGATACTTCTTAAGAAGGTAGGTTGGGGACATATATTACAGTTTGAAAGCCAGGTATTGCTAAAGGAGAAAATTCCAAATTATGAGCTTATAGGCACTGTATTGAGAAAAATTTATTTTCATGTCTATGTAAAAAATTAACTACTGGGCTCTCTCTGGTGGCACAACGGGTTAAAGCACCACATTATGAAGCTTTCCGAAGCCACTGCAGCATGAGTTTGATCCCCCGCCAGGGAGCTGACCCACATGGCGTGGCAGACCTCTCCTGACTTGCCTGCTGCCCTCAGCAGTGTACTTTGTCAGTCTGCCTGGTATGTTCTCCACTCTGTCTCTGGTGAACCCTCTCACCCATCACACCTTCAGCCTACACCCCAGTTCTATAAGAATAAATAAACAAATCTTTAAAAAAATGAACTACAATATAGTTTTTGAATGCATAAGCCAAAGACAGAGACACATTAGTAATTTAAATAAAAATAATTAAGAAAGACCTAGAGTAAAAAGCTATTAGTAAGGAGCAGAATACTCAAATGCACCAGAGGCAGACCTTTCCCAAATGACAGACAAATCATGCAGTGTTCTCCAAGGGTTTTGGTTAAAAATCTAGCCTCTGTGCACTTAGAATGGACACTAGAAAATACAGATACATTTTATAGATAACCTTATAAAACAGTCAAAAGACAAAATAATTTCCAAAGCATTTTGTACTTCTTTCTTGTTATGTTTTCTGAATATATTAACAACGTAATTTTGCTTTAATATGTTCAGAAGAATCATACTATCCTTGTTTTCAACATCACGAAAAGTCCTTGCAAAATGTTAAATACTATTAGATATTAGAGACTTATCACAGAGGTTAGAAAAAATTTTCCAAATAGCATGTGGAGTCTGCCCATAAAGGAAAAAAGAATCCAATTTTAAGTAAACCTAATTTTCAAAGCAATTTGTAAACCATGACAACATAGTTTTATATAGTTATTAAATCCTAATTCTAAGCGTAAAGCATAGAAACTTTCCTACTTAGAAGTTATAATCTGATTTTTAAAAACCTCATTTCATATTTCATTTCCATTTTGAGTGTTTTTTTCCTCTTTCCTTTTTCATGTCCAGAAACCACTAAGCCATTTAAGTACTGTGGAATGCCTACAATTCTCCACATCCCATGGAGGTAGATTATTTTCAATGGATCAATTGCTTTCTCTGTAAAATTAATCAAGGGATGAAGCTTTAAGGACATGGATGCATTTCTTTTCCATGCACAGTGAACCCAACTCTGGAAACAAATACTGACCACAGCACCTCCAGTTCCTCTGGCACCCTTAGGACCAGTTTCCCCAACTCGTCCAGGAGCACCTCTGCTTCCAGCTTCTCCAGTGGGCCCTACTTGGCCTTTATCACCCTGCAGATATCATTAGCAAGAAAAGCAAGGTAAACAGAAACCACTTACACTTAGATTAATGAGCCATCTGAATAATTTCAGAGAACACTTGTTAAGCAAAATTCTACACAAATAAAAGGAATTCCACGAATTACTTTTATTTAATGTTTCCATGTGCTATCATTGACAAGAATAACAAAGCATTATCATCTGTAGAAAGATATAATTAAAGGTAACTTTGGATAAATTATATTAAAAAATAATTTTGGCCAAAGCAAAAAAAAAAGGGGAGATTTGGTGTTTATGTTGAAATACAAGCAACACATTTTTTTTTTATTTTGAAGTTTATTATGTGGACACATATGAACGTGTGTATGCATGCATATTGTGTTGCTACTATGAGAAGACTTACACTTTTTTGAGTCACCATTTCTACACAGAAATTCTATGACACAGAGATTATTTATGCAAAATATATTGTACTGTATATTCAGGGTCATTGCTCACTGGTTTGGAGTTTGCCTCTAGAACCCCATAATATTTTCATGAAAACTTATTACTTTCTGTTTTTCATTAGGCTGCCTGGTCATCCTGTACCACCAAACTATGGCTGCTCTTAATAAAAAGTGTTATAATTTATTTTGTGAATGTGGAGACAAACATTTTCTATTATTTATCATCAAGTAGATATAACAAAAAATTTAACTGTGACCAGTCAGGAAAACTGTGGAATTCATAGTAATTCTCAGGAGTGCAGGCTATTGTCCCATTTTTTAGATTGATTTTTGATATTGCATTATAAATATAAAAAGAGACTTCAATGTTAGGTTTATTTTCATGAGCAAGAATGGCAACTATAATTTATCCCATTCATTTCTCTTTATTTTTTATTGTCTCCTATACTGACCCCAGATGATTTGAAAGATAAACTAGAGTATATTTAGCAGAAATGGACCTTGGGAAGTAAAATGTGATGTGGTGTGTAGTTTAGGATCATAAATACTTTATTCACAACTGCTGTAGTACAATGGGAAAATCATCTGTCTCACCAATACTTGAAGAAATTACTGACCCTACACAAAGATGGCTGTTTATTAAAATAAAATGTACTCACATTTTACAAATATATTAAAGTAAATAATAAAGTAGTAAATAAAGCATATTCCTAATTTGTGTTTTATTTTTTTGTATGAGAAAGACAAAAATCAATCATTAACTTTGTCAATTTAGAAAAGCTTGTGTTAAAAGCAATTTCAGAAACAATTCTAATTATTTCTTCCATTATACTTCTTATTAAAATTGTTACTAACTAGCACAAGTGGTATAATATTTTACTTTTCTCTATTTTCCTGCCTAAGTTCTACTATACAGGGTAAATTAAAGAACTTTTGGATCTAGGCAAAGGAAAGGAAAATTACAAAGTGGGAAATTTGTCTTTAAATAATTAAGGTAATAAGTACTTCAAAATAGAATTATCTACAAATACAGTATTAAAGCTAAATTTATAGTTCTTTATTACTTCATATACAGTGCAAACAAAAATATTATAGCTTTTTCTAGAACCCCAGGTACATCAAAACAAAGAAAACAAACATGAAAAGATGTAAGAGAAATTAACCTTTTTTCCTGGACGACCTCTTTGTCCAGGTACTCCCACAATTCCTTCAGGTCCCTGAATAGTCCATAAACAAAAGGAAATAAATTGTTAATGAAAGGCAAGTTGAAATTTTTGAATACGTATAACACATAATCATTGAATTGAACACTGGGTAAATGATGGTTACTTTTAACAACAGTATATGTTTGTATACTTATTTAAAAAGAAGTCATGATGATTCACAGATGTAGTTGGTATTGGTGAGTAAAGTTCACATGTACATCATTAGCAAAAATAGACAAAATGAACTGTTCTTTATTATGGGAAGGAAATTATTTGGTTTCAGTGTACCCATTTTAACTACAGAGAATGTAAAAAAGTAAACGAATACATTTTAACAGTTCTGTGAGTTACTGTGGTTAAAGCCTTATTGATTGTATAGCAATACAAAATATATCTAAGTACACAGACCCTAAAAATCACATTAGAGGACTTTTAAAAAGGTATTTTTTGACCTATGAGAAAGAAGGGATATTTTTTCAGACTACTGAGAAAAAGGAGGTGGTCGCATTTTTGAAACAATATTTTCATTTCAAACTGTACTTTGGACAAAAGTAGACTAAAAATTACAATATAAACTTTGTTCATTAAAAATGTGGCCAAAATACCTGTCATGTGAATTTACAAGTCTACAGTGGCTAGGCTTAAATGAGATCCACAGTAAGTCAGATTGCAAGTTCTGAAATAGCCAATAATTAAATATGGTATTTCTTTCATTTGTTGGAAGTGCAAATGGAAATATAAAATTTGTGCCCCAATGCTTGGCAAACTGCAAAAATGTGGTAGACAAGAAATAAATTGTGGTTTACCACTTTGCTATGAATGCTATTGATAAATATTTGTTGAACGAATAAACAGATACTCAAGGAAATGTGCACCTGTGAGAATGTTCTAGCCTTGGAAAGTCATTGGAAATAGAGGCCACACTGGTTTAGTTCTCTTGTTGTTCTAGCTGCAACGGGAGGCTGAAATGACATTTTCACTAATTTGGGAATTCTTTGGGCCTAATATAAAGTTGTAAAAAGAGGCTGATTAACTTTCATGGTGGCTAAGCATGTGGGTTTCTAAAAGTGAGACTGCTCCACTTTTACATCGTGTCTCTGCCACTTAAGAGATATATAGTCAGATCACTTCATTTTTAAAGATCCCAGTTTCCTGTTATAAAAAAGGGCACCATTTTTCTGTTATATAAAAAGGCATAACCTCTTCAAGGGCTCACTAGGATTAAATGAGATAATGCATACAAAACTTAGTACTAGACTTACACCGAAGAGTTAGTTATCACAAGTTCCTGCTGTCTTTTTAAAGTTCATTAGGTCATAGTTAAGTATACAAAAAAAGATATTAAAATGTACAATGAATAGCCCTGTATATGCCAACCATTTTAAGAAACAGAAGCAGGCTATATAATCTAGAAACCAGGTATCATAACTTAAGTTCCCTAAACACAATCACCCTCTTTTCTTGATCAGATTTAATCAGTACCCTCAATTTGCTTATCATTACTATGTACTTCTTTATATTTTTGTTCCATTTATATGTATCTCCAAGAAATACATATTTTGCACCTCTTAAAACTTTCTATGAGCAAAATAGCAGTGCATGTACTTTTTGAAAATTCACCATTTTCTTCCTGGTAAATTTTTGTGGATTTTTATTTCTCTTTCATCCTTTTTTTCTGTCACAGAAAAATGTTTTAATAAACTGCTTGTGCATGCCTGTGTCCTCAAGAGTTTTCTTAGGTTATCTACCCAGGAGTTGAATTGCTGAGTTATGGGACATATGCATCCTCAAATATAAAAGATAATGCCAAACTGTTCTTCAAAGTGTTTTTGTTAGTTTACAATCCTAAGGCATTGCTCTAGAGTTTTGATCAAAATCTTCTGTAATGCTGGATACTATCATATACAACATTTTTCCATCATACAGGTATAAATTGTTTGTAGTTTCAATTTACCTATTGAAACCAGTTATCTTCATACAGTTATTAAGGAGGAACCAGTATCTTCATACAGTTATTAGATATCTCTATGTTTCCTACATTTTATCTATTATTCTTCTAGGCTGTTCTTACTAAATTATGAATGTAAGTTGTTATATTCTTGATATTGGTATTTTTTTAACTCTATAAATCACAAATCTCTTTTCCCAGCCTGCAGTTTATCTTCTCACCTTGCTCATTATCACTTTTGAACAACATATTTTGCAAGTTTAAGGCAAGCAAATTGATAAATATTTTTTCTCAGCATTTCTTATAGTTTGATTCACAAGAAGCCAGAAACTGTTTCCTTAAATGTTCTATTTTGAAGTTTTATTTTCCAAATTAGGTCTTTAATGTAATTGGACCTTTATCCGTGGGTGTGCATGCACACCCATGCACATATACATACTGGTATGAGGCAGAGATTTTTCCGTAAGCTGTCACAATACCATTTACTCAACAGTTCATTCTTTCCTTACACATCTGTGATGTAAATCAATTTATTAATCAAATTTCAAAATAAACCAAAATATCCTAATATGTGATTCTAGGTTATCTTCTATTTCAGGTGGCCTGTTTAGCCATTCAGGGTGGGTAAGTTCCCTTTCATCCACTTCCTATTCCTCAACTTCTATAATTTACTCTTTAAAGTTGTCTTGATTTTGACTCTTTTGTCTTCCATATAAACTTTAACAGCAACAACTTTATTTTCACCAATCAGGTTCTATAAAAAAACATGTAGGGTAAAATAAGCTAATATAAAGAATATGTAGGGATTTGTACTGAATTTGTACTGAAATTGTACTGAATTTATAGACTATTTAGGGAGAATTCATAATTTTTTTATATTAAATCTTCCTCCTATCCATTAATACAAAGTGCTCTCCACTTAACTAGGTCTTTGTTGATGAACTGATACAATTTTAAAAATTTTGTGAACATTTTAGTGGAATCATTCTTAGGGACTTAATTTTGTTATAATTATATTTCAAAAAGTTTTCTAATTGCTTGCTGCTAGTGATATTTTAACTTACATTTAGCATTTTGTTGAGGTCTCCACTTATTCAAGGCCCAGTCTTCTGAAAATATTCCCCTTTTCACTTGTACTGTCAAATTTTTCCTTCTCTATTGGATCATTTCCAGCAACATTCAAACATGGTCAATAAAAAAGTCCTCTTACAGCCCCTTCCTCCTAAAGTCTTAATGCCATCATTTGCATTTTGGAAGTTTGTATTTTGGATCACCCCAAATCAGATGCTGTTATCATTCTATTCCCACCACAAAGTACCCACAGTCCACCATTACAGCTCATTGTGCTCCCTCCCCACCTTTTGAGTCTCTCCTTTTCACCTTCACTCTGTTTCATTTCTAAATTGGCTTCCAAGTGCTAGTTTTTGAATTGGCTTTCTCTCCCTTTGATAGATTTCTCTATACTCCACATATAAAAGACATGATAGAGAATTTGTCTTCCTCCCTCCTTCTGACTCAGCATAATCTCTTCCCGCTCTATATAGGTTTCCGAAAATGACATGAGTTTTTTTTTTTGATTGCTATTAAAATATATTTTAAAAATCTATTTTTCTTTTGCCACTGTTGTCTAAAAATATTTTGCATATCCCAAGGTCGTGAAGATTTGCTTCTATGTTTTCATCTAAGGCATTATAGTTTGAGCACTTACATTTAGGTCAACGACCTTTTATTTACTTATTTCCATGTGGATATCTGGCTCTTTCAAGACCATTTGTTGAAAAACAGTTTTATTTTTTTTTTTCACTGAATTGTTTGTTACATCACAATTCTGTGCAATTCAAATTAATTTTATTTTTTTCCCCCTGGAATTTACTTCATCTTTTAGGGTAGTCAATGATACATTCTAAACAAAGAGTGAAATAGAGTGATCTCCATCAGGAAATTCCCAGCAGAGATTCTCATCAGTTCATCTTCTGTTTGAAACCTTTCAATAGCTTCTTCCTTGCGTTTTTGAATAAAACCCAAATTTCTTAGCAAGGTTTAAAAATCTGTTACAATCTGCTTCTTACCTTTCTCTTCAAGCTAGTTCTTTGCCTAACTGTTTCATTTTTATTCTTCAGGTCTCTCTTGACCATTTCTTGTCCAGAGTAATTTTTTCTCACCACCCATAGGCAGTTATTCTTTGTCATCATTCCATTTATTTCTGTCATCATACTTTGCATAACCTGCAATGACTTGTCTATTGTTAGCATTCTCCATGATATAAATCTGAGGTCAGGGGTACCCAATGTTTAGCAGAGTTCCAAAACTTTGTTGAATTAATGAATGCATCAATAAATTTCATAAAGTTATAGTCTGTAAGGCTAATAAAAATTTAGAGATGAGGAATTAATGTTTTTGATTTTTTTTAAGATTTATTTATTTGTACATACAGAACTGAGGTACAGGCCAGAGGCTCAGGGGCAGTGAGAGGCTTCACCAGAGACAGAGTGGGGAACAGAACAGGCAGATCTATGAAGTACACTGCTGAGGGGAGCAACGGGCAGGTCAGGAGAGGTCTGCCATGCCATGTGGTCACCTCCGGGGTAGGCAGGAATCAAACTCATGTGGAAGTGGCTTTAACTTCTCACTGCAGTGCTTTAACCCGCTGCACTACCAGGGAGGGCCTTTGTTGTTTTTTAAGCTAAAGTATCTTTTCTTCCAAAGTCTATACATTAAGAAGATATACAGGTATCTTTTTCTGATTCAGAAGGATAGGAGAAAGCTCTGCCAAATGAGTATCCTCCCTGACACAATCATTTTGGGAATTTCTCAATACCTCCCCTCCCTTGATTAGGCACAATGTATAAACTAAGAAATGGAAGATCGATTCAGTCTGAGATCCACAGCTCTTTATAGTTGTAGATAGGGCTTGAACATTTGCACAGTGGCCAATATAGGGCTCTTTCTTTTCCTGCATAGCTTTATGACACAGCAATTCAGAATAAACAAGCCCAATGCTGGAGCCATAGGAATCATTTAGAAGGTAAAGACTTGGATAATTCTTTACTCTTTCCTACCACTAATCCAAAACTCCCCAAGTCATTTTCAGGGTTTCCAAGGAAACCTCCACAGAAACAAGTCGCATATATCTTATTATTCCTTTCTAGTGAATGGAGAATAGAGGAGTAACATTCCTCTCCCCTTTATTACTTTAAGATATTATTGATAATGTTTATTTAATAACAAATGATAGAATTAGAAAAAGATCTTAGTGAAAGAACTTCTCGGGAAAGGGTGCTTTTTTGTTTTCATCATCTCATAACATAGTCATCTATATTTGATATCACACTCCTAAACAGATGGAAACAATCACACTCGTGAAACAGCCAACCAAATTTTGTCCTAAAGGAATAAAACAATTTTATTTTCAACTGTTCCCTATCCAGAGAAACTTTCTCTCACTGTCCGGTGAAAACAGGTTTCTCTTCCCTAAGCTGGCATTCCTACCCTTAAGCACTTATTCTTTTTTCATCATTCCATTAATTTCCATCAACTTTGGAGTTGATAGCTTCACATCTGCTTAGATCTTAGATACCACAGTGGTAGGTTTTTAAGCAGATGACAGACCATAAGTCAGGCAGATGTTTTTTCTCAGATGCTTCCAAAAACTTTTCTCATACAGAGTTACACATTCAGGCAACTGAACATTTTAACACAGAATTCAAACATAAAATACACAATTTATTTTCTGCTCAAAGAAGTCTATATTAATTTGGGAATCTGTTACTGATACGTCCTTACAGTATTTTTCAACCCATCTCACTTCCCAACCTTGTAACGAGGAAGAGAGAAACTTCTTCACATGAGAAAAAGATCTATTTCTTTTGCTCACTCTTTATTTAAAAAACAAAAGGTAGCATCCTTGTGGCAGAATTTTTTAAAGTGCAAAAATAAATTCGACACCAGGCTGTCTGATTAAGCAACAGTTCCTTGGATCATGTTATTCTTTTGAAAAAAATATGTCATGGCATTTTTATTAAGTTTATGAGCTGAAAGGCATTTAAAATTCCAAGGACAACAACAAAAGAATAAAAAGGAAGCACACATGTGTTGTTACTAAAAACGGCACAAGGATGTGTATAAGGCAGGGTTGTTCCTGGGGAAAATTATGATGCAAATGAAATCATGTTTATCATTTTCCATGCCTTGTTGTGAACCCCTTTTTCATTTCTGCTGTGCCTACACCAGCTGTCATGGTGTATCATCCCTGAGATTCCTGGTTATGTTATCCCCAGGGCATGGTTAGGTTTTTCTTTTGCTTAGTTCAGTATTCTCTATTCCCATCTCCAAGGGAACTAGACTATTGACTAAAAAAAAAAAAAAAAAAAAATCAGTGCTAAAATATTAATTATTATTAATTTCTTATTTAGAATCACTTCATAAGAATTCTCAGAAAGACTGGGTGACATTCAAACTTTTTTTTACACTTAAAAAATTCTCCCTGGGGCCCTCCCTGGTGGTGCAGCAGGTTAAAGCACAGCACTGAGAATCTAAAGCCGCTTCCGCATGAGTTCGATTCCCGCCTGCCCTGGAGGTGACCACATGGCATGGCAGACCTCTCCTGACTCGCCTGCTGTTCCCCTCAGCAGTGTACTTCATCCATCTGCCTGTTCTGCTCCCCACTCTGTCTCTGGTGAAGCCTCTCACTGCCCCTGAGCCTCTGGCCTGTACCCCAGTTCTGTATGCACAAATAAATAAATCTTTAAAAAAAAATTCCCCCTTATGCAAGTCACATAGGTGAAGATTCTTTAAAAAGTAAGAGAAATAAAAGAATGAGAAAATAAAATCTCCCCCCCCCCCAAGTAAAGGGATGTTTGTACTTTCTCAGCACCATTTACTTGTCTCCTTTGTGAGTTCAGTCCTGATGCTTATGAAAGAAGGTTAAGTTCTCTGAAGAATGGACTTTACAGAGGTAATACACAAGTCTTTGGCTGATCACAATATTGAGAAGAGTGGTTTAAAGGAACAGAGGTCAGGAAATAATGGAACTGGTATTGTCTGTTATTTTACCTTCTGTAAATCTCTTCCTTAGCTTTCTCCAAGTCTGAGCTCAATTTAAAAGCTCTATAATGGTAGATACTAAAGCACTCTAAATTGGGGTACATTAAAAAATATAGGTTATTGGCTCTCCCTGGTGGTGCAGTGGGTTAAAGCACATCACTGAGAATCTAAAGCCACTTCCACATAAGTTCGATTCCCGCCTGCCCCGGAGGTGACCACATGGTGTGGCAGACCTCTCTTGGCCCACCCACTGCTTCCCTCAGCAGTGTATTTCGTCGATCTGCCTGTTCTACTCCCCACTCTGTCTCTGGTGAAGCCTCTCACCGCCCTGAGCCTCTGGCCTGTACCCCAGTTCTGTATGCACAAATAAAATAAATCTTTAATAAAAAAAATAGATTATTGAAGGGATTTTATGAACACATGTAAGTGAAGTAATATTGCAATGTGTCTTGACCAATGATGTCTAAAGTAATTTTGGGGTAAATCAGTAAAGTTTTGTATTGCTGTATAAGAATACCTATCACAGTTTTCTAGGACTTGGAGAGTGGGAGAGAAAAGAAATGGGTATTTTATTACTTCTATAAAATCAGAGAGGGAAAAAATACTTAATTTGTTAAAGCTCAGCTTGTCAGGCCATGCTTTTCTTCTGCTTTACCCTCATTCTTCAAAGTTGCTTTGAAATGCAAGTATAAGAGGTGATATAGAATTATTTTAATCAACACTAAAGGAATTATAATCATGGAAAAATAGTATACCGGACACTGTGGAGGGAATTCCACTTTTAAAGAGCTATGCACTTTCTGGGGGAAGAGACCCAAAGGCTTCAAAGTTAGTGTACCATCTCTAAAAGGCTGAAAAGGCCACCAGGGTCCAGAGGAAAGAGAAGTCAGTTTCTGGCAGGGCCACAAGTGATTACTTAGAAGCTATAAGAACACCTCTAAAGCAAGAAAGGAAGGATAAAGAAGTAAAGAAAGGATACTCTTGGGGGAGATTACACACTGAAAGATACTAACTCAGGAAAGGGAACC
The DNA here is from genome assembly GCF_000260355.1 of Condylura cristata. Classification (NCBI taxonomy): domain Eukaryota; kingdom Metazoa; phylum Chordata; class Mammalia; order Eulipotyphla; family Talpidae; genus Condylura; species Condylura cristata. The sequence goes on from NW_004567109.1 coordinate 52,643,687, forward strand.
GTAAAATAAAACAATAACATGACCAGAGAGGCTAGATCTATAAGGATAGAACAAATACAATAAATAGAATAATAAGAGAAAAGCTTTCTCACCGCTAATTTACATCTTCCATTTGCCTGAAAATGAGAAATTTAAGTATGGCATTCACATTTCTCTTGAAAGAAGGAAGCACAATGAAATATGGTGGTTTACTATGGGTGATTTGGTGGTGGGTGTAGGAAGGTGACAATACCTGATAGAGATATCCAAATATTACCTCAATTAAAAATAAAGTACATAAAATAATTTCCCTTGAAGTAGCACTACAGTTTAGGACCAATACTGTTAAGCTTACAGAACTTAAATACAACTTACAGAGGATTTATTATTTTAGCTGAAGCTATATATCACTTTATAGCAATGATGTCAGTTCAATGAAGAAAAACCAGAAATATTTAATAAAGTATATTTGAGGCAAGACAAAACCTTCCCCATCAAATATTTTAGAGCAGGCGTTCCATGGCTGAGGTGACATCATCAAGATGGTGGCATAGGTCATTTCTAATTTCAGTCTCTCACACAAAAGACCAAGTAGCAATTACCCACAGAGAAGATATCACTGAGAAAATTCTAGATCCTGAAAGTGAGACTGAAGCACTCCACTGAAACAGAGACCTAAAAGGAACTAATTAAAAGGGTAAGAGGTTTTATTTCGATAGCACCATCTTTTCCACCACGCAGCATGGCACCAATGCCAGCGTGCCCCCTGGTCCCACAGCCCTGTCCCATTGCTCAACACAGCCTCTGACCATATCCAAAGTTGAAATTCAGCCCATGACCCTGGCAAACTGCAGAGCATGGCTCCACCAACAACATGGCCTGGACAGTAAACCTATTCAACCAGGAAGCATAAAGTCCAGTCACACCCATTTATGAGATACAGCTGGGGGTCCCCCCTAACAAGAGAGTATCACACTGTATGACCTCAAAATGTATAAATACAAAACTATAGTTTTTCAAGCATTATGGCAGTGGTATAAAAGCAGACAAATAAAACAATGGAACAGGATCGAAATCTCAGAGAAAAGCAGTGATTCACATTCATGGCCAACAAGGGCATGAAAAAGTGAGCAACATTGCTAGTGATTAGAGAAACATAAATTAAATCCATAATGAGATGGATACCGGTTAGAATGGCTATCACCAAAAAGACAAGAGGTGAAGTTCTGTGAGGATGTGGAGAAAGAGAAATCCTGTGTATTTCTTGGTAGAGTATATGGTAATATTATGGATGAAGTTATGGAGGTGCCACAGAAATTTAAACTTTACCAGATAAGCCAGCAGTCCCACTTTCAGACACATATCCAAAGGAAACGAACACAGAATATTAAAAAGATATCCCATGTTTATTGCAGCAGTATTCACAATAACCAACCTGTGGGATCAACTTAAGCATCATTTGATAGATGAATGGATAAAGAAAATGTAGCCTTACAATAAAAATGAAATATTGAGTTATGAAAAGAAGAAAATTTTACCATTTGTAAAAACATGGATGGACCTTGATCCAATATGCTGTATGAAACAAATAGTGTATGATCTTATTTATAAATGGAATCCAAAATATCTAAACTCATAGGAACAGAGTGGACTACGGTTGGCAGGAACAGGGGTTGATGAAGTATGCAAACTTCTAATTATACGATAAACTCTAGGTAGCTAATTGATATCATGGTATACAATTAACAATCTGTAACACATATTTGAAAATTACTAAATATAGATCTTAGAAATTCTTTTTTATATATATAATAGTTTATTTTTACATCATTTTGTGCATTTTCCCATCTTATTTGCAATCCCCTTGGGCTTCCCATCACCAAATCACTCATGTACCAGATCTTAATCTTGCCATACACATACACAAAAGGGAGCAAGGTGAGGTGAGGAAAGTGTTAAATAACTTATTATTGGGTAATCATTTGTATAAATATCATTGGAACACAAGTATATATCAAGTTACATAATGTTCATGTTATATATATATGTCAATACTATCTCAGTAAGGCTGAAGGAAAAACAGAAGTTCCATGGTTTATAGTTCACATAGAAAAAGTATCTTTTCCATGGAGTCCTCCAATTACCTATAGGATATATAAGGCCATCATAAGTTGTGTGTGTGATGAATACTACTCAGCAATCTAAAAGGATAAAGTCAAGGTATTTGCAGCAACACGGTTGAAGCTGCAGGGGATTATGCCAAGGGAAATCAGTCAGGAAAAAGATATATACTAGTTGTCACTTACCGGTGGAATATTGTGAAACCAAGCTCAGTGTCAGACAAAAGCCGAACTTTGAAGGCTGACCACAGATATTTCAGAAGATGGAAGAAGTCGGGGAAAGTGTGGGTGTGGTGGGGAAGGCATAAAGCACTACAGAGAAGAACTATGGGTACTTTGGTGGTGGGAGTGCTATTGTGATTAGACCTGATGGGACAGGAATCCTATACTGTTGAAACAGGATGTAAACCAATGGTACTTCAATACAAGTAACAATAATAATTAAAAAAAATTATGTGTGCATGTGTGTGTGAGATGCATAGGGGACAGAGATTACTGGGGATCTGACAATGAACTTTAGCAGAACTTACCTGAGGGCCCATCACACCGGGTCTACCTAAGGGCCCTGCAAGCCCTGGTGATCCTGTCTCTCCTTTTTCTCCATCCTCTCCAGGATGTCCCTTCTCTCCTGGGGTTCCCTGTAATGCAGTAAAAAAAAAAAACAAAAAACAAAAAACAAAAAAACAACAATTAAGACTGGAAAAGCAGAAAACTACTTGTATCATACAGTAAGTAGATTTTTTATTTGGCACACAATATTCAAAAAAATTCATAGAAATATTTACACATTATATTAAAAGTATAATGTACCTTTAATCCATCTTTCCCTTGGAGACCTTCTTCTCCAAGAGTTCCTGGTTCACCCTATTTTGTAGTAGAAATAATTGGATTTATTATTTTGCTACATGATTTATCTTTATTTTTGCCCTTAGCATCTACAGAAAGTAGAGTTGTGTACATTTACTTCCATTTCTACTTTTATTTCTAAGGAGGATTTAACAGTAAGAGCATGAGTTAATTTAGCTTGAAAAGCTCTGATGGTGGTTATAAATTCAAATACAAGATAGGACCAGAATTTTAAGGTCTCTCAGGTGATTAATGGTGACATACATTAACTTGGTAACTATGGAAATTTATGTAGCCTAATGTATGTTTCTGAGTTCAAGGATAGCATATATATCGTGCACCTCATAAAACTGTATTACTTTGCTATACTGAAGTTACATTAATGTAAATTAAATTTACTTCAGTTAAATTTTGATCAATATACCACAGTTTTAGGGTGTGTATTTTCTATCCTACAAAAGAGAAGCAAAGATTAAGTTCTTGATAATCATCAAGAAACTATCGTCTAGCTACAGAACTTATGGAAATGTGGAGCTGTAATTATGAAGCTTAAAGTAGCATTGGCTCTCTTGCTGTGTGAAGCATTTATAAGTAAACTAATCAGGGCTTTTTCATGGCTGTCCCATTATCTCCACCAGAGATATTTCCATTACTCTGATTTTCCGCTACCTACTCCTCTGTAATAAAAGGGAAAATGAAAGAAACAGGATGCAAAGTTAATCCCCTTACTTTGCCTTTTAGTAAATAAATGCTTCTTAAAATGATCTCAGCCCCTGCTACCTTGTTAAAAAAAACAAACAAAAACCACAGGTCAAAGGTTGTCTCTATAAATTCTATAAACTAATTACAACTATTTACAATTATTTCCAGAATCATGTGAACATTGCATTATTCTAATTTTTTTTTGTTTGTTTATCTATTTTGTTCGGTCAGGAAATATCCTAAGCATTGATCACTAGAATTTGTCAATTTCTTCTTAATGCCAACATTAAGAAACAGCAGTCACAATTACTCCACGTATTTGGCCAAGGTTATGGAGAGTAATTTGGACTCTGAGAAAAGGATATAAGAGGTTAGGACTCTTAAGGCTACTATTTTATACAATGAGAATATTTTAAAACGATCAAAGATGAACATTTTTTTTATAATGCACCAGTAAGATTTATTATGCTATTTTCTGAAGTCTTTAGGCTAAATCTCGGGCCTCTGAAATAGGCTCGATATGAAATGCATTAAGACAGTCTCTAAGCACTTACTCGTAACCCGGGCTCTCCAGCAACTCCAACAGTGCCTGATGGTCCAATATCGCCCTGAAGAAACAGAGGAAGATTAAAATGCTGTGTCCAGTAATCACAGAGGGCATGTCATAAGGAAAGTTCCTGTTTTATCCACTATTCTCCCCTTGTTTTCAAGAAGGTGTGTACTTGCCATCAAGTAGAAAACATAGGGGCCTCAATGAAAATTTGGAAACCCTCCCCTTTATTGTTTAGGATGATTACCTTTGTACCAGGCTCGCCTTGTAGACCAGATTCTCCCTCAATACCCGGAGGTCCCTAGAAGAGAATGGTTAGACACATTTGCACACAGATTCACCAATTACAGTGGGAACAACAAGCTCAAAATAAGATGCATTCATTTCTAGCTCAAGATATCTATGCCTAGGAGAGAGTCTTTGCTGCCCCTTTATTAATTTTTGGCCATATAATTTCTGAGATCTTACAACAATTCAAATGCCAAAACAGTATCATTCTACATCAGGACTTTTAAGACCAGTTGTTTCTAATTCTCTCCTTCTTTAATCATGGGCAGACTGATAGACAAACTACCTCCCAATTGTTTTTTTAATTTTCTACTTTCCCCTTCTGATATTCTGTGTTTTTGGACTTTGTGGTCTCCTCATCCACTACTATGGAAACTTTCAGAAAATTTTTAAAAATCAGTTTTCATTATTGGTTTTATTATATCATTTAGTAAAAATAGAAATTTTTTGTATTGAGAAAGATTAATAAATGAATACATTTAAGTTGGTTTCAGTTGGAAAGCTTTGTTTCCTTCAGTCATAAAAACATACAACATCTTTCAACTTCTGACTATCTAGGTCTGGAGAGCCAACAATTACTGTTGTGTTGTTTTTGTGTCTCAGAGATATTTATCTTGCTTTTGAGCAAATTATGTCTGTTCTTCTCTCCCCATCTTTTTTCCTGTCCTCCAAACTCCATCCTTTCCCTCACTCCCACTGCTCTCTTGTTCTCTAAAGACAAGACTGGGGCTTTTCATTACTCTGTGTGTGTGTGTGTATACAAATATACAATTTGAAACACACACATGTATACAGTTCCCATGACTTTATATTAGAGGGGTAATTTAAAACATTCACTCACTATTATTTTACCCAAATTTTCTGTTTGCTTTTGATTTTTTAGGGATTTCTTAACATTTCAGATCTATGGTTGAGAAACTTCTTTGTAATAACTAGAAATGAGAATATGTCCCTGAAGCATTAAACATTTTCCTTGATTGAGATGACATAGGTTTACAGCACAGTACATATTTGGAGGTATAGATTCATACCTCTTCAAATATATGTTACTGTACTCACCAACAAGATACCCAGAGTCTTCAGGAGAGGAAGTGTCTATTTCTGTTTTGACTCAGGCTTACAATCCATATTCACTTCTTTTAAAAATGAAAACTATACACACACAACAGTACATATGGATTTATAACAAACACTGTAGCCACATTCACCAAAGGCCATTATTTAAAAAAAAATTTCTAATGTCAATGCTATATTCAGGAAGTATGCTTTTTGATAGTCCACCTTACTGGAAGCTTATTATAAGCTTAGTTGCTTTATACTTTTTGTTTTACCAGTACTTACTCACTTCTAGGAATTCTACTGTTTAAATTTCCTTTTAGTTACCTTTGTGATGTTTGGGTTACTAGAGGCAGTACAGTCTGTTACTTAAAAGTCTCTGAAATGAGACTGGGTTTCTGAGGTATCATAAATGATAGAATTTAGTATCTTATGCTTGAGAGAGGATTCCAACTGTTTAGGACTTCCTTCATATCAAAATTGCCTTTAATCTCATAGACCTTCTCCAGTCTCTAATTTTTCCTGTCTCCCAGTTCCCCTTTCTTTTCTTTCTTTCTTAGCTTAAACAGTCAGTCTTTTGATCTCTGTGTACCACTTTACCTATGCCAGTGCTGGATCGGCATACTATTGTAAACTGCCTTCTCTATTTCTAATCTCAGTTGAAAACTGGAAAAATGACACTCTTGCACAAAGAGGCATCATTACATAATAAGAGGCATCACTACATAATCATTCCCATGCTTATGAGAATGGGAAGAGATCATATGAATTTAAATCCAGGTTCTACCACTACTAGAAAGTATTCCTCTTGAGGAAGTTTTTTAAAACTATTTTTTCCCTTAGTTTCCTCACCTTAGAACGAGAATAAGTATACCTACATCATAGAAGTGTTGTAAGAATTCATTAACATGGTAAAACACACGAATGCCAGGAGGCATTTAAAACTGCTCCACAGATGCTAACTATTATCATGATGTTAGTAATATGATACAAATTTAGTCTTCTACTTCAGCTTGAATTTAGTAAGATTAAGAGGGAAAATTCCACATGAGTTGAAGCTATCAAACCAAGAATTCTTAGGCATTATTGCTCATTAAAGGCACTGATAATATAATTCAAAGCTGAGGAAGAGAAAGTACAGTTAAACATTAAGATTCAGAAAGTCTTATGTCAGGAGGAGAATAAGAGAACACAGAAGAAACAGAGGAAGAGACGTATATCTGACTTATATAGTGCTAAAAGTTAACAAACAACAAAAATGAAGTAAAGTGTCACCTCCCAATGTTCTTCTATAAAGGAAATTTACTTTCTAGTGAAGGATTGTCAATATAATTCTAAATCACTGGAGGGGAAGTATTTGCTCACATTTTGTTGTCACTTAAATGAGTTGTTAAAAGGAAAACTTTAAATGTGTACAATTAGGTGCAATAGTCATCCTTGACTTTATTTTTCGACTATGAAAAAATTACTATAGAATTGTTCTTCATACAATATGGCTTACATATCAACGTTTACCTCAGGAGGGTCTTAAAATAAGCATTGAGTAATGAACTAACAAGAAAGAACTCCCCCAAATTACCTCAGCACCTGTTTCTCCAGGGGCTCCAGTATCGCCTTGAAGTCCTCGTGGTCCCTACATTAAAATAAGATCTAAGATCTGAGAATAAAGTTTTTTTTAATTAAAACGTTTAATTTATTAAAACAGCTATTCTTAAGATTAATACCCCTGAGTCTGACTTTCATCTTACCGCCTCTACAGTCCATCCTCTTCTACTAACATACATTACATATAGAATTTCTTCCAAATATATCCTTAGACCTCCTTTTCTTACTCCTATATACTTTAGGCCACTGTCTCCAATGTTTCATCAATACATTCTTCTGCTTCATAACTACTGCCTACTTCACAATTCTCAAAGGCATCTCCAATCCAACTTGGCTACACTGAATTTATAAATGTCCATTCTCAAACCTAGTTCTCTAATGATATTCCTGACATCTCATTAGTTCTTCAAGCCAGAAGTTTAGGAATCATATGCTCACCTACAGTATATCTCTTGTTGATTTTATATTCTTTTGAATATTTTACATCTATCCATTTCTTTCCTCTACTAGTCGAAAGGACTCTTTGATCTAGATTACTGTAAAAGGTCATTCTTAGTCCTTTGTTATTGATCTCTATTTTCTCATTTAAATTATCTTTTTTTTTTTAAGATTTATTTATTTTATTCATACAGAACTGGAGTACAGGCCAGAGATGTGGAGGGTGAGAGGATTCACCGGAGACAGAGCGGGGAGCAGAACAGGCAGATCAACGGGGAGCAGCGGGAGGGCCAGGAGAGGTCTGCCACGCCATGTGGTCACCTCCGGGGCAGACGGGGATCGAACTTATGCGGAAGTGGCTTTAGCTTCTCAGTGCGGTGCTTTAACCCACTGCGCCACCAGGGAGGGCCCTCATTTAAATTATCTTTATGAGGGCCTTGCCTGGTGGCGCAATAGGTTAGAACCCAGCACTGTGAGGCTGTTGTATCCACTGTAGCACAGGTTCAATCCCCGGCCAGGGAGGTGACCCACATAGTATGGCAGACCTCTCCTGACCTGCCTGCTACTCCTCTCTATTCTTAGAGTAAAAATACAAATTCTAGGGAAGAGCATTCATGAAGCTGTATGTGGTTTGGTCCCTGTCTCCTTTTCCACCCTCGCCTTGCAGTGTTACCAGCTCATGATTTCTCACTGGAATGACCTTCCCATATTTTTTCCCAGGTAATTGATATTTCAGATCACAGCTCAAATGATTTTCCTAAGGGAAGGCTACACAATCCCAGATCAGGGTGGTTTTTCTGTTATTTTTCTGTTATTCTATTCTCACAGAGCTGGATGGATTTTGATACTTCATGGAAGGCAACAGTTGGCAATTATTAGTTTACCCCTGTGATATTTATTTCATGCATACTGCTCTATTGGACTGAAAATGCCATGCTTACACTACATTGCAAGTACAAGTTCTTAACAAGTATCTGTTTGTTGAATGAATGGCCAATACTTGTACTGTAGTGAAGAAATCAGGTTTTGAAAATTGTCTGGAAAAAGAAACCAACTCTAGCAGGTATTGGAGATATAAAAGCTAAATATGCCTAGTTTATTATTCTCAAGTATAAATGTCTCAGTCTCTCTTCTAAGTCCATTATTTTACCAATAATATTCTTATTTCCTTTTCTTTTCTGATATGACCATGCTGCTTGCATATATACAGTAGAGTCCATTACATCCATTAGAAAATGATTTATATTTTATTTACTGTCTCACTGAACTGAATGTCAGTTTCAAGATGCTGTTAAGCAATTTAGTCATTTATGGCTACCATAATAAATTTTTCCTTATATAAACTCCAAGTATTATCTCTGCTATTTCCACAACTCTACTGACACACTTAAATATGTTCTTTATTTAGACTAAATTAGTTTTCGGTCCATTTCACTCCATCTGATATTACTAGCTAAAATGATCATGCCTTGTGTAAGTGACTTTTTGTCAATTCAGTATAATAAACACATACTGGGTAGAGCATATACCAAGGAAGAGGATTACAAATAAAAAATGGTGTTTGCTTTAAGGAGCTACAGAGTTCTCAGAAGAACGACATATTTAACTAAACAAAGCTAAAGATGGTTGCATTATTTTTGGATGAAGTAAAGATTAGAATTAGGATGACTGGTTAAACTGTACAAAATAGGGAGAAGGTTATGATTTAATAACATCAATGCCATATCTAAGATGATTTGGAATAATTTTCTATCATCGAATCTTTACTGTCTAGAGAGTTCATATCATAGGGGAATGATGTAAAGGAAGAGAGGGACAGTTTGGTTAAATAACTCTTTAAGGGTTAGAATTTTCCACTTGCTATTAGCTAAATGAATTATGCAAAGGTCACCTGTAAACATTTGTGGCAACTGATGGATAACATTAGTTCAGTGGTTTGAAATACTACATTGTATTGTAAATCTTACAAGCCTGTTACAGCATATTATATCTGATACCACCAGCCAGAAGAATGACTTCATAGGCAATAAAGCATAAATTGTGAGAAAGTAGGTGACAAGTTCTTTCCTTTTTATAATCCATTTTCCACGGAAAGTTTGCAATTGAGCAGTATTTATGAAATTGCATTTGTATTTTTGAGGTAACAGCATTTCTATCATATTTGTACCTTTTGGCTCATCTGATGTAGAATTTGGCTTCTCTAAATGGTCTTTTATTATAGAGTTGGGCTCATAAGTGTGATTGTGTGTGTGGCAGTGTAATAATTATTGTACAAACAGTGAGTCATTCAGAAGGAAAATTTCTGAGATTCAATAAGACAGAGTTATCTTTGTGGGAAACAGAAATAGGTGAAATTTTAACAGTTCCACAAAAACAGGAACCAATTTAACTATATGAAACCAGGAAGGCAAGACTCTAAATCCCCAGCAAAATTCTCATGCTGCTTTCATAAACTATCAGACACATCAGGGCAATATAATGGAAAAATAAATATACATTATGAGAAAAACACAATAAAAAATAATAGAGAGAAAAACTTACTGGTTCTCCTGCAAGACCCCTATCTCCTGTGCTCCCAGGGGGACCTGGTAATCCCTGCACAAAGGCAAAAGTTGAAAAGCAGTGATTCTTGAAAGTGTTTTTTTTTTAACCTCAGTTTTACTTAACCAACCTACCCATCCAACTTTTCTGTTTACCTCTATTTGTGTGTGTGTGTGTGCTAAAATATATGTACATAAAATTTGACTTTTTAAGAATTTTTATGTGTGCTTTGGTGGCAGTTAAGTACCGTTAGGTTACTGTGCGACCATGACCATTTACAATACATTATTTTCAGAAATGTTTATTGTCTTAAACTGAAGACTGAAATGTTTATCTTCTTAAACTGTCTTCATTCAGTAACTTCCTATCACCTCTTCCTTCTCCAGAGAACTACCAATCTGTTTTCCATCTCTGTCAATAAGACTCTCTAGTATCTCACATAAGGGAAATCACCAAGCATTTATTGTGTGTCTTGCTTTCACAAAGCATGCCTTCAGGGTTCATACATGTTACAAAATTATGTCTCAAGACTTCCTTTTTAAGGCTGAAAAAAGTACCATTTTATTTATATACTACATTTTATTTATCCATTCACCAATCAAGAAGTATTTGAGCTTTCTATCTTTTGGCTTTTGTGAGTAAAGCTGCTATAAACATTGATATACAGCCATATATTTGAATCCCTGTTTTCAATTCTTCTGGATATATAGGAGTTCTTTGTATCTGCCTGTGTTCTTTTATTTAATGCACACTCCAGTGACAATTACCCATCATTATTTAAAATTGGGGTTTTTATATTTTTAATATGTTTTCCCCCAAAATCTCATCTTTGCAATGTTTCAATATGTATGACTTAAGCCCTTAAAAATGGAAAGGCACATGAGTCTGACAACCTAGTGGACCAGAAATAATCAAATTATACACTTCCACTGTCCTTTCCCCATACTTATATCATGCTTACTGATTTTCATGATAATGAATTTGGCTAGGGAAGTGTAATCCAAATGGCATAAACTCAAATTCCAGGTTCTTTCTGACTCTCCCATTCAAAGATCATTGATCAAGTACTTTGTGCCAGAACTAGTGACTACAAAACATGATCTTTGTCTCTTAGCAATTTGTGCCTTCTACATTATTTACCTTAGGAAGGCTGGCAACTATAAACTGTTTCACATTTATCATTTTTCCTTCAAGTAATGTCTAAGAAAAATTGTGTTGTATAGAAAGTAAAGATATCCAAAATTCCTATCAACATGCAATCTTCTAAATAATCATCATCAATGCTATATTTAGTTATGTATGGTTGTCTGGCGAGAGACAGGAGATATGTTTTCCCACTTTATAGGGAATAAGATATTTAATGGAGATCAAAGTCAAGATTAACTAAATGTTAAATTTATCATACAAGGATTTTAAAGTAGCTATTCTAGATATACTCAATAATGTCACTGAAAATATGCTGGTGAAAATTCCTCTTGGCACATCAGAGTCACCAACTGGAAGTCAAAGATAAAAAGAGAATCATGAAAGCAGCAAAGAATATGACATATTCAACAGAGGAATAATGAGGAAGGTAGGTGTGGGCTTTTCATCAGAAATATAATGGAGGCTGAAGAAAATGACATGTTATCTTTGCAGTGCTGGATGAAAATAAGGATAAGAAAACCTATCAACAGAGAATTCTGCGTTTGGTGATAACAGCTTTTAAGGATGGTTGTAAAATAGACATTTTCATAAGCAAAAAACTAAAAAAATTCATCACAAGCAGAAATTGACTGGCAGTTTAATGGAAGACCTATGAGTTGCATTAAATGATAATGAAAAGGCCAGAAAGAGGAAAAGCATGGGTACATTTTTTAAAAAAAAAAACTTCTATGTAAATATTCTGAAGCTTATCATTTAAGCTCTTTTTATTTATATTAAAGAAAACAGAGACTACATAGCTATTAGGAGTGTGCTCTAGAAGAAAGGTCAGTGTGACCTTCAATATATCTTTTCTACTACACAGCACTGCCTGTGTAATAGACACCAAGATTACTGTGCAAGATCAAATAAATCTTTGTGACTGTCTGGATTTCTTGAATTGATAGATCCTAACTTCCCCAATATCTTAAAATTATGTTTCATTTCCATCAATGTAGGTACAGTGCTAAGAAATCTCAGAACTATCCTAGACTCTTGACTTAGTGTTGAGCCCAAGTCATCCACTAAAATAACTTTACTCTTCCAATAGTCTATGGAAATTGCTTGCAGTAAGTTTTGGTTACAAAATAGTCCTAGTTTTTTTTTTTTTTACTTAATTGAGAAAGCCAAACATCAAATTTCATTTTATTTAGGCATATCTGACAGTCTGAAAATGAAAGTGAAATTCTAAGGAATGTATGTAAATTGAGTAAATAATTTTATTTCTCTTGGCCTGATTTTTCTAAAATAAGATAAGCTCCAAATTTATCCACTCATTGGGACATACTACCTTTGTAATAAATAAAGTGTAGTGAGGCAGAAAGAATCCATAGAAATCCCATTTCTATTAATTTAATAGAAACCCCAATAGTAAATATTAACACTCAGTAAATGTTTTTCTGGGATGACTTCAGAATGCAGTTTCACATACAAGTTCCTTGACTGTATAGTGTCATTTTTCTTTCTGGTCTCTCTGATCCATTAGGTTGACCTCTGTCAAATGTAATGCTATTAAGGAAACAACAGGCAGGGGGCAGCAGATTTCAACGAGGGACAGCAGATGAAGTCACTGACAGAGTAGCTCCCGAAACAGTTGTATACAGTCCCTTTCCGAGTCAACAGCTGCCATCTATTTAATTACCCAATGTGTGTGTGTGTGTGTGTGTGT
>NW_004567109.1:52657124-52673776 GCF_000260355.1 Condylura cristata
TATATATAATACTATTTTATTTTACAGTAGAGTTTACAGGATGGCTAATTTACCATAGTGAGGGTGAAGTTACAGTAGCAGCTTCTGCCATCATTATATGGGTTAAGTATAACTGAAGTTCTGGATGACTAATCAATTGCCCAAATAAAACACTGACAGGAAAATAGCTTGCAATCTCTTAGCCTAACAAACCGAATACCACACAAGCTGTGCCAGAGAATCAAGTGGGCAGAAATTGCTTATGGTTTGACTATTCTTAATTACGTACTGGTTTCCCTTGTGGTCCTCTTTCTCCAGGTTTTCCAGTCTTACCCTATATAAGAAAGAAAATACTGAGTCACATAGTACCTCTCCAAATATTAATCCTATTCCTGGAAAAACAGCGAAAATTTTAAATGATTCTTTTCATTGTGAAATGCTTTGTCACTTACAGTAAGACCATAAGGACCTCTTTTTCCTTGATCTCCTTTTTCACCCTAAGAAAGTATCAATAACAGAAGTTAATAAGAACATGGATGGTCTTACATGTGATAGTGAGCACTCACAAAATGAAGATATCAAGTGTATAACTGAGTATTAAAAAGTAAATATTTCTATGACAAACACTTTATGCTTCGTACTTAGACAAAATTAGACAAAAATTAGAACCATACTTTTTTCAAGAAAATACGTATTTTTAGGAAAAGTGGGACATAATAAAACTTAGCTATGTATGAAATGACAAAGTCTGTGATTACCTTGGCACCTTGTATACCTTGTTCCCCTGAGAGACCATCTAGTCCTCTTGGCCCCTGGAGATAGGAAAAAAAAAATAAACTCCTGTCATTTATTTGTATTTGTCTCCTTTTTTACTGTTATACATTCTTCCAAAGGAAGACATTATGCTGTTCTGTAGTTGATAAAACTCTTTCTGCTTGTTTCGGTGCCATGTCTACAGGAACGACTACAGATGAACCCATTTGCACAGAAGAATCAACCCAGCACTTTCAAGATTTAAACACCAAATAATAAATCAAGCACCAAAAAAATGGTAATACATTGGCAGTAGTAGCCATAACATTGCTATGCTATTGGAATAGTTTGTTTACATTATCATTTGTAAGATATGTTGAATTCATTCTAACAACTATAAATTGACAGTGACTAGCTTGCCCCAAATTGTGTTAAGTTTTGTGTTTTGAACAGCACAATTCTCTTCTTTATATTAGAAAGTTAGTGTTTTCTGTATTGTGCCTGCCATGAGCCCATGTGATAACAGTAGAAGCAGCAGCACACAGTGAAAGGAGATGCTGCTGGACATATTCATGCAAATGTGACACTTCTCAGCAAAGTCAGTATCAATATTCACGCATAATACATTGTAAAGAAGCATTAGTTGCAAAAGTCATTCTCATGGAGCCTGTCTCCTTGCCTGAATTATAACTATCCTTAGAAGATCTTACTGTTCTTTTTGAGAGTCAATTCAATTCTACAGGCACAGACTCACCAACTACTGTGGAAAAGGCACCACATTAAGTTTATGAAGATACACAAAAGTGCTTCTCCATTATGAAGCTTATAGAATAAGGTCAGTTATACCAATAACTATAATATACAGAGATGTTAAGGGCCAAAAGGAGAGAAAAAGCTTTTACATTTTTTAAAAGAAAGGAAGCTATCATTTTGACAGAGATCATACTCTTACAGACTAATGTGAAACAGAAAGAATCTAGATAGAAGGAGAGAATGAGAAAAGGGCATAGGAGCAGGAAAAAAAAGAAAGATACCCAATAATGGACTAGTTTGTTTGTTTTTAGCTGACCCATTAATTACATGCAGTATTTCTATGCTAAGAAATAGTTATGGAAGATTGGGACTTAGAAGATGAGGACTAGAGTTTACATTTACATCAACAGGCAATGAGAAGCCATTGAAGATTTCTATACAAAATAGTGATGCAAAATCTCCCAGTACCACTTGCTGATCTGAAGGGGTTCAGGGGGCTTCAGCATCTGCCCTGGGGTCCATCTGAGGTCAGTTTTCATTTATATTTTATTATTAAAAAATTTGATTATATGGAATTATCTTCCGGGGAGTGCTTAGTAACTCTGCGACCTGATTCTATTAGGCACATTCATGGGATTGGAGAGCAGACTCACACTTCACGGGGGAATCTATAGCTTCTTTGCTCATACTAACTAAAGTTAAAGCCACAGCTCAACTCTAGCCCTAATATTTCTCTATCTATATTTAATATACTCCATGATTTGTCCTTTACTTCCTTTTCATTAAAGACTGAAAAACTAAGATATAGTCTCAGTGTATAAGATCTTGAACATCAAGTTGAGGAGCATGGGCTTACTTTAATAGTTGGGAGATTTTACTGAGTGTCTAAGCCAGTTATTGCTTTAGCCTCAGAGGCTATGGTCTGGAGAAGGGGAAAATCCCTTAATTCATAAATTAGCAAACATATAAAATGAAAATAAAAAGTATCTACAGAGAATGAAGTTTTATGAAGAAAAAGAAAAGTTAAGGGACTTAAGAAAATCCATGGTGGGAGCCTCTTTTAGATAGGGTAGCCCCAGAAATCTCTCTAATGTGGTACCTGAGGAGTTAAGTCTGCAATGCATGCAGATTTCTTGAGGAAGATCATTGTGACAGAAAAAAATAGCAACCCCAAATGTCCTTGGTGGAGCATGCTTAGAATGTTTGAATATTAAATAATGGTGCTGAAAAAGTATAATGGTTAAAAAATGAAGTTTTAAGGGCAAAGATTCCATAGGCTGGCTAAAAATAACTATCATAAAAACTCAGCAGCTAGTATGGATTCTACTGTATTGATACCTGTCTTGCCTGCACTGACACCTCTTCTGCCTATTTTCCTTGTTCTACTCTGTATGATCAGACCAGGGTGGGGGGGGGAGGGGGAGGATTTAGAGTAATAACAGGAAGGCAGCAGGGAGAGTAAGAAAAGGAAGTAATGGTCAACATGCTAAAATTCGTAGAAAACAAGAACGAGATTGAAAAATGTGTTCACTGGGGATTTAGGTACTAAACTCATTTGCAGTCTGAACTTTCTTTGATATTTTATTCAGTCATTGGTAGGCATTAGAAATAAATGAAGGCATTATTAGAAAAACAAATTAGAAATATAAGTTTGTTCTGGGGGGGAGGGGTGGAGGGGAAGATAATGAGTTTTACTCTACACAATTACCACAATGAGGCAGTTATCTCCCAGACTAGTGCTAGAGGGTTAGAAGGCCTTCTATACATTTACATGACAGCAGCCACAAGGATCAAGTTTTAAAAGGTCCCCCAGACACAGAACTGTAAATTTAGAAGTTTTTTATTTCCATTTATAAATTTGAATTTATTTTCTTACATCTTGTTACTTTCTGGACAGTATTTGATTTCTCTTCTCAGGTGTTGTCCCTATGGTTCTCCCACCACCCAGGATCCATCTCCACAGTCCCTTGTCTATTCCCCTCCTGTTTTGACCCCTCTCTCTAACCCCTGCAGTGTCAGCTTGCAAGTATTGTCTTTTTCCTGACTCTGTTTGGCACCTGCATGTTCCACATGCAAGTGAAACCATCTGATATTTCTTTTTCCTTCAGACTTATTTCACTTAGCATAATCCCTTCCAGTTTCATCCCGGCTATTTGGTCCAAAATGGCAAATAAGTCTCATTACTTAGATAAAATCAGATTCAGTGGCTGTCCAGATATGTATGCAGAAAAGGTTTCATCTAGCTCAGGAGGAAGGCCTCATAACAAAGTGTCATTTTCTACGTAGGCATACAAATCACCCACTGCCATGGATGAACGAGTTCAACCCCTGCGTTTCCAGAAGAATCACAGATAAAGATGAGCTACATGAGTTATAAGATGTCTAAATGTTCAAAGACTTTGAATAATTAGGCTTTATAAAGGTTGTATCGAATATTGCAAAGAAATAAAAGTGAATTCTGTTAAGCAAGTGCACTCAGTACGAAATACAGGAGCTGAGTTTAGAAGGTATTTACAAAAAGGAACATTAAATATTTATAAGTACTGAATGCCTTCCAAAATTAAGGAACATATACAGTAATGGTTGTTACTCATTTTAAAGTGTTTTATATTAAAATACTTTAACTTTACAAAATATGTTCACATTTATTATTACTGAACCAGACCTATATAGGGAACAAAAGAAGTTTTGTGTTCCTACAGTGATGACAATGATGATATTTAGTTAAAATCAAAAAGATCTAAAGTATAGCGATTATATTCATTAAAAGCTATAAAGCCTGGAGTTAAACTAAAGCTGGCAGAACTCTAGGAAAGTTGCGTGTTCCCTATGCTTCATTTAAGGGTAAGTTAATTAAGAGCTTAGGCTTATCAGCATCTTTAAGTGATACTGGTTGTAGGAGTTATCCCTGGATAAACACTCTTTGAGTGCTGAGACCAAAGAGTGGTGGGCGGAAGACAGTTTACAAGCTCCAACAAAGTTGGGCATGAAGTTACTTTATAAATGCCTGCTTTAAAATATTTGATTATAACATTCTTGGGGAATGGAGGTTGGTTAAATTAAAAAAAAAATCAAGTCTTTTGTTTATCCTCAGAAAAGAGAAACTCGGAATAACAGTCAGTAACTTCTAAAAACTGAAATAAAATCAGATAGCTTTGCTACATAAGGTAAAATATTTTGAAGAAGCAAGTACTTGTGTTATAGACAATAATTTTAAAGAAGAACCAAACCTAAATAACCAACTTAATCCTGAATACATTAGATGCACTGGAGACAGAATCACTTTATATGAATGGCTCCATTAAAAGGGGAGGGGGAATGATGAGTAAAAACATTAATATAAGCCACACACTACTCTTTTTAATGAAGGTTTTTGTGACATGTTCACCCACATCTCCACAACCCTAGTAATCAGTTTTAATAAGTTAAATATCTAAGAATGAATTAAACAACTCTCTATATAGAACATATGTATTTTTAATTGGGATTCAGTATATTTATATTCCTTTTTAGCCATATCTGCCTGTCTTTATTGACAAATTAAAATTATTATTAATTAAAAAAAACCTTCAAATATCTAACTAATAGTGCTTGTGTTTTCTGACTCTTAAACAGGTGGAGGGACACTATCTGTGATTCTGCAAAAAATTTTTGATTCTTCATTTTTTTCTGAACATTCTTCAGCGTAAGAAAGCAAAGACGCTCTTCTGTGTCATCTGGTGTGCTCCAGGTTAGACTAGCATGAATCTAAACTCAAATACTGATGGCTGCTTCCCTAGCAGGGTTTGCAATTCCTTAAAGAGGCCCAGATCAGTATTTTTACAGTCCTGTTCATTCTATAAATTGCATAGAAAATATAAAAATGTTACATATTTCCAATAAGGGTATTGGAATCTTTCTTCCCATTTAAATCTTAAGCATTACATTCAGGATAATAATAATTAGTGATATGACTTTACATCACCCTCTATGTTAAAAAACTTCAGGACACCAGTTTTTTAGGTTATTTTTTTTAAGATGGCGGACACTGTTCTTTAAGCTTTTCCTATCTCTTGAAAAAGGCCAATGTTGTGGTCTGACACCTCAGAGGTCACTAAAGTCATTAAATTATAAAATATATTTGTTTACAGCTCAGTGCTAGCTAACTTTGGGCCCCCATGGTCCTAGGAAAGTGTATCACAATTGCAGGAAATCAGTAAACATTAGATGGCTAGCAAGGTGATAGGAAAGAGGGAGACAGATGGGTTGGTAGTCTTCACGAGGAATAGTTCCACCATTCACAATGCAAACACGATGCTAACAGCATAAATCATAGGCAGAAAGTATTGGCACGTAATGACTAGCTCCATATTAACAGTTATGATCTCAGTGCAAACAGCCAAGGGTGGCATTTTCACTCCACGTCATATGGCACCATTGTGTGTGTGTTCTAGAAATACTGATCCCTGTCAGTCTTTGGGATGTCAGGGTAGGGCTGGAGCACAGGAACTCTAAGCCTGACATCTTCTTCAGTTATTTAAGTGGGTTGGACTTCTATTCTCATTTTTTGTAGGTGAAAAACATGGGAAGGACCTACGAAGGCTGACATCATATCCACAGAGGTGAGTGGACGGAGGATGAAAGCAGAAATGGGAAGATACTAAGTGACAACTAGCATACAGTTTCTTCTACCATTTTTCCTCAAATGTTTTAGTGTTTAGTTCTCTTTGTACATCCAGTGTGTCTTGACTGCTTGCAACTTTCTGTATAAAGAAAATACTTTTAACAAATCTAAGCAGGGTTTTATTTTGTTTTAAGAAAGTACTATGTGACTTTAAATAATGTTGAGAAAACATTTTAAAACAGAAACAGTAAAATGTATTTGGAGAATAAAAGGAAAATAAACCTTTGAGAGGTCAGAGTTGAGGAACAAGCAGTAAATTAGGATGGTGTAACAAGCTACCTAGCTAGGACTCATCGGGAAGCTAGAAAAGAACAATGAACTTTCCATATGACTTACGAGATGGCACAGACTTTCCTTAGGTTCATGACTTCTGCCTGGATATCTATAAGATCTTAAACACCTAATTAACAAATGACATGGGTAGGAATATTTTTTTCACCCATCACAAGACTGGTTGAACTTTTCCACTGTGAGTAATACAAAGTGGAATAAACACATTTGACCTGCCCAAGTCCTGGATGCTGGCAGGGTACAGACCACAAAATGACAGTTTGGGTACAGATCATCTCCTGTCATTTTAAATTTTATTATTTTAAATCTCATCAGGGTTAAAATAGATGTGATCCATGGGAGTATTATAGACTGTAAATCTATAACCCAGTAAAGTAAAAATGGTTTTTCAGAAATGGTATAATAATAAAGACATATTTGCTCTGTTTTTCATTTTTATATAAACATGGGACACACAAAGTTATTTCAAATGGGGCAATCCTAATACTTCTCTCTTATTAGCAAACTAGAAAATTCAGTTATTGTTTAGTGCCTTTGCTAGTTGAAGATCACACTTATAGAATCTTTAAGTATTCTCTTCATCGCTCTAAAAATCAGTGTAAAGCCAAAGGAGATAAGTGAACACTTAATGTTGACACATTCAAATTAATCAATTAAAAAATCCTAATATTGTATAGTATGAAATAAGTACAAGCTTGGGTATCAGGTACACTAAGATTTAAATCCTGATTGAGTCATTTCTCTGTGTCTATAAGTGAAATGGTTAAACTCTCTGAGCCCTAAACTATAATATACAACATACCTCCTTCTAGGGTAGTTTTACATATTATATGTAAAAATATCTGGCATGTCACAATCATCCAATAATGGTGGGTTTTATTTCTTAAAAAAAGAGGACTTAATGTTTGAAAGACTTCAAGAGTCTTTAAATAATATAATAGTTTATTTTTACATCATTTTGTGCCTTTTTCCATCTCAGTTGTAATCCCCGTGGGCTTCCCATCACCCAATCACCTGTGTAAGAGTGGTCTAGTTTTAATTTGACTCTTACACATAATTATGAGTAATGATGATTACATCACCTCTGGTTTACAATCAATAAACTCAGTCATCCTGTGTGTCTTCATTCCCTTCCTATTGCTCTCATTTTGTCATGACGCTACTATCCCTTGCTATATAATTCTATGAGTAGAAAAATAATTTATTTACATGTCTCCTTTATTTGAAATTGTCCCCAAAGAATGTAATTGGAACCTGGGCAAAGGAATTCTACATGAAATAGTAAAATTATAAAATGGAAAACTATGGCTAGAGATGTACAAAAGATTGCATTTCAAATAATGTAGTATTTCAATAAGGTTTTTAAATAAGACCCAACATCTAAACATAATTTAGAAGATACAGAGCTATTTTCTAAATTAATATAATAGTTTATTTTTACATCATTTTGTGCCTTTTCTCATCTCAGTTGTAATCCCCATGAGCTTCCCACCACCAAATCACCCAGTGCCATTACCATAGTCCAGTGCACTTCCCCACCCCCCTCCTTTGACGCTATCCCCACCCCACCCCCATAAAATGTCTCTGGTATATAATTGTTCATTATTATTATTTTTTCCCCTGGTCCTTTATACTGCTGCTATGAGTGAAACCATCTGGTATTTTTCCTTTTCTTTTGAGACAGAGCTATTTTTACTGAACACCTCACTATCTCTGAAGCCCGTTTCTGAGGTTAATGTTCTTCCTTCATTGATTTACTTACTCTTTGTCCTTTAGGGCCTTGACTTCCAGGTGCTCCTCGTGCTCCCATGTGGCCCTACATGTTGAAAATGTTAAAACAGTTATAATTCTCAGAAATATTAGCAGAAGAATAGCAATAGCCTTTATTGTTACATATAATTTTCCTTGGGAATGCATAAAATAAAACTGATTAGAATCCTTAAAAAATGTGCTTTAGTTATTCTACTTTGACATACTCGCAGAAAATCTCAATTCTAGATGTTTACACTCTGCACAAATAATGTGATTTTTTTTTTCTTTGATAAGTATTATAAGTATTTTTTTTCCTTTGATAAGTATGTCTAAGGTGGTAGCTCTTTTGTTCTCATGAGTGCAGGACATGCCATTTGTGGAGGGGCCTGAGAGTCAGGATCTACTTGACCCCATGGCCACCTGGAATAGCTACTTTTCAGAGACCTTGTGTTCAAACTCATCTGCATTAAACTTACTGAAGTCCGACTTCTTGGAAATATGGATTTTTTTGGCAGCCAGGGAACTTGAACTTGGCCTGTGCAGAGCCTCAATGACTTCTTGTTTTGCAGCTTGGTGCAAATGCACATGCTGACTTGGCCAATGTGGACGCTGGCCACGGGGCCCTAGACTTCTCACCGGCACCCTGCATACATACCTGGGTTCTAACAGTAGGGACAACACGAGCTCAGATATGAGGGGCCCCTGGAAAGGGCTGTCTTTACAGTCTCTTAGAGCAACCCATAAAATCAATAGGCTGCATACAATACACCAAGAAGTCTGCTGTTTGTAGCCATGACACAAAAGGCCCATGGGAAAGAATGTGAAGCTTTTACTCTTCACTGGTCAAGTAGTTTTCAGAAGGAACACATAGAGAATGGTGGTGGAGAGAGACTTTTAGCCAGTTTAAAGCCTGTGGTCCACTCACTAGCTGCTGCTGCAAGAATTGTTTTCCCCTTGTCATCTAGATATTTTTGATAATCTCATAACATAAAAGTGGATGTTTTCTGTTAATGTGAAAAATGCTACAAAATGTTCCAAATAAACATGCCACAAAAAATGGCTTGCCATGAGAATTAGGTTACCTATGCAGTCAATAACAGTGAATCAGTTTATACCTTACATAGTCTTACAGAAAGATTTAATTAGAAAACAGTTTATCTCTATTAAATTGCTAATTTTCATAGGATATCAAATTTATCTGTTATCTTGTATGAGTTAAAACTGTGGCCTAGAATAGTCTTCCTAATTTTAGAAGGCAATATATTAAATATCTACACTCAATACACTAAAAAAACAGCCTTCTCTTCAAAACAGACAATTCACAAAATAGCATAAACAATTTCTGATAAGAATAGTGTGGTTAGGGGATCATAAAGGCTCACCATTTTTATATTTACATTTACAACAAATGTTAACTTTTGATAAGCAAAAACTAAAAAGACAAAGTTTCACTGTCTCTCTAAACAGCAAATGAAATACTTTCAAAACTTATTTAATAAATGTATATTTTCTACAAATTATATGGTTTAGAACGTGTGAATTTATGAGAAAAGTTTGTTGGAATTTAAGTTTGTGATTTTATTTATTTAATTGGTCCCTTCTATTCTCGACTACCCAATTTTTTAATATGTAATATTTCAAAAGAAAGTTTAAGTATTTTTCACCATAGGCTGTAAAAATGAGACTGGCTGTACTAACCATTAGAAGTGAGCAGTAAATAATACAGCAAGTAAAGGTAAGACATTCTGATACTAAGACATATTCTAGAGAGTTTTGCATTGATTAGGGAGAGACTTTGTCTTAGTTTACATTACTTATTTTGTATGAAAACAGAGTATGGCATAAACAAAATGATGGTTTAAATAAACATTCTGGAAGGGGCTATAAAGCTGTACCATACTTACTGGTAATCCCAATGGACCCATGGGTCCTGGAGCCCCTGGGGGACCTGGGTAGCCCTAAAAATTGGGGATAGAAATATAAAAGATATAAATTCCAATTCATAACATAATTCACTGAACACAGCCAACAGATTATAAATGGGGATAAAACGTGAAAATATGATGAGATGTTCCCTTCCTCAATTCAAGATATTGATGGCAGAAAAAGTTTTTCAAATGGACAAACTATAAAAAATATCCATGTATAAGCTGGGTACCTTTTTACTAGAAAGGTTTTGCCAAAAAAAAAAAAATTTTCTAGACAGCATCACCTATAATAACCTATTGATAATATTTATCGTGTCTTTCTATAGTTTACATCATGCTATACATAGATGCATATTAGACAACTTCTGAAAACTATCATTTTCAGAGGTTATAGAATTCTGTAATTAAGGAATGTAGTTGGATACAAATACTCTGTCAATTTTAGAAGGACCACACCATATGGTATTAATACTGTTTTAGAGAATGTTTTTGAGATAATACATCCTCAATCATTATGTCTGGTCTTTGGGGCATATTAAATTCTGTAATTCATGGCCACTAGAGATAGCTTAATCTTTTTGCGCTTTTCTGATAATATAGAAGTTAGACATAGAAAACTGAACAAAAGCCTAGTTAAAACAAGTTTGTAGACAGTATTATGTGCTACCAGAGCTATCATAATTCTGAAAGAAAATTATTTTATTAATTTATTCTAGTTCCTGTCATATTCAGTAATGTTTTATACACTGAAAAATAAAATCCAGATAAAAAATTTGTCAACTACTACTATCTTAATGAAATGAGAATAAGATAAATGCTGGACTCTTAGATTCCATATAACAAAGAATCATGACCATAAGCTCACTGAAGAGGGGCAACGGTGATGTGTAATCAGCCACTGGTTGTGAGGGATTCCCTTGCAATCTAGGGGTTAAGTGTCAGCGCTATCACCACTGTTCCCTGAACTTGATCCACAGACAGGGAGGTGACCCACATGGCTCAGCGGACCTCTCCTGTCTTTCCCCCTACCCCTCCAGCAGTGTATTTCAGTACATCTGCCTATTCTGCTCCTCACTCTGTCTCTGGTGAATCCTCTCACCCCCTGAACCTCTGTCCTACACCCCAGTTCTTCTACATAAGAATAAAAAAAGTAAAATAAGATAAACTACTAATTGTGAAAGAAAAGGGGAATCCTAATTAAATTTTCTTCCTTATCCATTTTAGCTAATTTATGGCAGTTTAATTCCTGTAACATTATAGACTTATTTGACCAAGTCATTGGATTTGCATGCTTAGTGCCCTATAAAGTTCTGAAAGATAAATTGTTTAAAGAAAGAAACACAAACGCTAGCATTAACATTTACTTAAATGCCACTCAAGGCAATTCTACCTCTGGAATGCCTTAACTCTGGAAAGCCTTAACTCTGGAATGCCTTGCACTCTTTGGAAATATACCTTCAAATAACCTTCAAGCCATCACTTACCATAACACCCTTCTCCCCCTGGGGACCAACTGGACCTGGACTTCCACGTTCTCCCTTTTGGAGCAAAGAAGAGAAATGTTGAGGCCTGTTATCTAGTTGTAATTGAGTTAAGCCTAGACAGGAAAACCAGAATCATACCTTATATGCATCTATGCTATGATCTTAATTTCTGGAACTTTTTCAATTTATAAATTTTGCATTTGTACCCAAAACTTTGCTAATTTATTAATAGAATAAAAATGTTTTAAGATGTTTTTCAAGGGATAAAACACTAAAAATCTCATTAAAAGGAAAATAGAAATTATGAATTATCAGGATTATTAAGCAAATATGCTTCATCTACTAGAGCTTAAAATGCTTACAATTTTGAGATATATAAAAAAATCAAAATAGTAAAAATAGCAAATATTTTATAACAAAATTTATTTATGTAGTTTATCACACGTGCTATAGGAACAACTTTGGATAATCAAACATGCCATAGCATGTTATAAAGATTAAACCGATTCACATTAAAATTCCATTACAATAGACAGACATAACAAGGTATCTCAGCATACTGGATTTCAAATGGAAATAAAGAGATAGTATCTGAGCCTTGGATCCGGTAAACTGATAGCTTATTCTGTAAAACTGTTATCTTTGGAGAGTTTATTGCTCTCACAAGGTAGATACAAATATTTTCTAGTCATAAGGATGTACCATCAGTTTCATATTTTTTACTTCACATATAACCGAATGAATGCACTTCCTTTAAAACTTGGAGACATATATGGTATTATCTATATTTCAATATCCTTAAAAGATTCAGTATAGGTAATGTTTTGATGAGTGGTTTCTAATTAACATAAAATGTTATACAAGTATTTCTCTGTTGAGTTTAGCCTAAAAGTTTTACTGCTGAAAAGAATAATTGAAGTTACCTTCTCTCCAATACTTCCAGTTATTCCAACTTCTCCAGGTAAACCTATAGATCCCTTTTAGGAAAGAGTACAAGAGAAAATACATTGCACTGCAATTAAGTCATCCGGTTTTGGTTTATTTATTTTGGCATCCAGGTTTTAAAATTACCTGTAGTCATTGTGTTTCTTTCTAACTCATCTTAACTTTATCTTAGAGCAAAATTCTTGATGGCAGTCTATGATTTCATACTAGAATTTATCTATTCAGTTGTCAGATATGTGAGAGTAATTGGTCTGTGAGACAAAGACTTTCAAATCCAAATATAGTTCCTGTCCTTGTGAAATTTACAATCTAGTGGATGTCATAAAAACTCAAGTTTTCATTTCTGTGCCTTGATATGGTTATACGAGTAAGAAATCACTTCTCAGTTTCCTCCCTTGAAAACGCCTCAGTACATGCAAGAACAGCACATGCCCTTTATTTCATCAAGAGATGTTTGGTGCATACTCTGACCCAGATACTTTACTAGTTGCTGAGATTTTACTAGTGAACACAGCTATTAGGCCCTGCTTCCACAAGGCAAAATCTCTTGTAACAAAGGCAAAGACAACTAAATTTAAAAGTGCACAATTACAAAATATGGTAGGCTTCTTAATGTGGCAAAACTTAGCCTAAGATAAATGCTGTAACATGCATTTGTTTACTTGAGAAATAGGTGATTTTCTTCACTTACTTTTCATCCATGTGCTAAAGGCTCTAAAAGCTTATAGAGCCACAAAAAGAAGAAACCTGGGATTTTGAGTAACTTCATAAGAGAGAGCTACCTGGGAATACTGCATTGAACTATCAATATAAAGAAAAATGACTGCCTGTAAGTTTAGCAAACAATACTATTTAGATTTATCTTTTATAGCAGTTTATATTATTCTAAAAACAGTGAATTAAAATAAATGCTGACATAAACTTGGAAAACTTGGAAAGCTCGCTCAAATGGCCTATTATTTTAAATCATTCTCAAAGAAATAATCTCATAAAAGATGAGGGTGTAAAATGCACTGAATCAAGTTCCTGGTTTAGACTGCCAATCAATTTTTCCAGAAAATGCAAAGTGACCTGAAAAGTAAAATCAAACGTGTATATTGTCCATGTAATAGGCCTGAGTTAGGAGTTGTGGAGGATACAAACTTAAGTAAAAGATACTAGAGAGTTCATAATCAAATAACAAAGTAATTGTACATTTTCTGTAAGTTAATAGAAGGAAAATAAAAAGAAAATTCCTAAATAGAAATGAACAAAACAAAATAAAATCAAACTAGTGGACACTGACAGCAGAACTGAGGTTACCAGAGGGGAAGCAGATAAGGTGGTAGGGTCAAGGATAGAGGGAGGCTTATTAAAAATAGAGGAGGAGAAAAAAGCACATAAAAGACAGGCAATAAAAAAAAAAACATTAAAATTAAGAAGAGTCAGGAGGAGAATGAAGTATGTACAAACAACAGAACAGAGGGAAGATCAAATATCAAGGAGAAAGAAACCGGTGTTATGTGGGAAGGATTGAGAAGGATCAGTGTTGAGAGAGAATCATAGAATTTGGCAGTTAGAAGGCTGGTGGTGATCTCTAAGAGCTTTTCCAGTGGCTTTTATGTGCTTGAACATGTTTGCCAAAGTGTTAAGAAAGTATAGGTAAGAGAAAGTGGGGAAAAGTGTGGATTAGTCTCTTAAGATGTTTGGTGGCAAAAGAGAAAATTGTGTGGATTATTCTTCTAATAAGTTTGGCACCAAACTCCGCAACATGGATAGAGCTGGAAGGGATTATGCTCAATGAAATAAGTCAGAAAGAAAAAGAAAAACATTGAATGGTTTCACTTATAGGAGGAATTTAAGAGAACCAAATAAGACAGGGAGGAAAAAGTATATTTTTATTACAATACGAGACACAACAGAATACAAAAACAAACAGACAAGTATAAATCAGAGAGATCCTACGGGGAGAGGGACAGAGAGGGATCAGAAGGGGGGAGGAAGATAAAGGGGCTACTGGATGATGGGAGGGGAAGGGGACGTAAACAGTGTTATAAAATGAGCAATGTAAATAGATATATGAAAAAATAACAAAAAAGAAGTTTGCAAACTTATTCTAGTCAGAATCTAATTTTTGTTCTGCTTGTCAAAGGAAATTCATCTTCAATTGAAAAATATTTTTTTGAAAAGAAATTACATTTACAACATACTTTTTACTTTATTTCATAGTTTTTTTTTTTTTTTAAACTGGCTAATATATGGTTCCCTCTTCAACTAACAAGAATGTTAGTAAGTGGCATTGGCAAGTTTTATTTGCCTCCATGGGTTATGTGCTAACTAGTTCCCTACCTCGCCTGAGCTTCCTTGCAGCAGGGATATTTTGTGAGTTGGTAGAATTCACATCTGAGAGCCAATCTTTGGGTCAAATTGCTCTATAACCTTCACTTCCTTATTAGCAGAAATAATGTTTAAACGACATGGGTATCATGACTTGTCCTAGTTTTTACCCATCAAACCTCAAGTGTTATGTATGCAAGTTTCAGCATTAAAAATAACTAATTAAAAATTAATTAAAATTAATTAAAGTCCAAAAAATTGGACTTTAAAGTACTTAAAATGCAAGTGAATTGTATATAGGAAAGGCTGTATTTCTTTTTAATTCTATGGAACTGTAGAATAGAAATGATTTTTTGGTTTCTTTCTAATCTCTTCATTTCAAAACAAGTATTTAAGTCTTTTCTATTACTGTATTAGTTGTCTATTGCTGAAGAACCAATTACCCCCCCCCCCCAAATTAGTGCTTTACAACAATGAACACCTGTCTCAAGTTTTTTGTCAGAAAGTTGAAGACAGCTCATTTGGGTAGTTCTGGCTCAGAGAGTTTCATGAGGTTGTATTGTAGTAAAGGTTTGGAATGAGCTGCAATATTCTGAAGGCTTAGCTGAGGCCACAGAATCCATTTTCAAGAAAGCTGTTGGCTGGAAGTGTCAGAAGCTCTCTGAAGGTTGGAAAGAGGCCTCAATTCTTCACTCCATATGGACTGTCTATAGAGGAGTTGGCTACCTGCAAAGCCAGTGATCCCCAAGATATACCCACAAAGGGATACAGTGAATGGGGAAGAAGCTCCAGTCTTTCATGATGTAACTACACACTGTCAGTTTGCCATAGCCTATTCATTAGAACCAAGTCACTAAGTCCACTTCATGTTCAGCAAAAGAAATTAGACCTCAACATTTTGAAGGAATATCGAAGAATTTGCTGACACATTTTAAAACCAAACCAGTAACTAAATGTTATTCCTGGCTTGATTTTATCTTTCATTAAAATTTTGATTACTCCCAGTAGTTTACTAAAGTTTCTTACATCTATTTTCACATTACACATTACTGCAGGAACATTGTGAATTATTGTTAATGTATATTGTCCAAAAGTTGAAAAATGTAACACTGAAAATAATGTATAAGTTATAATAGCGATCAATTCAGAAATTACTAATGACTCAAATTGATAGCATAAGTTGCCACAAGATAAAGTATTACAGAGATCAAATAAAGCAAAAATCAACAAACTATGGCCCTGAGGCCTTGATGCCTGTTTTATTCTACTAGAACATGGCCAGATTCACTTGTTTACTGATTATCTCTGGCCATTTATGCCCTAGGAAGGCAAAGTTGAGTAGTTGTAAGGGAGATTGTACAAACCTCAAAGCCCAAGACATTTTTGGGTATTTATGGGAAATATAAAATAGTCATTAAAGTCACAGGCTTCATTGATAATAATTACCAGGAACATACAACATTTTGTCCAAGAATTCCAGCAAAATGTTTCAAAGCTCTGATTCTACATCTAACAAACATCACAGAAAATGACAAAATTGTTAGCCAGAACATCTTGTATGTTAAGTGTTAAACAACTCTACAGTAATTGGAAACACTTTTCTTTTTGCAAAGTAAACTATGGAACAGACTATTTAAAAGTTTTGTTAGCTAAAGCAGAAATTTAGATGGCCAAAAAGCCTTATAAATCACTTGCTAGAATTGTGAAGAAATATTTTTTATCAGGCCAGTAAAAACTCAAATACTCTAGTTCAATTTTTAAAAGTAACCACATCCTAATTATTCACTA
>NW_004567109.1:52675311-52689978 GCF_000260355.1 Condylura cristata
AAAAAAAAAAAGATACAGCTGAATGGTCTGTTCATTATTGAAATAGGGATTTTAGTCTTCGACATTTGCTTAACTCTTCTTCCCTAGGATCAAATATGTAGTTATGAAATAAAAGTTCAAATGAAGTATCACTTCATGAAGATCTGGCAATGATTAAAAGAATATGCCCGGAATGTATACTCAACACATGCTTTTACTCATGATTATGTTGGGGGAGCTTGAGAACAGAATATCAGCCAGCTCTGTCTTCTCAGCACTAAATTCCCTGGCAAGGTTGTTCTGCTCATATTCTGCTCTTTTAAATAAATCTCTTTGGCAGCAAAGCAAACACAATAAAGTTACTATCTGCACAGGACAATCACCTATATTGGTTAAACTTTTTTGGTTACTAGCTTTTTTTTTTTTTAATAGTTGGCTGATAAATAAAAGGAGCAGTCCTGTTTTAACACTTACTTGTAAAACATTCGAGCTGTAAGCTCTTTCAAAAATGCTAATAAGTAGCAGAATCATTCACTGAACTTTTCCCACCTCAAAAATGACAAATTCTAGTTAACTATAAAGTGATACATTTTTACAACACAATTTTCCACAAAAAATTGAATTAATTTTGTTTTACTTTCATGTAGACATTGTAGTTATTTATTGAGCTTTTTTTTTGTGAACTCATATAAAGATAAAATTAGATTCAGAAAAGCTATTATGGATGCCTCCATCAACTCCTGGGTTGCCAAACTTTAGTAGCTAAAATTGAAAAAAGTAACAGTAAGAAATTATTGGATTGCTAATCTAAAGGCTTGAATTCTTGCTTAGATCTTCAACTCAAAAGCAAGTCAGAGCCAGGTTGGGTTTCTTTTCCCTAGTTCTCAAAAAAAGAAGAAAATAAAAGAAAAAAGAGGATAGACAAGAAAAACTCAAATTTTCTAGCTAAAATTCTAATTTAGCCATAAGTTATATGGTAAGTATTCAAGTATTTAAATATTATCACCAAAGAAACTACCAACCACCATTTAGGGGAGTTAGTCTTTGTGATTTCTTATATAGATGTGACTGTTTTCTTTAATCTCATTGTTTATTAATTTCTTTAAAAACTTGTCTACTAAACTAGTATGAGTTGAGAGTAGAGAGTATGGTCTGTTCAGTTCAATATTTATTGAAATACTCATCTCATTGTCTAGCACCTAACTTAGCATCTAGTAGGTGCTCAGTAAGTATTTGTAGGAATGAATGGATTCTAAAAACTGGGTGCTATTTTTTTTTTTTAACTTTTGCATAGAAGAACTAGGGTGTAGACTAGAGGTACATGGGTGAGAGGATTCACCAGAGACAGACCAGGGAGCAGAGCAGAGAGATTAAAACATTAAAATTGTGGAAGTTCCCATGTTTACTTATAGATAAAAATGTGATGATCTTTACTTACCTTGCTTAAGTTATGAAAAAGTATAAGGTAACTTGGAGATCAGTGAGGAAAGAGGATTTCCTCAAGAGACTTTCTGCTGTACTTATTCAATGACAAATATTTTTGAAATTTCCTGCCAGCTGGCAAATGTTTTATAACATAAGTGTCAGAACAGTACAATTCCTCTAATTTATTACCAACTATTAAAAAAAAATCTGAAAAAATCTGAAAAACCTAAAAAGTTTAACCAAGATAGGTAATGTCCTGTGCAGATATTAACTTTAACATGTTTGACTTTCCACCAGAGAGATTCACTCAAAAGAGCAGAGTATGAGAACAACTTAATTCTTTCCAAGACTCCTTCATTGACACACATATTTTTAGGGTCAAGGTCAAGACATATTGTAGAAAACATGGATAGCTCTCCTGAAAGGTCTAAAGATTTGATTTGCAAGCATGAAAGCACATGAGGTAGTCTCTCATTTCTTTCTTGCATTGTGATATTTATAGCATTGATTTCTACAGTTCTGAGTATTATCCTTATATGTTTTCACCTTACTAAGGCTCTAGTCTAATTTTGTCTTCACCCTCTGCTTTCCAAAATGGGTAATTTCTCTAGTATTAAGGCTTAAAGATCTTGCATTGTAGTTTTGATACACAACAAAATGTGCTACTTAAGTTAGTAACCTCACTAGTACTTGACAGACAGAAAACTTCCTCTGCATAGAGAACAGAAGCAGCATATACTGTGTTAGTTGTGATGAGAATAATAAAGCTTAATGATGCCCTCATTGTCTATTTAAAAGATGAAGTAATCTCACTTCTTAGGTTCCTATATTTCTGACTTTCTCTAGGTAAATTTGCAAAGTGGCCCTGTAAACCAAAACCATCATACTAAATATATCACTTTCCAATTACTTAACTCAGGATACATGGAAACATGCCAGGTCTGTGCAACTATGCATATATTCCTCTGATAGGGCACCAAGAATCCTACTTGCCAGAATACTGACAAACCATTAGAATCCCATAATAAGTGATAAAATACCAGTTAAGCTATTCTGCCAAGGGCAATTTGTAAATCCTCAGTTCAGGAGGATATAAATATTCTGATTCCTCACACAGGCAATAAGGTCATAGAGTAGTTCTATTAAAGCACACTAAATTCCAGAAGGTATTTATTCATTCAGTTACAGACCAAGTTTGGAACTCAACTATCTTTATGTTATCTGCAGTACAAAGTCTAGTCAAATAGCTTTACTCTTTACTATTATTTAATACGCAAGCCCAGTGGGAACGTCTAAGCAAAAA
This sequence comes from Condylura cristata, assembly GCF_000260355.1. Lineage (NCBI taxonomy): Eukaryota > Metazoa > Chordata > Mammalia > Eulipotyphla > Talpidae > Condylura > Condylura cristata. The sequence goes on from NW_004567109.1 coordinate 52,678,019, forward strand.
TCTTGAGTGTAGTTTTCATGACCTCTATCTAGTACTGGAATCCTACAGTACCTAGAGATTTTATTATTTATTTATTTAAACAAGGAATGTCCTCATTTATCAGTGATAGGGACACCACTACCAGCACCAATTGACCAGCTTACCACTACTGCAGATATCACATGGGTTGATCTAATAATGGAGAATAAGATATACATTAAGCTAGATCCTGGAGACAGCGTGTGTAGAGGGGAGTTCCAATTCTGGGTGGTTCTGAATTTTAAGAGTAAGATGAATGGACCCACTTTCAGATTTCCAGCAGGGATCCAAGTAACCAAGTAACCCAGCTACATCTTTATGTCCTTGAAATACTCTCCCGAAGTATATTAATGTAGTTTTTCGTAACTTATTTCTTTGGTAATTCATTGGTTACTTGGAAGATATATGTTCCTCAAACATTGTCTCTTGTGAAAATTGCATCTACATATCTGTGCAGAAGAGAGTTAACAGAGCAAGCCTGAGGTTAATATTTACAGTGAATGGTTCTTCATTGGATTTGGGAGGGTTCCCATCATTTCATTAACTGATAAGAATGTCTCCTTATAAGAATGTCTAAGTTGTTCATCCTAAGAATATGATTTATGCTGAACACCTGCTTTCTTTTGGGTGTCTGGAATTTTGCTGCATGTTAGGCAGAGGGTACCCATGTGAGTACTTCCCACTGAAAGTCAGGCCTACTGAATCTAATGATCTAATATTTTCAAAATATTGCTTGATAATATTTCACACATTATCGTAACTCATTGCTTCATCTTAGGTCGTTCGGATTTTCTAACCTTGACAATCAACATGTAAAAAGAGATTTTCTGGCTGAGCTTTTACAAGTGAGGAAGAAGAATCCAGGACTGGAATGCAAGTCTATTCAATATATTACCTCAAAACATATGCTTTTTCTTAAATAATACATTTATTCCTTCTCCATCATATATAATAGTTACTAAACTAAAAAGAACCACAATTTTATGTGGCAGTTTTTGTTTTCCAATATTCAAATTTAAAGCAAACTATTATTCAGCTGAAATCCCTGCTTTTCTCTATTCCACATGCTGTATTATGTATATTACATGCCAACATGGTAAAATTGTGACTGCAGAAATAAAGAAATCCAGTTAGTGTATGAGACCCACTATTTACAACCTAGCACTCCGATACAACAGAAGAAATGCAGGTTAGCCCAGGGACATGGACAAGGAAACCTAAATCAACAACTGTGTAACATTAAATTGCTATATATTCATTATATATATATAGTCTCTCAGTATCATCTAAATTACATTATCTGGAAACCAAATAAAAATAACTATTGGATAGGTTTTCATATTGGATATGTGAGGTCAGTATGTTTATTTGCACCATTGAGAAAAAAAATGTGAATTTAAAATTCAGGTTTAAAATAAATAATCTCTGAGAAATCTGCTGTAGGGTATAAAATCATTGTCCTGGAGAGTCTAACTAAAAAAAATAACTGGTTGAAATGTCAGTGTTATGTGAGATTGACATTTCGTTAAAAAGGCATTGCACTACTACTATCTGTATATATAAGTTCTAATACACTTCTGTTTCTTTTCTCTCATGTTTTTTAAAAAGGGCTAATTAGTATTTTATTTCTATCAGCAGTATAACAACGTTTGCATTGTAAAAGTTACAGGGAACTTGCAAGCACATATTCTATAGATGTCTGGTAATTTCTGATAGAATGAAACTCATAGTCATGCAACTTTTTAAAATATGCTGTGAAATTTATTGCATAGGTCACTATGATTCTTTATAATTGGATGTTTTTGAAAGTTTACTCCTTCGTCTCCCTCAATAACCGTATGTTCTGCTAAGGTATCAATTACTCCATGAAATACTACACATGTACTGCGATTAATTTTTTATTCTTCATTTTATAAGAGTCAAATCAAGTCTTAACATTTTCAGGAAGATTTCTTGACTGTTGTAAGCCATGCTAAGCTCCCACTACTATTATCCTCTTTATCAATTACTTTTCATTTTGATAGCAGACAGAAACAAGTCAGTATTATTCTGCTTTTTCTTATATACTTATTAATTTTTGAGATTGTGACCTTTAAGGAGAGGGATTTATATTTTTCTATATTCCCATACTCTGCAGTAATATGAGAGTCAAAACTTTTAAGTTATATAAAGATTTGCCAATTATTTAATCTTATGGGATTTTCTGAAATTTTTGCTTAGTATTATTTCCTGACATACTTTGGACAGTTACTCATCTTTTTTAGCATTTCCATTTGGTGGTAGTGGTGAGATTATTATTATTCATCATTTACTCCCAACAGACTGAGAAAGCAGGTTAATTTCAGAATCCTCACTCTTACTGTTTTATTATACTGCCTCAGGGAATTGTATTTCATTAATCATAGTTAGATATGATACTTTACATTTCATTCAATAAATATTTAATGAATATATAGCAAGTGACAGGTTCTTGTGATATATCTATCATAAGATAGATATATGAGGGATAAAAATAGAAAATAAACATCGATTCTTCCCCCCAAGACATTTTTAATAAAATAACAGAACCAAGGTATCTAACACAAAGCCCCAAGTATTAAGTAAAAAAAAAGACAACATTTTATGAGACTTAACAGGATGGAAAGTTTACTATCAGTTGAGGGGGTTAGGGGAAAATTCCTGCAGATAGTGTTTGAGCTAGGCCTTTAAAGGACAGATACAATTTAGATGTACAGAGCTGAAAGAGCAGGCCATTTCTAAAAGGAAAAAAAACAGAATCTGTCTCAATTGTTAATCTTGACAAAATACTTACTGAATACATATTCTGTGCCCGGCACTGTACATAAAATACAGTCTCAGAGTTTACAGAATTTGTACTTTATCTCCTAAACATACTTCACAGCACCCCCCTTTGCTACTATCCTATATAGTACTTGGTTGTTACCTCTCCTTACTCCTACTGCAGTTACTTCTTCACTGATCTCTCTTTACAGCTCATTTATTTTTCCACCTTGCAGGCAACAGAATATTTCTCATTGGCTAAAATGATTATATGCAAGCAACATCTCATAAATTCAGCATTTCCCTACTGCTTACAGGATAAAAATGAACTACTTTGGGGAGCATCCAGTCAGGGCTCTGTTATTTGATCATTGTCTAAATGTTCAGACTCTTTTTCTCCACCTCTTCCTATTTCCTTATGTGACCAAAAAAAGTACCAAATAATACCAAACAAACAGCAATTATTTATATGTTGGGTTCTTATGATTCAGGAGTCAGTGCAGAGGGAGTAAAGCAGGCAAAAAAAAGGAGGCATTCTCCTAATTTTCCCCAAAAAGGGTTTATCTGCCTGCTTTACAAGTTGCCACCAGAGGGCTAGGCTGCTAATTTAGCCAGCATTTGAGTTCTGGCTGCCACCCATCCCAAAGGCCAAGAGAACCAGTATACATATTCCTGGTCAATGTACAATACAAGAAGTATGTACCCACTGCTGAGGGAGATAGTTTTTTCTAGGAATAGTTCAAATAAAGAAGTAACTTTGACATGCAAAAAAAAGAAAAGAAACAGGAATGACAGCAACAGGAATGACAGAGTGAAGGTCTTTAGAGGTGATTGAAACAAAGGCATAAGTCAGTAAGTTTTGAAAGGATGAAAAACTCTATAATCTTTTTCTTAATTCCATAGAATCATTTCCATTATAATTTACTATGCCTTAACCTCCTAGCATTTTGGGAGAAGTCGTATCATCTGGGTCTTTCTTGATTTTAGAGACTAAATTGATTTTCTTCGTAATAGTATTACCAACACATCAGAGAATATAGATTTGTGTCCCAAATTTTTCCAAAACTCATCAAAAAACAAAAACAAAAACAAAACACCCTGATTACTTTTGTATCATAGCAGTTACTATCTTTTCATCTAGAACTAAAGAAATGAAAAGGTTATATACTTATAAAAAGTTTTCTATAAAAAACAAAGTTGGTTGTATATGGCTAAAATAAAATCCAGACTTTAATTATTTTCCTCTAGTTGAGAGCAAAGTGTGAAAGGTTCCTATATCTTTTTCTAAACAAAATGCCATGATGCTCCCATCAAGCTGCTCTGTTGAATTAATAAAAAAAGAGCAACAGATGTTTCATAAACAGAAGATAGTATAAATGCAAAATATCACAAAGTAATGGGAAATACAAGTCTAATGACATTTTCTTAGAACTTTTTCCAAAGTAATTAAATAAACTCACTAAAACTTAGTATGTGGAAATGTTTGGATCTTTAAAAAAGAACTTCAAAAACATGTATAATGTTCAAAAAAATGTTCTAGTGAGATGTATACACATGAAGACCAGAATTCATTGCCCTTGGAAAATATTTCCTAGTAAGATTCTTAAGTGTTTCTTAAGGGGGAAAAAGTGATAAATTCTAGTCATGAATATATGCATGGGCTACATATAGATGCAAATTAATTCATTATGTTCACAGTACACAAAATCATTGAAGAGAAGCAACACAATCTGTTTGCTAATTTGAGTCTGCTTCAGCACTTGAAGAAGTCATATTTTTGTTTAGTGCTTTTTTCCATTAATAATAGAAGACCAACGAAGCAAAATTATATATGGCAACTTCATTTGATAAAAACTGAAACATCCCAAATAAAGTATAACTTTCTAAAAAAGAAAAGGGCAGATTACACCCTGTGGGCCCAATCCTCCTACCATCGGTTTATTAAAGTTTGACTGGGAACAGAGCCAGCCTCGTTCATTTACATATCAGCTAGGATTGTGTGAGCACTGCAACAGCAGAACTCATTAGCTGTGATGGGAACTGTGATGGGGACTGTACTCCCCAAAGCCTAAGATATATCTTATCTGGTCCTTTTCTCTAAAACAGAAAAGTTTGTTTACCCATGTTCCAGAACGAATGTTACCTTTCATTTTCAAAGTTTAGTACATTGGTTATTCAGAATTTAAGTGGCTTTGTTTGTTTGTTTGTAAGAGCAAAACCACACTTTTCATCAGCCTTAGCCTCAGGTTCTGATTCTGCTGTCACCTCCCAGAGAGTGGCACCCCGCTACCCTTTACTAAGCCCCTCCTTTACGTCCATCAGTTCATCTCATTCTTTCATATGCAGTGAAGTATTCTTCATCGTATACATCTTAAACATAGTAATATTAGACATCTTTGCTATTTTACATTAATGCATAAATAAGATGGTGCACTGCTAATAAATGAAAACAGTGCAGTTTTTAATGCAAAGTTTCAAGGGAAGCTTTCACACTCCTTTCCAACCAAAATGCCATCCCAAAGCAATTTAGAGTTGCCATGGCTTCATTATTTGTGACTTTCACCTGTAGTATCCCTACCTAAGAGAACACTAATATACTTTTAGTTAAACAAAGTCAGAATTTCTCTATCAACAAATATGTTCTTAAGGCAAGGGTAAAACAATGTTACTTATCTTTTAGAGTATTTTACATATGGGTCCAGTGATTTGTCAAAATGATGTATGTATTCTATTCTCATTTTCTAGCTGATAAACCACATTATTTGGTTCTAAGTGTTCAACAAGTATCTTTTGAAGAACAGAATACATGAAATAAATAAGTTTACTATTGTCTTTTTTTGGGGAAGCTTTAAGAAATTAACATGTAATTCTGGCACATAGCAACATAAAACATAAGGCCATGATCAAGAAAAATGTGTGAGATAAACATACTCGCAGATAGTTAATTCACTTCAAATTTTGAAATACTGATTTTTCAACCTTCTAATATTCTGAATCTTCATTCCCAGGTAGCATTGTCATTTAAACTACTACAATGGAATCCTACCTGCTCACCCTTCTCTGCTGCTCCAACAACCCGACCTCATTGCAACTAGTGTGATGTTAAACATAAATTAGAGCATGTCACTGGTTTACTCAGAATACTCAGAAAACATTCCATTCACCTTGGGATCCAAATCAATAAAGATGGTTCTGCATAATTTAGCTCCCGTCTCCTTCAATATATACCTCACTTTGCTCTTCCATGGCCTAATCATAGTCTGTTCACACTGGCTTTCAGTTCCTCAGAAGAGCTAAATGCTTTCCCACTTAGCACCATCACCTATAACAATAACCATCATCACCATTAAAGCTAACACTTATTATTATGTGACTGGCCCTATAGGAAATGTTTTAAGGGCATGATCATGTTTAATCAGCTCAAGAAACTATGATGTAGAATTATCTTCATCCCTTTACTGCTGAAGAAACAAATATTTATTTCTTTAATGAAAGGTAAGTGGTGAGGAGGGGAAGCAAGTTATAGAATGTATGCCAGGGATGTTCCTCTCCACACTCATCCTTTGCTCACACCACTCTATGGGCCATGTCTGTCATGTCCTCAAAACAGTCTCCTCACATCCTTTGGACTAAAGTTGGAACATTTATCATAGTCCCACAACCATTTCCTTTATAGCATGTATTAATTTATATATTTCCTTATATGATTTGTTATGTCTGTCAAACCTCAAATAGAATAAACATTTCATTAAGGTAGGGATCATATTTTCAACAAATGTGACTGAATGTAACTATAAATACCTATGAATAAATTACTGAAGTTAGTTATTCATATTTGCTAATAATGAGGTGCTGAATCACTCTGTGGAAGGTATGTTTGTTAGAAATTCTATTATAATATCCTAGCCTGTGGGAGAACTACAGGAATACACCTAAAGGGAGAACAATGATAAAATAAAATTTAAGTTAAAATAAAAGACAAAATTTGCCAGCTGACCATAGATCTGAGGCATACAGCAGGGGATGGGGGTAAGAGAGATCAAAACAGGGGAGGGAAGAGCACAAGGGTCTGTGGTGATGGATCACAGGTGCTGTGGTGGTGGATAACTCAGGGACATCTGAGGGGAGAAATCAAATACTGTCCCAAAATTAACAACAATGTAAGAAAATAAATTAATTTTAAAAATCCTGGCTTTCAAAACAATGCTGTTTCCTTATAAGGTCTGTTCCCTTATGTATCAATTAACTGATCCTAATTCTGGTGTTTTGACCAATAACTGAAAAAGTACATTTTCTCCCCTGCAACTCTTCAGACATTTTTAGCCTAAAAAGTTAAAGAGGGCAATTATGGTGGGATAATCCCAAATTTATTTGTACAAAATAGAATACTAGAATGAAGATTTTGAAGAGCACATTTTTTGGAATTAGAGACTCCTTTAGGGCAAATTAATAGAAATTATTCCTTAACCTACAGGAATAAAAGGTATAGACAGACATGAAACAGAGTTGGGACAGCTGTGTTTAGCAGGCTGTATCATAAATTGGGTTGCAGTTGATATAAATCTAGAAAGAAGTAAAATTGGAGCAGATCTAGTTAAAGATAGTTAAATGACTGTACACTGGGCAGAGTACAAACTAGTTACTGCTCCTAACCTTAAGCATCCCAAAATGACAAGACTGATGCTATGAAATGCAACCATATCATCCCATCTCCAGAGTTTTACAGTAACAGAACTCTGGATTAGAGGGATCACTTTATTATTTCAGTTTTTGAAGTGAGGAAACAGAAACACAGTAAGCAACCCATTCAAGTTAAGTAGGTGTAAATTCCTAAATTGAGATTTAAATTGAGAACTATCACAAGTTGGTGCCCAGGAAAAAGGAGTTTCAGGTTCCCTACCCCATCCAAAGAGGGTGGAGCTGAGCAAGGAGGGTTAGAAGCTAGAGAGAAGTTTGAAGAAGGAAGAAAGCAACATGGAGAGTCAGAAGGAGACCTGGAAAAGGCACATGGAACAGAGACATGTGAAGAAGCTGCTCTTGCTTCTTGGTCCTGGACTGGGTGAAATAGATGTGGGTGAGAGTCCTGTGGGGAGGTTCTTTATGGCAGTTTTTGTCTTGATTTGATTTTGCTCTTTCTTTTCAGACTTGCTTGCTTTTGACACTTTGCTATGGGTCTATGCCAGAAGGTGCCTTAGACTTCGGGCAGGCATTCAGGCCTTGCTTCAGTCCCTTTTGAGTGGACTTTTGCTCACGATGTGTAACTTTGGGTGTTTGACTTAAAAACTATATTCTTCGTCTGTATTCTATATTGTTTACTAATTGTATTAAAGTTTCTTTTATTAAAGTTCTTATGTTTTGTGTTGATGTGGCAGATAGCAGAACCTATTCAGAGCAGACAGGTTTGGGGCTTCTAGGGTGTTCTTTTCCCTGCCCTGTAACAAAACTATTAAGCTATTTTATAGTCTGAACTTTGTAGTTTTTTTTTTTTAATGAAAAATATTAAGGTCCAATTAGATTGAAATAATAGAACTAAAATTAATGAACACGTATTAGAAACAAGAATGTTCCTGGAATCATAATTTATAGTGGGTAAAAGTATCACAGATGATGGGTTCCTTCATTTCCCTTTAATAAGTGCGTTGGTATCTGTCACATCACAAGATAATTAAATTAGTACTGGATAAGAATTTTGTATTCTGAATTCTAAGTACAAACCAGGGCTAAAATGATTGCTTTCATCACTTTACAGATTGTTAAAAAATATGAAAGAACATAAAATAAGCTTACTATTTCACCAATCTTTCCAATGTTTCCTTGATCTCCTACTTCTCCCTGTTAAGAATACAAAGAACAAAAATGACTATTTTTCAAACAAGATCACTCATGACAAAGTTTTCATTTTAATGTAATCACTTCATCATAAACTAGCAAAAAGGCAAAAGAAATCTCAATTATTCAAAATTATTACAGTTTTTCTCTGGAAATGGACTTTCCTCTACTTCCATTCAATTTGTAATAATCCATTTTCTTAAACTACATTCTATTTGCAACTTTTAATCATTTTAAAAATATTTAAGAGAAAAACAGTTAACTATACAGTGAAGGATAGAATTGAACTTTCTTTAGTGAGCATAATGTAGTATATACACATGTTGATCTTTAATGATATACACCTGAAACATATAATGTTGTGTGCAATATAAAATGTTTTTACAAAATTTAAAAATGAAACCTTCACTAAGGTGTCTCCAATAAAAGGAGACTGGTAGTAGGCCTGTGAAAGATATTAAGAAGAATAATAACCACAGTGATGATCAGTTTGCTTCAGGAGATAAGACAGCTCCCAATGCTGAGAATACATGTCACAGGTAAAGGAGTTCATAGCAGTAGACACTACTGTGGCCTTGAGAAGCTGGGGCTGTCTTTCCAGAAAATATACTATATGCTCAGAACATTAACCACAATTTTTTTTTAAGATTTAAAAAAAAAATGCATACAGAGCTGAGGTACGGCCAGAGGTGCAGGGGTGGTGAGAGGGTTCATCAGAGACAGAGTGGGGAGCAGAACAGGCAGATCAACAAAGTAACTGCTGAGGTGAGCTGCGTGCAGGTCAGGAGAGGTCTGCTGTGCCATGTAGATCACCTCTGGGGCAGGGATTGAACTCACACTAAAGCGGCTGCGGCTAGCTTGCAGTGCTGCATCCTAACCTGTTGTGTCACCAGGGAGGGCCTGAACCATAGTTTGATAGCCCTCACTCCTCTAAAAACCCAAGTATTTCAGAACTCAGCCAACCAATGTCTTACCTGGCCAGGGTGAGACAATTTAGATTCTTATTTTGGTTATTAAGAACAACTTTTTATTTTACTGCAGAAATATTAACATGACTTTTAGTCATGTAGCTGTCCCACATCTGCTAGTGGTTAAGTAAAACACAGCAAATACACCATATTACCTTGTGAAAATCAAAACATTAGTATTTTTAAATAATGGCTGATGAAACAGTATTTGATTTGTTTCCTGAAGAATATACGATACACTGGTGATGAGAAAGGGCCATTTTTTGATGGTGAGGAATGGCATCAGGTCAAATTAAGATAATGATGATGAAAGGTACAAGATTAAGTTCAGGGTGCCATTAACATGTATGACACAAACATGTAGCTTATTTAAAGATACAGGGTATTAACCATCAATTACTGCCTTAAAATGAATAATTAAATTTCAGTGCAGTGTAACCAATACTGCCTTGTAGCTACCTAGCATGGGAAATGACCTAGTTTTAACTGAAATAAGTCACACAGAATAGATTTAAAGGATTTTGTGCAAGAATGAAGATAAAATATCTCAACAATTTTAATATTGGTTATCTCCTCAAGTGGTAATATTTTGTTATCTTGGGTTAAGTAAAATACATTACTAACATTAATTTCACTTTTTTATTTTTATTATAGCTTGTATTTGTTGTTCAAATGATACATTGTATTGATAGAATGATTTTATGCACTCAAAGCTAATTAATATTCACATGAAGTAATCAGTTTGAATTAAACTTTTGAAAACCTCAATTTTCTTTTTATTTCTGGCATTCATTTACATACATAATAATAAAGAGTGAAGCAGTAGAGTTAATCCTTGTTCTGACTGACAGCTCGCTTATTAGACAAATTTTTTTTTTTAAAGATTTATTTGTACATACAGAACTGGGGTACAGGTCAGAGACTCAGGGGCAGTGAGAGACTTCACCAGAGACAGAGTGGGGAGCAGAACAGGCAGATCAACGAAGTACACTGCTGAGGGGAGCAGTGGGCGGGTCAGGAGAGGTGTGCCATGCCATGTGGTCTCCTCCCGGGAAGGCGGGGATCGAACTCATGCAGAAGTGGCTTTAGCTTCTCAGTGCAGTGCTTTAACCCGCTGCGCCACCAGGGAGGGCCTTATTAGACAAATTTTACAGAAAATTTGTGAAGGATACTACATAAATTATTAATGTTCTTGTGCTTCTGTCTCCTTACCCAGTGCTCTTCTCATACTGAATAAATGAGATGAAGCCCTTCCTTTATGATACTTGTCAAATGGGGCATCTGCAGTAAGCAGCCGAAAGTAGAGCTTTTGGACAGAATTGCCTGCATTCCTGTTGTAGTTTTCAGAGCGTAAGGTAAGAAGTGAGCTAGCTTTGAGGGCAAGAGAAAAAGGAGTATTTCCTCAGGTCGAGGAAAAGAAGAATCCTAGGGTTCTGCCAAAGGGGTGATCCTTCCCTAACTCCCAAGGACTTTCCCAGGTTCTACTGAATAGTTCCCTGAGACACTCAGACCAAAATTTCAGGGACAAACTGGTGTACTAAACTTTAAGACATTTCTTCATTTCCTATGACACAAAGCCACCTGGATGCTGGTGTGAATCCAGGGAAGGTAGGATGTTACAGTGATTGATATTGTTTCTCGTCAGTTTGACTGGGTATTAGCTCACATGTTATTTGTAGAACTACATGGCAGTACAGAGATTAAGCCTCATAAAGCAAATTAAGCTGTTTATGAAGAGCAATGTTCTATTGTCTGGGTTTTTTGTATGTAAGTTGAGTGTCGTTATACATATTGTTCCGGATAATTTCAGCCACAGGCAGGAATAGCGACATATTAAAAAATACTTTAGCTCATTATTTCTTTATTAATTGACCTTGGAATGTGTTTAGCTTTTACTTAGATTCTAGCAATATGAATGTTATAGTTTTATAATACAGAACCCTAGCTTTAGGATATGTAGCAATAGCTCTGTGTTACTTTTTAACTTTTTTATGTATTTTAAATTTGTATAAATTCATGTTAGCAATTTCTTTTAATCATTAGCACTAAAACATCACACATATTTGTTGGTATCAGAAACAGTCACATAAAACTTATAGGCACATAAAAGCAGGTGACACATCCTATTAATGTCATAAAAGGGTACACGCCACCCATTGATAACCTAGAGAACATATTTTATTCTCTATGGGGAGTTATTCACTGTATGCTAATGGGTAAAGGACCCAGACTCAGTGAAGTTACATTAACTTGTAGGTTTCTGGGCAGCAGAATAGACAAATTGATCATAAATTGTCCTATATTTAGCCACATATATTAGCCTAACATTTCTTTATTAAGGAATATTATTTCATATTATTAAAA
>NW_004567109.1:52690078-52697991 GCF_000260355.1 Condylura cristata
TATATATATATCTTCTCAAATGTTATTTGAACCAGTCTGAGCATATTCTTAGCATTCTCATTAATGAGTTGAATTACATACTTAATGTGTTTATTTGCTATTTTTACTTTTATGAGTCATAATTTTTATCTTTTTTTCAAATTATACTTTATAACTGGTAATAGATTAGCTGCTTCACCTTTAAGCCTTCAGGTCCAGGCTCACCCACATACCCTTTTTGACCTGGTTTCCCCTAGAAGAGAACAGAAGAAAAAGACATGAAAAAGACATGCTCAATCATATTTGAGTTGCCTAAGATTGATGAAATTTATTTAGATGAATTACCAGAATATTATTTAATGTATTTGATCATGCTCATTATCTATTCATTCTAGAATGTTTGACAGTCTACTATTGTGTGCAGTTCTAGGCACCAGAGAAAGAGGAGTACACAAACACACCTGTCTTCACAGAGCTTACATTCTAATTAGGATGACATAAAAAAAATAAGTAAAATATATATTGTATTAGGTAGTGGTAATTCTGAGGAACACAATTAACCAAGGAAAGAAGATACAACCATGTGGGAAGTTTGCTGAGATTTTTTTTTTAATAACAGTTTATTTTTACATCATTTTGTGCATTTTTTCCCCCCATCTCAATTGTAATCCCTGCAGGTTCCCCATCACCAAGTCACCTGTGTGCCATCACCATAATCCTGTGCACTTCCCTTCACCTCCTCCCCCCCCGTTTTTGATCCTATTCCCCACTCCACCCCCACAAAATGTCTCTGGTATATGGTTGTACATTATTCTTGTTACTTTCTTACCTGGTCCATTATACTCCTGCTATGAGTGAAACCATCCGGTATTTTTCTTTCTCTTTCTGGCTTATCTCACTAAGCATTATCTTTTCCAGCTCCATCCAAACTGCTGCAAAAGACATGTGTTTCTCTTTTTTTGGTTGCTGAGTAATATTACATTGTATATATGTACCACCTCTCTTTAATCCAGTCATCTACTTTTGGGCATTTGGGCTGCTTCCATGTTTTTCCAATTGTAAATAAAACTTGCTGAGATTTTTTAATGTGACTGCCAGGAAAGAAAGACCTCACTAAGATGGTGGCACATGAGTAAACTGAAAGAGCAAGTTCCATAGATAATCTGAAGGGAGAAAATTCCAAGGAGAGAAATCATGAACAAAGGTCCAGGATATGTTAAAGTAGAGTAAGAGAGAAGAGAAAATAGGGGCAAAGGAGGAAAGGGGGAAAGAGGTGAGGCCATGGAGGGCCTGGTTCTGCAGTGAAGGGCTTTGGCTTGTACTCTGAGACATGAAGCCTAAGACAAATTTTGAGACAGAAAGTGTCATGACCTATGTTTTAACGGATCATGCTGTTGAAAAGCAGAAGCAGGGAGTCAAGTATAAAATCTGCAGTAATAACCCAAGTGAGAGATGACAGTATAGAGATCAGGGTAGACGTAGAGAAGACTGTGGGAAGGCATAAAGATTTTTTTTTTAAAGATTTATTTATTTATTCATACAGAACTGGGGTACAGGCCAGAGATGCGGAGGGTGAGAGGATTCACCAGAGACAGAGTGGGGAGCAGAACAGGCAGATTAATGAAGTACACTGCTGAGGGGAGCAGCGGGCGGGCCAGGAGAGGTCTGCCTCGCCATGTGGATCTCCTCCAGGGCAGGCGGGAATCGAACTCATGCGGAAGTGGTTTAAGCTTCTTAGTGCTGTGCTTTAGCCCACTGCGCCACCAGGGAGGGCCCGGCATAAAGATATTTTTATAGTTTAAAGGAACAACTTCTAGAAACTGCTGATAGGTCATGTATGGATTCTAAGAGACACATACAGATCCAGCATAAATTTAAGAATTTTTTTTAAAGATTTATTTATGTATTCAGAACTGGGGTACAGGACAGAGGCACAGGGATGATGAGGATTCACCAGAGACAGAGTGGGGAGCAGGACTGCAGATCAACAAAGTACACTGCTGAGGGGAGCAGCAGGCGGGTCAGGAGAGGTCTGCCACGCCATGTGGGTCACCTCTGAGGCAGGGATTGAACTAGCACTGAAGTGGCTTTAACTTCCTAGTGCTGCGCTTTAACCCACTGCACCACCAGGGAGGGCCCAAATTTAAGATTTTTAATCTGATTAAGGGAACAAATAGGAAAGAGTGTGGGAAGAACAGAGTTGGAAGCTCAGTTTTGATGACTGCATTTGACAGCATGTTAAGCATCTAAGTAGAGATCTGGTAGTAGTATTTTAGCTCAGAGTTGAGAGGGCAGAGGTTCTGATCTGAACGTGTGATTTAGGAAATCACTGGCATTTATATGGTATTTAAAGCCAAAAGACTGGACAAAATCATCTGGGTAGTATGTATTGATAGAAAAGTTTGCAAACTAAATCTTGGAACACTTCAAAAAGTTGGAATTTGAAGAAATGAGGAAAATACTCAAATTTTCCATCAAAGGGCTAGGCAGAAAGTCATTCACACAAAGAAAGTTTTGTTTCCAAATATAATGAGTAAACTTGTCAATTTTTGAAGGTTATCAGAATGCAGTAATGTGAACAGTAAGAAATGACCACTGGACTCATCAGCATGGAGATCACTGATGATCTTTGTAAGATTGTTTTTTTGGGCCATCCCTGGTAACGCAACGGGTTAGGACACAGCAGTGCAAGCTAGTGCAGCTGCTTCAGTGCCAGTTTGATCCCCAGCCCTGGAAGTGACCACATGGTGCAGCAGGCCTCTCCTGACTCGCCCGCTGCTCCCCTCAGCAGTGTACTTTGTTGATCTGCTGTTCTGCTCCCCACTCTGTCTCTGGTGAAGCCTCTCACTGCCCTGTAACTCTGGCCTGTACACCAGTTCTGTGTGTCTAAATAAATCTTTTAAATAAAAAAAAGATCGTTTGTTTTAGAGTGGTGGATACAAACATGGTTTCAGCAGGTAGGAGGAGGAGAAAAACTGAAGAAAAAAAAAATTGCTATACAACATCTTGAGAAGTTTTACTGAAAAAGGAATGAGAGTTCCCTACCTCTGGAGAGAACACTGACATCAATACACTTTGCTTTTATAATATGCAGGGAAGAATTCTTGGATCAATGGTTTCAGTTAGGCAAGAGGGTAAGAAATGTAGAAAACAAGTTTTGACATTAGCTAGACAAATGGTCTGTTCATCCACACTAGCCACGGGGAGGCAGAGTGAATGGCACAGGTTCAGGTTTATTGAAAAGAGCAGTGGTAGAAATGTGTGGAGGTTCTCTCTGATTACGTCAATCATCTTAGAGAATTAGGGAGTAAGATAAGGGGCTAGGAACGAGGTTGAGAGAAATGCAGAGTTGAGGAAAGTAAAATAATCTAAAAAAGTTATGAATGTAAATAGGAAGGGGACATTATTCAGAATGCAATAAAAGGGCTAATTATAATGTCTGAAATAGACTAGCATGTGAGGTCTTGAAGTTAATAGAAAGATGGAAAGATCACAGGGTCAGTGAGTTGAAATTTCTATGGGGACTGCTGGATTGGGTAGAATGACCATGGTTTTTTATATTAAACAACTGGAGGTCATTATGTGTCATCTAATATGTATGACAAATTCAAATCAATGAATAAAATATGAAAGGGAGATTGCTAGTCAGAACACAATTTATAATATCTGCTAGGCATTACAGAATTATATTTTGTTATGGTTACCCATAAATAAATACTCCATTTTCTTTCATTTAACAAAACAGAACAAAGCACTGGTTGTCATTCTGTTTTAGCCACACAAAAGATCCCTAGTAACTTAACTTATATTTCTTATAACTTATATTTCTACCTTAAGAGTTATTTTAATTTCTGACTCTGCCTTACTTCAAGTTGTCTAGTGGTTTCCTACCAAGCAGAAACTAGAGCAAAGAATCAAAAGATAAACTGTCACACATAAATTATTCTTCAATCAATTTACAGATTTAGGACAAGAAATATAGTTATGAGTCTAAGTTATTAGATTTGTCATTGATATTTATAAAGCATTTTAGTAATATATTTGTATTCACACTATTTGGAAAGAGGTTTAATGAGAGCATTTTCATCTTTAATATAATTCTCATACAAGAGGTACTGTAATATATTATGAAATACTTACACATTATGGAAAAAAACTCATTAGAATGTGCTAGGAGCACATTATTCATCTCTTTGAAATGCACACTTTAGCCTGATCATTACAGTTGTTACTTCTGGTCCTGTTACCTACTGTTACATTCGGTTTCTCTAGAGCATGCTATTTCTGAGCATATAATACTGAAATTTCAGTTTCACACCTAAACAATTTGGACAATATCTTGGAGGGTTATTTTAGGATTAGAGAGGACTGAGGTTACCTCTTGAGAGCAATACTGGGCCTAAATTGATCTTCAACAAATCGTAGCAACAAAAATTGTAAGACTGAACAGGCAAAAGGTGAATGTGATTCTCATTTTTTTCCCCTAGGGATGCAATTTAAAAGATCAGTTTTACCAGACTCAAATAACAACAGTGTTTCTGTTACATAATTCACCTCACAAAAAATAAAATAAAAATTCTTTTTCTTTCAATGGGATAGTGGCAGTGTATGCACTAGTGAGGTAAAGGTGCAAAAGAATTACAGTTTCCTTAAATGTAAAATTGTTGTAAGAACCTGTAATTATGATTTTCTCAAGAATGATGTATTTCATGGATTTCATAATGCTTGTTAAAATGTGATACACACCCTAATAACATCACAATATTGTAAAATTTGTTCATATATACACAAATTCTCAAATTCATTTTAGAACTTAAAAACAAGTAGTTTATAAATTACTACACAACAGTACCTAAAGAAGAAAAAGTTGGCAGAAAACATATCTTCCTAGTTTTTCATCAGTTTACTGACATACTTAGAAAAGAGGTTCTTGCAATATAACTAAAATTGCTAAGGTTTTTTGCCTCTGATTTTATTTGAGAAACTATCAATAATTTGTGGAAATTATTGATACCATAAGATCACTAAAGAATATGTAGTAGGTGCAGCAACTTGGATGGAGCTGGAAAAAAAAGATCATGCTTAATGAGATAAGCCAGAAAGAGAAAGAAAAATACCGGATGGTTTCACTCATAGCAGGAGTATAATGAACCAGGCGAGAAAATAACAAAAATAATGAACAACCATAGACCAGAGACATACTGTGGGGGTGGAGTGGGGAATGGGATCAAAAATGGGGGGAGGGGAAGAGAAATGCACGAGATTGTGGTGATGGCACACGGGTGATTTGGTGATGGGAAACCCGCGGGGATTACAATCGAGACGGAAAAATAAATGTACAAATGATGTAAAAATAAACTTTTGTAATAAAAAAAAAAAGAATATGTAGTAGGTATAGTAACGACTAAACTATCGAGGGACAAACCAGGTACAGAAATATTTTATTTGGGGGAACTGTGAGACTATATTTTAATTTTTCTCTTGCTATCATTTAAAATTGGGTGCTAGTCAAAACATTTACAGAACAGTTGTTGTAGGAGAATCACTTCTGGAAAATCACTGATATGATACATACTCTTGGCCCAAGTTCTCCAAAGGGTCCCACAGGTCCTTCTTCTCCCTTAAGAAAGGAATTAGAGCATATCATGGCCTGAAATAAGCATTTAAGAATGAAAACCCTGGCCCTCCCTGGTGGTGCAATGGGTTAGAACACAGCACTGCAAGCTGGCTGCAGCCGCTTCAGTGCGAGTTTGATCCCCAGCCCTGGAGCTGGCCCACATGGCATAGCAGACCTCTCCTGACCCGCCCACTGCTCCCCTCAGCAGTGTACTTCCTCGATCTGCCTGTTCTGCTCCCCTCTCTGTCCCTGGTGAATCCTCTCACCCTCCGCATCTCTGGCCTGTACCCCAGTTCTGTATGAATAAATATTTTTTAAAAAATTAAAAAAACAAACATATAATGTTACCATGATGGTATAACAACTTTAGGCCTAGTGTTGATGAATATAATATACAAATCTCTCTAGAAGCATTTATTCTATTTTATTTATTAACATTTTGCTCAATTTATAATTCAGTCAAGATACAATTTACTGTGAAATTATCTCCTGTATTCATTTTGACTTGCTTTACCATCATACCCTTGAACCCTTCCATTTTGCTGTAAGTGGCAACATGTCATCTTTCTTTATGGCTGAATAATATTCCACAGTGTAGAGATGTCACATCTTGATACAATCTTCAATCTATGGGTCTTTAGGCTGCTTGCACATCTTAGCTATTGCAAATATTGTTGACATAAACATTGCAGAGCATATGGTTTCCAAGTAGCTCAGGAATATTGATAATTAGGGATGTTGTGCATGTTGAGAGGGAGGAAGTATAAGGAGAATTTCTGTTTTCCCATCATTTTACTATGAACCTTAAAACTGCTCTAAAATATCATATTGAAAATATCCTTGTGATAAGCCATCTATTCCATTTTTGCCTTACAAATGAACTCAGAAGAGAGAAAACCACAACCAACACTGAATACTTTGAAATGGATGTGTCAGCTGGCAGTGGGGGTCGCCCTGACCCAGCACAGGTCATTTTCACTCAAACTGATTCAAACATAAAGCTAGTATGAGTTGCCTATTATTCCAAAGCACTCATAAATCAAATTATCCAATGACAAAAAAATGTATCATCCATTACCTTACAAGTATAAAATAGACCTAAAGACTAAATATAAATTCTAGGACACATGAATGAAATTCTGGGCTCAGATTCTTCTGTTATTCCAGTGAGACCATTGACATAAATCAATGCTTTCAGAATATTGTAAAATGATTCTAAGTACCATTCCAGAACTGCCAGTATAAAATGGTAACTTGAAATTATTCATGGCAAATTGTTTTCCATACTAAAATGTGCTTTCTTTAAGCAAAAGCTAAAGCCTCACAAAAAAAGGGGTAACTAAAAAAATTGCTGACAGTATATTTATTTCCTCCATACCTGTGCTCCTTTGAGACCAGGAGGCCCAGGAGGCCCTCTATTTCCAAGGAATCCCTAGAAGGGCAACACAGACACACACATTAGTATATTTAACTCAATTTTTTTTTCAATCAGCAATAATCTATAAATAGGCATGCTATTTGGGTAAACTTCCTAAAGTGAATGAGAGAGTTATGAGCAGAAAATTATAGGCCATTCAAAACATTGGGAAAAATAGGATAGTTATTTTTAAACAATGTGTTATTGTTTAAATAATCTGCTTAGGATGTTACTCTTCAACCAGACACATTTGCAGAAAAAGTACTTGCCAATTTAAAGCAATGAACAATAAATACACAGTAGAGTGTCCACAAAGTCTGGAAACAGATGGAAGGAACATAATGTGTTTTAATATCTAAAATACTAGCAGAGGCTGGAAAACATTATTCATACTAGATATTCCACTTCTTGATAATAAGAGAAGGTACAATCTGAACACAATTAAAACTTACAGATTAAATCTTTCATTAATAAAAATGGGTGCTAAAAATCAAATGTTTCCTAAATAAACATTTTGTGAAAGTAACTGAAAAAAACTTCCTAGCTCAGAAAAGACACTGCACTATCTATTCAACAAAGCACTCTTTTACTTATCAGTTCTGTTCTCTTTTCAGGAATGTCAGATTTACTGGCAATAACCTAGCCTTTGCGTGCAGCTCTCTTGTTTTTAATCTGAAGAGATAGGTTAGGATATTGAAGTGGGCATGTGTTTTATGAAAGCTCAACACACATTCATCTCCTATTCAGGCTAGGGTACACTAATTTTCTGTAGGGAAAATTTCTGTCCCCAAAGTTAGTTCATGTGCTTTGACCATATCTGATTAAATTTAAGGGTAGACATGTGACATGGACCTAAGTCAGTCATCATATTTTTCTCTACCCTTAAAAACAATGGTTCAG
>NW_004567109.1:52699451-52700939 GCF_000260355.1 Condylura cristata
CCAAATCAAATCCCAATTCTCTATGAAGTTTCTCAGAAAAGTAAAGATTTAATTTTTTTCTCCTTCAGTTCCTTTTTAGTCACTTATATGCATTATCCTTTTTCACTTATTAACATGTGAAAATCTCATCTTTCCAGAAGATTACAAGTTCCTAATTTAAAAAAAAAGGTACTAATTTAACTTTGTTTGCAAGTAATTGCTTATCCATTGTACAAAGTGAATAAATATCTCTTAGCTGACTAAATGCTGCCTGGAGAACAAAATGGTTAATAGAACAAATCTGCATATAAAAATCTTGATTTAGTATATGGAAGGTAACTATTTAGGGCTGGATGGAGGCCATGTAGGAGAACATTTTAGAATACGCATTTTCCTTTTATCAAGTTAGTTCATTTCTGTGCAGATAAAGACATATTTAGTAATTCAATATAAAAAGTTACTTCCCCGTAGTGTGTCACTTAGTAACACAGATAGTAGGTTTGCTCTAAAAATTTATCAGGGATGTTATATCTAGCAATAGCCTATTCTGTCATACCTAATTCCACTGTCTAAGTAACAGTGTGAATCATTACAGCAACAAAAAATTATTCCTGTTTACTGAAGAATAGACGTATTTATTGGGTACTCACTTTCTGCAGTAAGCAGCTAAGGATGTGGTTTTGCTAATGTTATGTGATGCTTGAAAGCAGACTGCCAAATTGGGTAGCTTTCAAGAAGGCTTGCTGAAGTATGTTTTGTATCTATATACATATAGACACAATCCCACAAGCAACAGAACCATAATTAAAACAAGCTTCCAATCATAGTTTGGGGTTTTTAGTTAACTGGCAGAAAATGAAGAGAAAAATAAAAGGTTTCTTTAGAGCTGTGCCAATTTTCTCTGGAAAGAACCCAATGTGTTTGCAAACAGGGTAAGCATGCATTTTAAATAGAGTGCACATGATAACCATTATGTATAGGCTAAAACAGCTTTAGTGATGTATTTTGCTCCTTTTTCCAAATAATATAGGTAAAGGAAAGTAAAGGAAGCTTTAAGATACTTTATGACCCACAACATACAATGTTTATAAGCACCAGTATGTTTGGCCCTTCTTTTCCCTTCTGTTTCTAGAAACAATTTGGAGTCTAATAGTAAGGACCAAGAAGAGAGACAAAAAAACAGATCCTTGCAAACTTATAAAAATAAAATCATATTAGTTTCTTTAAAATTTATGATTCTTTTGATAAAATCATCTAAGACATTATTTTAAAGTTCCGTAATGGATATAATATCAATAAATTTCATGATATTGGTGCTGCTGAGGTTACAAGCTCATGTTTAATGAATAAATTGAGATCAAGAAAACCACGAAACAGTAATAATCCAGTGGAAATTCAACCATTGCTATCCATTAAAATATATTGTCATTTTGGCCCTCCCTGGTGGCGCAGCGGGTTAAAGCACAGCACTGAGAATCTAAAGCCGCTTCCTCTTGAGTTCGATTCCCG
>NW_004567109.1:52701422-52760911 GCF_000260355.1 Condylura cristata
ATATATATATATTGTCATTTCAAACCTAAAAGAAATAATGAAAAGGAAGCTGAAAGATAACTAAAGTTTAAGATAACTAAAGTAATAATATTCAAGGAATCAGTCAATTTTTTTCAGTTCTCTGGCATGTTTTGGAGGGGAGAAGGGCGAAAACTTTATGCAAAACAAAATTTCCAAATTTAAAAAAGGCTTCAGAAATCGTTCTTGTTCTTGTCTTAAAAACATTAAGTTCAGTGATCACTTTCTCTTGAAGAAATTCCCAATTTCCTAAGGCAGAATCAATTCCCAATTATTAGATTCTCGGAGCACTTAACCAAGTCTTTTATGTAGCATGTTTAAGGACTTTTAAAAAATATTTTACTAAACTGATACCTCATCTATCAGAGAGATTATAGTTTAGAAATCTCTATGAAGTATATTTAGTACTTCATCTATCACATAAGAGAAACTTACTATTAAATGAATACTGTTTGGATGAATGGAGAAATAAATGTGTTCATGCACGTATCAAGTTCAAGTTCCTGTGTACAGAGGGGAAGAGTTAAACTAGAGGGAACGTTTCAGCTCCCTTCTCTATCCTTCCTCAGCCCCTCTCAAATCCATTCATGCTACTCATTTTATTTTAGGATTGGTTAGACATTGGTTATTTCGACCTACATATTAGGCAGGTATAGGTTTCCCCTGCTCTTCAAAAGTAGAGTTTTCTGATGAAACTCTTCGTAAATTGAAGTGGCATAAACTGAAGAAGCAATTACCCTTAAATCATAGGGAAATTTTTTTTGAGAGTTCCCAGATCCAAAAACTAAGTTACATATAATGCACAAAACTAAAATAATAAAAATAAAGATTGTTTCTAAATAGTAGATAAAGGCTGGAATGATATGTAAATACACAACTTTTATAAAGTAGTGCCTGAGGAAGAGCAGGAGGCAGCATCACACTGCTTGCTTGTCTTGTGATGGCTTCCTGCAGAGAAAACGCTGAGTTCTATCTCACTGTTTGTCTTTTGTCACAAATACAAAATTATTCTTCAGCCTTCTTCCAGTTATTGGAAATAGGAACTAACATTGGTCTTTGGTAAAAGTGGCAAAATACAAATTTTTGAAAAGGGAGTTATCTGTGCACCAGAATCAAACTTCCTGCCTTCCGCATTCTTCAACCTGCTGCTTCTCGGGACTTCTCTACTTAAGCTAATGTATTGAGACTCCAGCCAGAATCTTTTATCTTTGACTTCTCTTTTTTTGCTTCTGCTCACCTCATCAGTACATAGTCATATTGTTTCCATTTCTAAAACAGCTGTTAAATAGTCGTTCAACCACTCATACAAGCATTTAGTGCTTATCAATGATCTTGTGGTCCCGGATGGAAGTAAGTATGGTTATTTGGTATGCATAAAATCAGTCTTTTCTCAAAAAGCTTACTGTCTATGAGAAATAAGAAGAAAATCAGAAATTATTGTATATAAAGATAAGTGCTTGGTAGTTCTATTTCTCTCAGGAATACAGAGAAGAAACAACACAACTAGAAAGAACAGGGAAAGCTTCCTAAACAACATGTTATGTGATATATAGGCATTAGCTCTATGAAGGAGGGTACAAGAAAGCAGTGAGTTATTCAGAGAGAAAGATTAGCAAGAAGTTGTGAGATTTGAACAAATACGGAATTGTTGGGTATTCCAATAGTACCTGTACTAATGCTTGGAAGAGTGGCATATCATTGTTACACATGGGACTAGAGAATGAAAGCAAGGGAGGATAGGTCATAAAGAACCTTGCGTAAGGGCCCGAGGGGCCTTGGTGGTAGCTGTGGTGTGGTAACACATACATGAAGATGTAGGCGCCTCTATTTCTGAATCAGATACAGTGCTGTAAACCAATGTTGTCTTAAAGAAAATTACTTAAAAAGTTAAACAAAAGAATAACAACTTTGTGTGGGTAAAAAAATAATAAAGTGCAAGAGTTAACCTAGAATCTGTGTAGAACATGGAAGGACTTATCCACAAGAATGATATGATGAGATCTGTACTTCACAAAGATTATTCCATCATCAGCTAGGAAGAAGTTTTGAAGAAGTGCCAGCATGTAGGCAGCAAGAACAATTGGAGGGCTATTACAGTAATCTTGGTGAAAAGCAAAGATGGCTTAAACCCTAACTTTGGCAGCAGAATGGTCTTAAGTGTAAAGAGGGGAAATTTTGAGCAACACAAAAGATCTGAGTAAAGCAGATAACTGATGGCCTGAGATCATTCCAGGGTCAGGACAGGGTTTTATATAAGACATTATATAGAATCTGAATGCTGAGTAGGAAGACTACCTTTCTATGGACACAGAAATATAGGGAGAACTGTCATTACATAAAGGCAAAGGTTAGGCCACTATGGTTGCCAAATACATAATGTTCAGTTCAAGATGAACTGAACATTAAAAAATGAATGACTTTTATTATAAATATGTTCCATATATTGCACCTCCAACCTCTTCCCAGCTTCCTTTTCCTGAATGCTAAACATCCCATGGCCTAACTGTAAATTCCTATTCATGTATCATAGCAACTCAAGTGCTATCTTCTCTGTAAAATGTTATCTGAATCCCTTAAAGCTGTTCATTCACAGTAGTACATATTCTGTATTATTCATATGACCATTCGACAGACTTTCCTGTATATCTTTCTCTAGACTGTAAGTTTCTTGAAAGTTAGCATAAGGACTTTTCATCTTTGTTGCCCTAGGGTAAGATATACTGGCTGTCACCTAAGAGTCAGAAATATTTGCTGCCTGAATGAATGTCTTATTTCAGATCTTTATAACAACCCACCTAATTATTTCTATTTCATCTCCATGTTTTCAATTTCACTTCTATTTAAACTATCCCCCATACTGACAATGAAAAAGGTATCTTCTTAAAACATAAATCACCCAGGACGCTTCAGTACTTCAATATATTTGGTTACTTTAGGATGTTCACTGAGCAAAAGGCAACATAAATTTTAATTTTAATCTGTGGATATTTTGTGAGCCCTAAGGTCTACAGTGGTCAGAAAAATTTCCTCCGTTCCCCCCCCCCAGAAATTCCTTTTTAGTGATTTATGAACTTCAAAAATATTGTCACCATTAGTCTAAGTCCACAGCAAACCAGGAAAGTAATTTCTAATGATCTGAACCCCAAACACTGAATAACTTCCTCTAGTTAAACAAATACCACCGGGGTAACAGAGGCACAAATATTTCCTTATTATCTGGGGAAAAAGCTGTATAAAATTTATTAAATGCATTCAAGATAGCTCAAAATTTTGATATTCTTAAAGTACTTTCATAATCATTATGATATGAGATTCAAAAATTCTAAGTAGCATACATTTTATTTTTATCTTTCACTTTTCTTTTTTACCTTTGATCCTTCAGGGCCATTTTGTCCAGGAATCCCAATATCTCCTGGAAAACCCTAAGGAATATAAAAATGTACAGTTTATTTCATAGGAAATTACTTTAAATCTACTGAAGCATGTAAAATTTCCCTTTGCCTTTATTTCATACTCAAAGTAATTTAAACTCCTCAGTAACTCAGTATTAAAGATTAAGATAGGCAGTTAACATTGGAACACAACACTGAGAAAATGTCCTTAAACAACATCCTTTATCAGTTAGTTACAGACCAAAAATCCTCAGACCCAAAGAAAATGTTCTAGTACAAAGAGAGTAGGAGTCGGGCTCTCCCTGGTGGCACAATGGGTTAAAGCACTGCATTATGAAGCTCTCTGAAGCCACTTCAGCATGAGTTCGATCCCTGTGCAGGGAGCTGACCCACATGGCATGGCAGACATCTCCTGACTAGCCCGCTGCTCCCCTCAGCAGTGTGTTTCAGTAGATCTGCCTGTTCTGTTCCCTACCCTGTCTCTGGTGAATAATCTCACCCACTTACAACTCTGGCCTGTACCCCATTTCTGTAAGCATAAATAAATCTTTAAAAAAAGAGGGAGAGCAGAAGTCTTATGCAAAAGTCATTTACAACTTGGGCAAGAGGTGTAATTGGTCTTTTCAAACTGACATGGGGTAGGAGTTCCCTGAGGACTTGCATACTGTAGACTCAATGTTTACTAACTACATGTTAAATTGTAGGGTTTGCACAGGTAGAAATGCAAATAAATTCTCTCTAGTGAATAAAATAACCTCAAAGGTTATGCCTCAATATACAGGACATTAATCAGTTTTATATGTACCTCAATTATCTTGTCCTAACATTCCCATTTTTAATTGTAAATATTTTGGAGTTCCTTAACTCCTCTTTGAATTTGTCTATATACCTTACTGGTTTCATCCATAATCAAGGAGTTTAGTATATTCTTTGAGCCATGTTTATATTTTTCTGGAAATCATGAGTTTACTTTTTTGGAAATTACAGTCAAACAAACCAAAACAACAGGCTCAAGAAGTAGAAACAGACTGCAGTATAAGATTAAATCTGTGTTGGGAATAACTTATAATGTTATTCTAAAATAACCATCTCCAAAATAATACATTACAGTGTGATTCAATTTCATAATAAGCAAATAATTGTAATTTTAATTATGTTGTCATAAAGTTATTTCGGAGATGCTCATTGTTGTGGACAAGGAATAAAAAGAATCAGCATTTTGTAAAAGTAAAAGTGATTTCCATTAAAATATGAGTATGAGGTTTAAAAGGTAGCACAGTGGAGGGTTAAATGTGATGGCAATAAAATTTACCACAGCAAGAACAAAGGCTGACTCAGAATACTGATTTTGGAGAAAAAACAAACAACAAATGAATAGAAAATGATAGCAACTCATCGAGTCTGGATTAAGAGAGAAAATGCTTTGACTCACTATATTTGTATAATAGACAACTTAAAAATTAGATTGTTTATCCAGTAATTTTATACCCTTTCTCTCTAATGTTCCCTGTGCACACAGTGAGAGAAAATCCCTCTGAAATTGATTCACAGCATTCTGTGTTAGTTCCAGCTGAACCACTATCTTGTCTAAAGTAGAATTCATGATCTCTCCCACATGCCTGCTCTTCCTTCCTCCTATATTTACTATTTAAGAGACTGTTCCCTACTGACCACCAGTTTCTAACCCTAAAAAGCTACATATCACCTTTGAACACATTTCTCCTCATCACTATTACCACCACACTCACCACTCATTGAGCTCCATCAATTCCATCTCCAAAATCATTGTCAATTTGCTGCAGACTCCACTACCCTTACACAAGTCACTGTTCTTTGCTTTCATTTGTGTCCATCCTCTACACAGGTTATTCTGACTCTGTAGCCAGACTCAATCTATGAAAATGATCATGCTACTTGGTTGCTAAACTGAGAATAAAATCCAAATTCCTTAATACCTGGCTTAGAGGGGCCTTCATGAATTGAACTTTTTTCAGCTCTCTATTCCCTGTACCCAACACTCCAAATACTATACAACCACAATGCTCTGAAAATACAATCTCTTTTTACTTCTGGGCTTTCATATATACACTTTACTTTGCCATAAATAATTTTTCCTTAATGTCTTCACATGAACAAACTGCTGAATAACATTATAGTTGGAAGTCTTTCTGTGATCTCCATAACTAAGGTCCTTTCTAAATATTCTTACTCTAACCTGTTATCCTATACAATCACCCTAGTAATTTGGCTTATTTTTTTCTCATCAGATTTTAAATTCCTTGAAGGCAGTTTTATGACATATTAACTCTTACTTGGGAGACTAGTACCTGGCCCATAACACAAATAAAAAAAAAAGATAATTATTCCTCTTGTTAAATGATAGCTATTATTTTTGGTTTACAACCTGGTTTACAAACACTATTTCACAGAAATCTTGTCAGTAAAGTAATAATTCCTGTCCATCCTCCAGATAATACCTTGTCATATCAGAAAGCAAACAAGCTATTGAAAATATCAAAACTAGACTCATGTTCAGAGAACTTTTGGGAATTGAGAGATCTAAGTGGCCAGATATGGGACAGTATGAACTTTAATACTAGTAATATTTTGGTTCAAGATGGTGATGTAGGAAGAGCCTTGAAATCACTCTCTTCCACACACACACAAAAAACTACAATTACATATGAAGTAATTTGTATGAAAGATGACCCAAAAGCAATATTAAAAAAAGGCTTCCATAATAAAGGATAAAAGGACAGCATTTAGACAGCTGATCACCAAGGGAGAAACCTCACCTCTCCTGTGGTGATTTATAGTCAGGAGAAATCCTGAAGGGTGGGATGTTTACTTGGGGAGTTATGGAGACAAATAAAGAGATTTGGGCAGAATGAAGAGGCTGATGAATGAAAATAAAATGAAAGAGCAAGATAATGTAACATACCATAAAACACCTTAAGCAAATGGAGATAAACATACTTCATAGTAATAATTATAAAGATTCTAATTAAACCCAGAAGAATGAATGCATTAGGAAAAAGTAAAATAAAACTAAGTACCAAAGAAATGCTTCAGTGTTGATGAATACAATGATAGAATTGATAGAACTGAAAATACAGTGGGGAGGTTTAATAGCAGACTGAGTAAAACAGAGGAGCAGAATTCAAAGCTTGAACACAAAGCAACAGACAGGGGAGCAAATGAAAAAGGATTTTAAAAAAGTAAACATACACGAAGTGACTTCTGAGACAAAATCCAGGGGATTAATTCTCCCAGAAGGAGAAGGCAGAAAGGTACAGAAAATTTAATTGACTTAAAAAAGGATAAAAATTTCCCTACCATGAGGAAGGAAACAGCCAGGCAGAGGTAACTCTAACCATTCCAAATAAGAGAAAATCAAAAGATGCACACCAAAAGATGTTATATTTAAAATGGCAAAAATTACAGAGGAAACCTTAAAAGCGGCAAGACAAAAGCAGTTTTTCACATACAAGGGAAAACCATAAAGCTATTATCAGACCTTCAACAGATAATCAGAGGCCAAAGGAAGTGACGAAACATATACACAATGCTGAAAGGGAAAAATTCCAACTAAGAATTCTATAACCTGCAAGGTTAACATTCAAAACTGATAAAAAGAGTAAAAATTTCAGCAAAAGCTAAAGGAATTCATCACCACTCAACTGGTCACTCAAGACATGTTAAAGAGGTTTCTCTAAACTGGAAAGAACTAGTACTGACATTAAGAAAGCATATGCAAGAAAAATTTAATACGGAAAAGGTAACTGTATGGCAAAAGCAGTGGATCACCACATTCGGAAATGATAAAGATTAAAACACAAAAATATCAAAATTATTGAAAGCCACAATAATTAGCTGAGGGACCCATAGTAGGTAAACCTGTAAAATGAGGTGGCAAATATAAAATGTGGGCGGAGACAGCAATAAAATAAAGGTTGAATATGTTCAAAGTCAAGTGCTATCAACCTAAAAATGTCATACACATGTAAAGTTTACATCGGAAATTCATGGTAACCATAAGCTTACAGTCAATACACAAATGAAAATGAAAACCAAATCTAAGCAAACCTCTAAAAAAAAAAAAGCCATCAAGCATCAAGGGAAGAAAAAGAAGAAAGTAATAGGAGGAAACAGAGTAACAGAGAACAAAGGATTCAGTGACAATAAGTGCATGCACACCAATCACCATCTTAAATGTAAATGGGCTAAATCCTCACTCTGGTTTACAGAGTGGCTGAAGGATTAAAAACAAGACCCAACTATATATCATTTACAAGGGACTCAATTCAGGGGTAAGGATACATACAGACAGAAATAGAAGAAATGGGAGAAAACAGTCAATGCAAATACAAGCTAAACAAAAACAACCCCTAGTTATAGGTATACTTATAATCTGACAAAAAAAAGACTAAAGAATACAAAAAAAGGACAAAAATGGATACTATACAATGATGAATATGAAGATAGAACAGTAATTAATATATATATATACATAATACAGAAGAATCAAAACATATTTTAAAAGTATATTAACAGACCTAAATGGAGAAATTGACAGCACAATAATAATTAATTCTACAATATTTTAACATATTACATCAATGAATTAATCCTCCAGTCAAAAAATCAAGATGACAACACTGGCCTTAAATGGCACACTAGTTTAGAGGGATTTAAAATATATATATACACTACAACATTTAACTCCCAAACAGAAAAATATACATATTTTCAAGTCTGGAACACATGCAATATTCTCAAGGACAGATCATAGGTTGAGATACAAACCTAATTTCAATTTTAAAGATTGACAATCTCCAACCCATAGTGGTACAAAGTTAAAACCAACCACAAGAAAAAGAGGGGGGGAAATCACAAATAGGTGAAGATTAAACATACTACTAATCAAACACTGGGTCAATTAAAAAAATCAAAGGAGAAATGAAAAAATACCTGGAAACAAATGAAGATGAAAATACTATTTTCCAAATCTTTTATGGAAAAGATTTATCCAAATCTTCATGATGCAGCAAAAGTGGAACTAAACTGGATGCTCATAACAAAGCAGGCTTAGCAGAAGCAAAAAAAAAGTACATAAAAGCAACTTCATAGTACATCTACAGGAACTACAAAAAGACAAAGTTCAACATGAGTACAAGGAAGGAAACAGTACAAAATCACAGCAGAAATTAATCAGAAACCAGAAAAGCAACCAAAAATTTAACCAAAAACCAAGAACTGACTCTATGAGAAAAAAAAAATGGCAAAACTTTTGTTAGACTTGCTAAGAAAAAAAAAGTAAATTTAAATAAAATCAGGAATGAAAGAAGTTACAATACCAAAGAAATATAAAAGATCATAAAAGACAAGTAAGAACATCTACATTCCAACAATTTGGACATCCTCTGGAAAAATGAGTAAATTCTTAGAACTGTTCAACCTTCTAGCACTGAATCATGGTGAAGAAAATTTGAACAGGCTGATCTTTAGTAAGGAAAAGAAAAACAGTGATCAAAACCTTCCCCAGAACAAAAGTCCAGTACGAGATGGTATCACTGGTGAAGTCTACCAGACTCAAAGATATAATATCCACAATTTTCAATCTCCTTTAAAAAATTAAAGAGGAAATTACACTTCCCCACCCATTTTTTTAAAATACAGCATTACCCTGATATCAAGATCAGGGAAAAGACATCATAAAACAAGAAAGCTACCAGCCAATGCTTTTGATGAAAATATGTAAAATCTTCAACAAGAACAAACCAAAATCAATACTACACTAAAAGGAACACACATCATGATCAAATATGATGTATCCCAGGTGTGCAAGAATGGTTCAGCATCATACTCAACAGAAATAATTGAAATCTTGTCTGCTAAGATCAGGAACAAGATTATGATACCCATTATCACCATTATCTTTATCCTGGCATTTTAAGTACCATGCAGAGCAAACAAGGGATGAAAAGAAACATATCCAATTGGAAAAGCATTTGTAAAACTGTCACTAATTGCAAATGATGTGTATAAAGAAAAACCCTAAAACTACTGGAAATACAGTATAAAATGAATATACAAAAATAGGTTATTTTTCTACATGTAAACAAATGCCAAAAAAGAAAACAAAGCCATTTGCAATTATAACAAAAATAAATAAATATAAACAAGGATAAAATAAATTTAAACAAGGAGGTGAAAGATTTGCATGCAAAAATTGGAAGACACTGTTGATAGAAATTGAAGACTCTTAAGATACAGAGATATCTGTGTTCATGGATTAAAAGACAGCAGTGTTCATTGAACAGTGTTCATTTTACCTAGAGCAATATACCATGCAATACCTAACAAAATTCCACTGGCGTCATTTACATAGACCAAAAATTCCTAAAATTTGAATCCTAAGAAAAAATGAAATAGGGGTCTCACATATCTCAAACTATACTAGAGAGTTATAGTAAGACATCATTGTTTTGCAATTAAAAGATTCACAGATCAATGGGACAAAATTAATAGCCCAGAAATAAATCCCACATACAGGGACAACTAATTCATAATAAAAAAGGTTAAGAATATTTAATGAAGAAAGGAAGATGTCCTCGTGACTATGGGGTTAGGGAACTGAACAATTTCATGAAACTTGACTGTTTTACACCACACACACAAATTAATTCAAAAATAGAATCAAGACTTAAATATAAGATCTAAAACCATAAAATGGAAGAGACATTAAGTTTTTTGACATTGGCTTTAGAGCTTTCTTGGTGGATTCATCTT
The DNA here is from genome assembly GCF_000260355.1 of Condylura cristata. Classification (NCBI taxonomy): domain Eukaryota; kingdom Metazoa; phylum Chordata; class Mammalia; order Eulipotyphla; family Talpidae; genus Condylura; species Condylura cristata. The sequence goes on from NW_004567109.1 coordinate 52,711,625, forward strand.
CAATAGCAAGGCAGAAAAAAAGCAAAAATAATGGAATGGGACTACATTAAAAGTTTCTACACTGCAAAAGTAAACACTACTAAAGTGACAAGGCAACTGATAAAAAGGAGGATACATTTGCGAATCATATCTGACAAAGCATTAATGTATCAAGGATTTTACTCTTTTTTTCTTCTAGGTGTATTATGTTTTCAGGTCTTACATTCAAGTCTGTAATCTATTTTGAGCTGGTATTTTTGTATGATGTAACGTAGTGGCTCAAACTAGCTTTATTGTTTTTAGAGAAAGCCCTTTCCCAATAAAGATTCTTGATCCATTTGTCCTAAATTAATTGACAGTTTATGTGTGGTTTCTCTATTTGGTGCTTTAATGGTAACTTTAGAACTGCTTGTTCTACTTCTGTAGTGGGAAAACAAAGGTCACTGGCATTTTGATAAGGTTTCATTGCATGTGTGGGTTGCTTTGGATAGTGTGTGTGTGTGTGTATCAATATTATTCCAGTTCATAAGCAAAGAATGTCTTTCCATCTACTTGTGCCTTTAATTTCTTCAGTTTCTTTCATTAATGTCTTATAGCAATTCAGTACTGTTCTTGCTTAAATAGTTTTCTGGGTATTTTATTATTGCTTAAGTAGTTTTCTGGGTATTTTATTCTTTTTGATACAATTGTAAATTATTTTCTTTAAAAAAGACAAGGCTGTATTTGTCTACAGCCCTGTGATTCAGAGGTATAGGATCACATTTTTTCTGATGTATGGCACCATGCCACACCCACCATGGAGGGGTCCATAATTTTGTGCTTGGGACACCCTACAATTTCTCTTTCTGATTGTTCATTATCGGTGAGTACAAAGGCAAATGATTTTTGTGTATTGATTTTGTATGCTGCATCTGCTGCCTTCTTAATAGACGTAGAATAATCAACAATTTTTATCAAGAAGCAGAAAACTGAAGAAGCTTTAAAAATGAAAAAATGTGTTTTCTATTTCCAGATCCCTCACATCTGTGTAATGCACTGAGACGAGCAGAATGACTCAGCTTTCTCTCCAGTAAAAACAGTTTTATTATTCTCTAATCACTAAAAGCTGGAGATAAATTCACATGCATTTTTTAAAAGCAAAAACTGGGAGCCAAAACTCTGGAAGATTTCATTAATTTCCTGGTAAGTCATAAAATACTGCCATTTTGATAGTAGTGAGTTGTAAGTTTGGAGTGTCCTAGTAGAAGAAATATATGATGTTTATGGCATTCACTGAACACATTAGTAGTTCAATTGGAGTGATCTCTTTTTAAAAATTTATTTTAAATTGAGATAATATTGAAATACTCCCAACAAGAATTATCACCATAGTGTATCCATCACCAAATGTCTCATATTCCACCACCATAGATCTTTGTGCTTCCTTTCTTCTTTGTTCTTTCCCTTTTTTACCCTCTTCCTGACTTCTTGTTTCTGTTCTGCAGTCACTTATCAAGGGTTAGTTTTTCAGTTCCTCTTTAATAAATTTGTGATTTCATATTCCACATATTAGTGACAACACCTGGTATTTCTGTGTCTCTTTTTTCACTTAGCATTATCCTTTCAAGCTCCACCCATATTGCAGCAAATGACATGCATTTATCTTTGTTGATCATTGAATGGTGGTCCATTGTGTCTATGTATCACATCTTCATAACCCACTATATGTTTCCTTTTAGTTAAATAAAAAAAATAGGAAATGGAGAAACCATCTACAAATAAATCAACCCAAGGATAACCTAATCAGAGTATACTGGTAAAATGAAACCAGTGGCAATCTGAACAACTCTCAATTGCATTACATTAAGTGAAAAAAAGACCAAAAAGGAATATACATGGTATAATCCCACATTAAAGTTACATTAAAACTTTCGAAAAATGCAAATTAATTAATAGTGACCAAAAGAAGATGAGTGACAGCCTGGGAAGGGAAGACACAGGAGGACTAGAAGGAAGTGATTACAAAAGGTGAACAAGGTCATTGTGAAGGTCACAGATTGTGCATGCAAGACAAACAATGACCCCATACAATTAGAATATGCAGATTATTCTATGCGATTGTACTTCCATAAAGCTGTAAAAAAGGTAACTGTTTTTGGATTGTCATTTTATTAGTGATATTTTGGTTATTGTAGATAACTGCTTTCAACTAAACAAGCATTTGTAACATTTGGAAGAATTTTAGATGGAAAACAGAATTTATTCATTGAACTCACCTTTAGAAAAAAACAGTAAAGTTCAGCTTTCAGATTGAGTAGCATTCAATTACAATAGGTTGAAAACAAAATGTGAATTTTGGAAAATTGAAATGTTTCTTATGGTTTACAAGGTAACTTAAACTACTCTGTTGCCATTATAGGTAAGAGTGGTATTTATATATTTGTCATGAAAATTTTCAATTTTTCATTTATCGTGATAATCAGTGTGTTTTATGTCCACAAGGACCCCCATACTATTTGGCTTCAGTTCATCTTGGAAGTAGTTTCCAAAACTAAACAAAGTAGTAATGAATATATTCCTTAGAAAACTGGACATATTTTAAAAAAGATATTTAAAAATGATAAAATTAGTAAACATTTAAGATAGGTAATGTAAACTATGAATCTCTACAGGGTAAAGCTATCAAAATCTAGCCATGCTGGGCATACAGTATAGTCAATAAATTTCTGATGGTGCAAATGACCAGATTAAAATAGCTTGAATAACTGTAATTTGAATTATACAGTTTCAAAAATTACCACTTATCTGAAAATTTAAAAAAATTAAATAAATCTCTATTCCTTCTCTCCTTCCACCCCAGTAAAAATTGACCTGCATAGTTTCTATAGATATGATTAAAATTTAACAAGAAAGAACACATCCAGAGGGAGAAATGTTCTGCAGAGGGGCAATTTGGTTTAAGACATCAATCCCAGAAATAATACAATTTTGTTCCCTAGCATATGTGAAAGCACATGTAGTATAGTGATTCTAAGTAAAAAAGTAATTAAAAAAATAACCTTTTCTGATTGAGAATAACCAATCCAGCAGTTAATGCCAAAATTTTTTTTAAAGGTAGGATAGAAGTAATACATTCGCTGTAGAAATTAGAATTTAGCATAGGACAGTGTACAAATTAGGGAACTTTTTTTTTTCCCTGAGAAAACCACAACTAGAAAATAAGACCTTCTAGAAAACATGAAAAATAAAGATCCAGCTACCTAGCTTTTTTTCATTTTCTTTTGCTGTTTTAGATTTAAAAAGTCAACCGAGATTTTTTGATTATATGGTAGAAAATCTTTGTAACTGATTATTGCCACTCACATATTTTTCTTTTTGTAAATCTACATATTTAAGCGATGACTTTAGAACCACTGAATTCCATATGTAAAGCATCCTAAAAACCAGCAGAGAAAAACCCACAAAGACAATAATGATACAACATACATTCTGTTCTAAACAAGACTGTGTTTAAGTAGTATTTGTAGTATGTTTGAAGTCATGCTTAAAAGAATCTACAAAGTTAATTTCGAGGTCACACACCTACTACTGACATCCACACAAAGCTACATTAAATCCAATTTAAAATAAACTGTTTTAACTAGTATTTTATGCTTAGGTTTGAATAACCTATAATGAGAAAAAGCAAATTAACACCGACTAGGCATGAGAGGAAGGGGGTTGAGCAGGGAAATTGAAAGGACAAATAAACAAGATTAACAGAGATGTTGTAGTTTGAGAGATATGCCTACTATCTTCATTTTGGTGATGGCTTCACAAGTTGTGCATGTTATAAAGGAGCAAATCATACTTTAAATACAATGCAAATCATACTTTAAATACAATGCAATTTGTTAAAAGACAGTCATACCTCGATAAAACTATAAAACATTGTAATTGGTATTGGGTATTTCAGATTTGCAATCATTTAAAGACCTTTAAAGAACATGCCCCATATAAAAATTAGTGAAGCTCAGTTTTCAAATTTTCTTGGTATAACAGTATGACTATGTTTTGAAATGTAACCATTGGGTATTATTTTAGGTATTCAATATGTACATATTTGACTCATTTTGAATTCATATAAATGTCTTAGAGACTATAACTCACTAATTCAATATATAGTTATAACATATCAGCCGTTGTTCTTGTCACTGAATAAACACTGCAGAATAAAAAGAAATTCCCTGGCTTCAGAGGATGTATATCCTGGAGACTATCTCAAAGACACCCTATTCAAGGTATGTATATTGTGGAAGTATATAGGAAGTTGGTGACAAGAAAAGCAGATTTATAATGTGAGGAAATGACATGTATCAAGTGTTTTTGTTCTGTGTGCACAGCTATGGGACTGTGTCACTTTGCTTCTCCCCCTACTCCCCCCCACCTTTTTTTTTTTTTCCAAATGGAAAGAATATTGTGGCTCTCTTGCCTTCTTTCTAAAATCACACACTGATGAACTGAGATGTAGACTTCATTGAGACGAATGCCTTTTCCCCCAGAACCAGGCCCTGTTGTCTTAGGCAACACTTAATTATATTAATTGGGTTATCATCTCTTAGAGAGGGAAGAATATATTTTCAGTTGAGGGTGGGTGCCATATTTTAGTTAGCGGCATTCTTAAAACTATGCAAGAGGGAAGAGGAGTCAAGACATAAAATGTAGAAGACATTTTTTTATCTACTCACCATGTCTTTGGGATACCTCCAAGTGCAAACTATATATTCTGGTTCCCACCCCAGTTTCCAGTATGAGTAAATGACTCAAATCCTGCCAACTATGATACCCTAGTCCCATAGCTGTTGTGACTATTTAAAGCTGATTATATATTCCAAGCCAAACTGGCTGGTGTCCACCTTAAAATTTTTACTGGAGTCATATAGGAAGAAAAGTGCTTTCTTTTTGCTACCATTGCTAAATCTACAGAATATAAGCTTAGAGCTGCCAAGAGCCACCTTTTCCACAATGGGTCCTGTGAATGAAACCAATAGATAAAAGTGAGGCTAAGACAAGACAGAGTGTCTTGATTCTATCTATTGAGCTATATCCAGCCAAACTCTTGACACATACAGTGTGGACCTTCCTCATTATACTAACAATCCTGATTTTTTTGGCTTCAAACAATTTGAGTTATTTTTCTGTCCCTTTTAATGGAAGAGCTGAGCAAAACATTGGCTAATCGCAGCAAATGTTTAAATATACCTACCTTCTTATACCTATGCCGCAATATGCTTGTACTCTGTTTCCATTTGATTCCACTGAAGTCCTTACCATTTGTCTGTCTGTGCTCAAGCAACCATACTTTTTGGAAGTCTTCCTTAACTTCATGCCACAGGTTTCTTCATTTAGACTATTAGTTATTAACTTAAAGGTAACATGCACAGTGCTGTACGCCAACATTACCTCAGTAAAAATAAATATTAGGCCCTCCCTTGTGGTGCAGTGGGTTAAAGCACAGCACTAAGAAGCTAAAGCCACTTCAGCAGGAGTTCAATCCCTGCCCCGGAGGTGATCCACATGGCGTGGCAGACCTCTCCTGACTTGCCCGCTGCTCTCCTCAGCAGTGTGTTTCGTTGATTTGCCTGTTCTACTCCCCACTCTGTCTCTGGTGAATCCTCTCACCACCCCTGCACCTCTGGCCTGTACCCTAGTTCTGTATGCATAAATCTTAAAAATATATATATTAAAAAAGATTTATTAAAAAAATTTAAAGAGAGAATGTCATCTGTAGCCAAAGGCAGAGTGCTTACTATCCATATAGTAATGTCTCTTTCTGGACTACATTATTTCTATAACTGCCCAAGATAAAAGAATAATTTCTCTAAACTCAAAGTTCCTCCTATGTAATGCAACCTGCTTCATATGTAAATGTTATTCAGCCTTCCTTCACAACACTGCATGAGAATTTAGCCTCAGTGAATCACTGCAAAAATGTTGATACTCTGGACTGCTATTGCTGAGAGTAATTTGTCCTTTATACTAAAAGTTGGTTTTTTTAGATTTATTTATTTATTCATATAGAACTGGGGTACAGGCCAGAGACGTGGAGGGTGAAAGGATTCACCAGAGATAGAGTGGGGAGCAGAACAGGCAGATCGACGAGGTACACTGCTGAGGGGAGAAGCGGATGGATCAGGAGAGGTCTGCCACGCCATGTGGTCACCTCCGGGGCAGGCGGGAATCGAACTCATGCAGAAGTGGCTTAAGCTTCTCAGTGCTGGGCTCTAACCCGCTGCGCTACCAGGAAGGGCCCTATCCCAGAAGTTTTATGTTACTACTAGAAAGCTTTAAACTGTCAGTCAAACTGCAAACAGAATAAAGGTCACAGATCCTTCATGGTCCCTGACAATTGTTGATGAAGGTGGGATACTGATAAAAACATAGATTTCTGCAAGGAAATTTGAAGATTGCACCAAATGATCAATGGGAGTCAGTAAAGTCCACCAAAATAGGGACTGGACATATTGACCACTGTCCAGTCAACTACAATAAATGGTCTTTTACTTTATTATCTGTTAAGAGGAAAAGTTGGGCAAGTTGTCTTTAGGCCAATTGTCAACACCAGTAATAAGAGGTCTCCTTAATAACAATTGCTCTAGTTTTGTTAATGCTTCTCTAAGAATGATTTCCTTATCTGACACAAGCTATGCAACGGCTATCATCTGACAGATTCGGGTAGCTCGGGAAAAGCTCTGAAAAATCAGACTTTCCACGCTAACTTATGTTATGACCTCCCTTTTTTGTATAATCGTAATATCAAAATATTCTGAGCAACTTTCAGCTTACAATTGGATTGCCTCAGCCACATAAGGCCTGCCTGCCCTGACAAGCAAGCACTGTACCAGGGTGAGAAATTCCTCTGAAGTCAAAAGTGACTTAACAACTGGCTGATCAATAAAAAAGCAAAAGGGCCATTTCTGCAAAGTCACTGCTGGATGGAGGAAAACCCAAATCTTATCATTCTACTATCTCACCTAGCCTTCTATTCAGCTTCTACAGAATTACTCAAACTTCTACTGTCTGACTTTAGATATGGAAATTCATCCAGGTTGCCTGTTTTAGAGCTAGTCAAGTTTTTTACCTGCTACACTTCAAAGCAATTCACAAAAGTCTTTCTGGCTAGTCTTTCAGGATTCTACTATCCAGTCTTTAGATAAGAAAATTCACCTATGTCTCCTATTCAGAGCAAATTATGCTTTCTACTGTCTAGACCTCAAGGAAACTTACTTAAAACCTTTTAGCAAGTTTCTTCAAAGAATTTTTCCGAAACTTGATTAGCAAGAAATTTCCTCTTCCTGCCTCCCAAGATGTCTCAGGTAGAAAAAACCATCAAATAACAGATAAGGTTTAAAGGACTTTATTCTTATCTATCTTCACTATAGTAATATTAGTCTTAAACTTTGAGCACCTATGTACCTCTTTTTTAACCTTGATTTTAGAATGTTACAATCTCAAGTAAAGGTCAAAGGACCCCAGACCATTCTTAAAAAAAAGGTGATTGTGATCTCAACCCCTGTCGTATGCTAATGCCATCCCCCTGCCTGCTTGAAATGTATAAAATAAACCTCTGCTGAAGGCAGAGCAGGAAGACTTGTACCCAGCTCCCGTGTCTTCCTCACTCCCACTCCTCTCCCCCTCTTGGAATCTCTGCATGCCAACGCCTTCCCATCTTAGGGTCCTGCCTGTGTTCCCTCCAGCTGGTCTCCGACACTTAACAATCTGATGAGCAGCCTTAGGTATACCTCATTGTAACAACTAGTACTCAGATTCATCCTGAATAGGTAAAACATTCCAGCCTCCTCAGAAAATAGTTACTCAGAAAGATACATCTGAATTAGATTACATATAAATAAATAACAGAAAATGGGAAAGCTTCCATGCAGGGTAAGTCACATGATCAGACCTATGCCTCTGGGCAACCTGCATGGCACAGAACAGTGAGTAAAGCTGACTAAATGCATATTCCTTGAATTAGAGTAATGGAAAGTTGTAAAACTAGCTTGGCACCAACTCCGTAAAATTCCAAGCTGTCTGAGAGAACAGAGTAGGCAGGCCTCATGACACATCTCTTGTCTGTCTGTCTAATCAATCTATCAATTATATATATATATATATATCTTATACATGCATATATCTATATCTTTCTCATGAAACCTTCCCTAACCCTCTGCTCTTATGTTACTCTCCTAACACTGCAGTGTAATGACAACTTATTTAATTCTCACATGATGCCCCTATCCTTATTAACACTTTTTCCAACTAGCCTACAGACTTATCAAAATTATAAATACATCACTTTTTGTACATCCTACAGTTTTACTAAATGCAGCTTTGTAGTAGGAATACAAGAAACAATTTTTTGTTGTCTGATTGAACCACATTTTCTTTCTGGGTTACTTTTTGAGTAATAACTAAAAACATTGTATTACTCAACCAAACCAAAGTGATTAAAGATAACAACTAAGTCTCAGTGGGAAATCCATCCAGCTCTAAGATCTATTCAGCTAAATACAATTGAACACTATATGTCATAAGGCAGGTTTATTCCAGTTAAAGTCTACTGAGGCACTAAATGGACATTTGGAAGCATGCTTTTGCTTGATATGAGCAATTCTCCAAATGAACTTCAGTCTTTGCCTCTTAATGAAGACCACCCTGGTGGAAAAAGATTCCACTTCTTGGTCACTTTTGGTATCTACATAATTAGAGGTCCCAGCTCATTTTTATAGTAATCAACTGGCCCCCTTTACCAAGAACATACCAAATTCAACTATTTGGTAATTGTAGTAGCCCAAGGGGTTTAACAGCTGAATCAACAAGTATTCTAACTATTTGGCTACCACATTTGATGGTGGTTTGCTGCCAGAACTAGAAGGAAGCATGAAGTTAGTATTCCAAATTGATACTACTATGCTTAAAGAAATAGAAGATTCCTTTAAAACATTTCCCACATGTTTTTATTAAAAGCAGACATAGAACCAGTATGGTAAAAAAAATTGTTTTAAGATGTTTTAAAGTGGTGTTTTATCTTGCAACACTTCAAATATATATATGTGTGTGTGTATGTGTGTATATATGTGTGTGTATATATATGTGTGTATGTGTATATATGTGTGTATGTGTGTGTATATGTATATATGTATGTATGTATATATGAATATATGTATATATGTATACACACACACACACACACTTTCTTCTTTTTAAAATCAGTTTAGTAATTTGCCTAGGATTAGGAAGCAAGAAATAATTTTTGTATTGTTTGGAAGTGATATTTGTTCAGGTGGTCTTTAATAATGCAGGGTTCTATTCAATCCCAGTTATTTACCATTTACAATGAAAACTTCAGTGTGTGCTTTTCACCAACTCTTATCAAGTCTTATGTGATTTCAGGACTAAAGATACTAGCCAGCAATCCTGGTCAGTCTTGTCCTTCCTGGTTAGTAGCTCAGATGACCAGCTGGTGGTATAATCAATTTGACCAGCAATCAGATGTTTTCAATCACCCCCAAACAGTCCTTCACTCATTAATGATACCCAAATATTACAAATCAAGGTTCATTCTATTAGTTCTGGGTTTCTGTTTGCTTTTGAACTGTAAATATTCTTGAGAAATATTTATATTGCCATTAACTATTAAACTTGGAGTAAAGTATATCAAATCTTTCTCTAAAAGCATACTTTGAATAGAAGGTACATTATAAAAGAAAAAGAAAAAAACATTGATTTAAAAGGATGAACAGAATTCATTTCCAAGAGGGAAATAAAATAGAAAAAAGAAACCAGGGGTCTCTGGAAATAAATTCTTTGACTATATATGCATGATTTTTGAGGTTCACCCCTTCTAGGTATTATGAGAATGAAATGATTTTTAACTTATTTTTCCAAACCTAACATATGCAATGTCCAAGGAAAAATATAGTTTGAATTGAATACTGATTTTATGAATATTTATTCTTTGAAGTCATAACCTAATCCAATTCACTTCAGTATTTTTAGTGAATAATAATTACATAATAGATATCTTTTTTTTTTTCATAATAGATATCTTTAAGAGATCGGTTGACAATTGATGGTCAGACAGACTGTCTAAAGAGGAGCCTCAAGACCAAGAATACTCCTAAAATTAGGTGGACCTTTGGATCTGTGGGGTAAATCACATGATACAAATAATATTACATGGGGAGAGAATGTAAAAGAGTAGTGTCCCTATTCGAGATAAAAAGTATGATAGGCGGTGATCTCTATCCAACCACTGCTTAATTCACCAGGCTAGTTCCAATGGACACCAGCTGGATTCTGGGGAATGACTACAGACATTCTCCAACTGCTGTTGCTGATTACTGGGGCTTCCCACATGAGATATGTAGTCACTGATTTGGCAAGCATGCTCTTTTCCTTTGTAATTAAAAAAAAAATCAAAAACAGTTTGCAATCACATGGACTGGACAACAATATTAACCAGTTTTGCTGGGCTCTTCTGCTCCTGTCATCATAATAGTAATATAGTCTGAAGAGATCTGGACCTTCAAGAGCACAGGCAACAGAACCTAAAATGATTAGGTAGAACTATATCAAGCTAGAGTTTCTGCATAGTAAAGGAAACAATAAATTGAAAGGTAACCTAGAGAATGAGAGAAAATATACACAAAGCATATACATGATAATGGATTGCTCTCCAAAATATGTAAATAACTCATACATGTCAATAGCAGAACAAATAATCTAATTTTAAAATGAGCAAAGAATAGACATTTTTTCCCAAAGACGACATACAAATAAATGGTCAATAGCTAAAGGAAAACTCACTCAACATCAAGTCACAGAAATCCAAATCAAAACCACAATGGGATAGCATCTCAGGGAAATGCAAAGAAAACCACAATGAGATAGCACCTCACATACTGGAATGGCTGTTATCAAAAAGATAACAGATAATAAATGCTGGTGAGGATGTGGAGGAAAAGGAGCCCTTACACACTGTTAGTAGAAATGACAAAGTGGTACAGACAAATGGGAAATAATGTGCTAGCTACTCAAAAATTAAAATTTGAATCATAATTTGATATAACCATTCCCTTTGTAAGTATATATCTGAAAGAATTTAAATCAACCTCTCAAGGAGCTATCAGTAGACCCATGTTCAATAGTCAATATGTGGACAGAACCTAAATGCTTTTAAACATAGAAATATATAAAGAAAATGTGGGATACATACATGCATTTATACCTCATTATACATGCGATGGAATATTATTCAGCCATAAAGGAGGAGGAAATTCTGCATTTTTTGACCTTGAGGGCATTATGCTAAATGAATTAAATCAAGCAGAGAAAGACAAATGCTATATGTTATAATTTTTATGTGGAACAAAAATAAAAGGTTCATTCCATAGAAACAGAATAAAATGGTGGTAGTAAGGGCTGTGGAGAGTGAGAAATGAAGTGATGTAGGTCAAAGGGCACAGAACATACAAATTCTTAATTTATATCACTATTTTAATTAATGACTGTATTATCTTCATCTTAATGAACATCCCACCACACACACACACACACACACACACACATACATATATATATATATATATATAACTATGATGTCATATAGTTAAATATGCACAGTTATATTTGACACTTATTTTAAAAACATACTACAAAGGTTTTATGTTCTAGTAGTTCAAGAATAGGCAATGATAGAAGTGGCATAGAAACAAAGTCTGACAGAGACTGAAACAGCATGGAAATTTAGTATATGATAGATGTGCTAGCTTAAAATAAGTGAAGCAAAGAAATCTTGACTAACAAATGGATTTGGGACAATTGAGAAAATAAAATTACATATATATCACAACATTCATTTAAAAAATCTTGTAATGTGTCAGGGAACTATGTATAAAAAAGGAATCAGCAAGTAGTAGAAGAAAAAGTGGGTGATGTTTTTATAACCTGGACATATGAGAAAGTTTTCTGCCTAGGACTTAATATCTAACTTCAATAGAATATCGACAAATTTGGTTAAATATTTTCATTTTCACAAACCAAAGAGAAGTAAAATCAAAAGGAAAGAAATTGAAGAAAATATTTGCAATATCAATCAAAGGTAAAGGACTAACTTACCTATTAAAAATAATTTATACACATGTAGAGGTTACCCCACAGAAAAGTAGGCAAAACATAGAAACAGACATTTTACAAGAAAGATAAAAACATATATTAAACACATTAAAAATGTTCAATTTCAATCTAACTAAACAAATATGCTCAGAGAAATGCTGATGGGAATATAAATTTGAACAAGTCCTTTAGAGAAGAATTTAGCAATATCTTAATTTTACAGAAAGAAAAACATTTTTTTTTAATCCAGAAATTCCAACTCCAGAAGTTTAAGTTGTAGCAAAACATATAACCCTACAAAAACACATTTGCACAAGTATATTCACTGCAACAGTGCTTATAATTTCAAAATGCTGGAGAGGTTCTTTCCATACAGGGGAGAAGAAGTGGATGAACAATGATATATCCAACAATGATATATCCACACAATCAGATACTACGCAGCTATAAAAGTGAATGGTGAAGACCTCTATGAACTACCTGCTATAATTTTCAGGGTATTAACATTTTTCATTTTTAATTTTAATACAAGTTTTTAAAAAAAGGCAACTGTGAAAGAATACCTGTAGTGTGTATCCTTTTATGTAAGAAAAAATCAGAGAAAATTGACATCTGTTCATAAACTAAACAAGCACACACACACACACACACACCTGTTACAATTGCTTTCACTACATACACACACACACATAATTTACCATGAGTTTCAGATCTATAATTTCCCATACATTCATGAAACCAATTTCCTGTTTGTCCTATAAACACTCAGGTCTAACAAATTCAAAATGAAAGCATTATATCCAATCACTCTGAATATTTTACTCCTCTTTAATTTTGTGGTCACAGTCTACCAAACTGTTCGAGCAAGAATTATCAAAATTATCTTGTACTCCTTTTGCATAAACACAATGAACTAAACAAAAAAGTTCAAGTATCACGAATTATATTTTTTAATTATTTCTTGAATCTATCCTTTCCTCTTCTTTCTTATACCTCCAACCATTAATTCCCTGGTCTTTCTTTATTCTATTAAATAGACTTTAATTTGTCAGGCAAACTTTTTCTCTATTTTATACTTTCTTCTGCTACCATGCAAATAACACAAACACAAGTTTGATAATTCCATTCTCTCCAGTAAAGATTTTTGATTTGGTAGTGAAGGTGGTATATTAACATTTGAAGGGTGTGATCCTCTAACTCTTAACCTTATTCAGAGTTGCAAACCAAAAGTAACCTTAGTATAAACACACAATTGTTTTTTCTTAAAAAATCTTTGATCACCACTATAGGATAAGTCTAAATTTAGAAAAACTTGTAAGATTCTATATCTCAAAATTCACCCAATGTTAAGTAGAAGCTTTTTAGACTTGATAAGACTATTAAAATTTTCATTCTTAAAACTGAAATTCTATTAAAGCCGTATATTGAGGTAGACTTGGCTAAGTGTTGCCTTAGAGATGGTGGCCTATGTATTACTTCCTTATGACCAAGAAATTACAATCTTTGGATTAGGCTCCATTTTCAGTACAGCTTACACCAACTAGAGCAAATACAGGTTAAATTTTTAGCCACCCCCCCAAAAAAAATATTTAATGTAGTTAAGGAACAGAATGGGCACAATGTGACAAAATTAGAGTTCAGAATCTTACACTAGTTATATAGAAATCAAAGACTGAGGCAATGTTTTGAATAGTGATGATAAATCATAAAGTAGCAAAGTCAACAGAGAAAAAAGGAAACATCTTTTTTAAGACCCTTAGTAAAAAAAAAAAAAAAAGGCCTATGCATCCTTTACCTAGCTTTATGAAAATAGTACAAAGATTTAAAACTGCAGTAATAGAAAGAAGTGACATGGTTCTTCCTAACTCATGTACCATCTGCAACTAAAGTTAGAATAATTCACCTTCTTAGTTACAATTTTTAAAGATAATAAAAGATAAACTAGATGTATTCTCAATATGAAAAGACAGGTAAATAAAATTCATTCTAGGACAGTTTTCATGGAAATAAAAGAGTAGAGACTCATAAAAGAGATAAACATATGATTTTGTTAATTATTATTTTAGTTATCTGATAACTTGTAATTACTTAAAACATTCCTTTTCTTCCTTCTTATAAATTAGGCACAATCCCGTATTTTAGGTTTTTCAAGCATCATTGCCTAAAGTGTTTTAAAAATTAGATAAGAAGAAGAAACATTTGCCAGATAAACCTGCCAAACCTTAGGCAGCTGTGGAGCGAGGCCAGTGGTGTTTACAGAGAGGGAGACACCAGCTGGAATGTCCCTCTCCTGGAAACTGCTGCTCTGACACTAGGGGAGCTGCTTTCTTACCCTGACTTATTTATTCTGAGGCCAAATTCAGTTTCTCAGCTTTACTTCTGCATCTCTGAATTAGATGTATATGTGCACAGATGTACTCAGACTGGTTTATCTTTCTGAACTACAATGAGCATCAGGAACTTTATCTATGATTTCTTTAAAACCTGAAATATTTCATGTCAGATGCTTATGTTTTATAATATCGGTCTTGCTCCAAAGGAAAAGAAAAACATTAAGACAGAGTGAAAATTTCTAAGAATATACAAGCAAATTTGTTGTATGTACTCAAATTTAGCTGTATATACTCTAAAATATGAAATCCAAAGGATATATGTACACTAGCAAAAATTGGAAGTATTTTGCATTTAAAATTCAGTAGCACTCATGTCTTAAAATCTGATTTCAAGCCCCAGGTATATATTAATAATTGTTGTGCAGAATAAATAGAACAAATAACTAGCTGAGATATTTTTGGGACTTAAATGTGGCAATAACTTTTCTAGTTCCTTTAGGTCACTGTGACAAATATTTTAACAGATATAATCTCAAGAGGTAATCTTTTTAAGTCCACTATGTAAAAAATGTCTTACCAATCATTTCTAGTTTTTATGATTTTCATTTCAAATTTATTATCTTTCCACCAACATTTTACCTCTGGTCCTGGAGGGCCAGATGGTCCTTGAGGTCCTGGGTCACCTACTTGGCCCTAAAATAGGGGAAGTCAAAGTATAAATATTAAATAAATACAGCATGAATATTAATTTTAAATTATTTAAATAAATAATTTAATAAAATCGATTTTATAAGTTGAAGTATATTCATTTAATAACAAATGCTGATTTAATAATACTAATTTAATTATAAAACTGTAAGGTATAAATAATAATTTAATAATAAAAATTTGATAAACTCTTAGAAGGAACCAAACATATGGAAAGCAAACACAAAGTTGTAACAAATTTACAGCAAAAGAAATTCAATAGATTACACCAAACAAAGTTGTAATGCCTTTTCAGAAAGACTTTACTTATAACCATCACTGGAAAACTTTAAGAAAATGTGAACACAAACAATACTTTTTAAAGGGATACTTGGGAAGTTCAAGAAAAATATAGTGCTTCTCAAAGATACAATAAAGTTTGACTTAAAGTAGAGAAACTCTACATGAGGAATTGATTTCATAATAACCTGAGTCCCAGAGAAACACTACTGAACTTACTTTTTGTGTCATATTAAATTTCCATGGGAGTTTCAAATTTGATTTAAATAGGCCTCAGATTACATAAAATTGCAAGATACAATATGGGTTTATGAACATTCCCAGAACAAAGATACCCCTAAACACTAAATCCTTCCTAGTGTCATGTTTGGGTATCTTCACATAAAACAGAATACAATACAAATAATGTAGTCAAGTGCAGAGAGAATAAAATAGCATGCAAATGTTCATTCAAGTTTTTCTCTTACAACAAGAAAATCACTATGATCCATCATAAGCAGTATTTAGAGGACCAAAAATATCTATTTGAATTGGAAATGTCATTCTTTTATTAAATGCATTGTTATAATGCATTTCACCAATAACTTTTATATATACTTTATTTTTAATAAAGCACCACTGTTTTACATCCTTGTTAACATATTTTTAAAAATCCTTAAAATGACCATTACCTCTTTTGAAGATAGATGGGATGCTCACTAGAGCCACCTGGTGGCAAAATCCAAACCAGAAACTTAATTTACAAACTAATATGAGGGGGAAACAGCATAACCTAGGTCTGTTTTCACAAAAGTTGACTGACAACTAGATATTTAAAAAACCTAAAGCCATGGAATGATGATAGTCACATTTTTCAGAATAATTCTTCATTTTCAATACCTCTGATTGTAGGATTCCTTGAATGTCAATTTGCCTTTTAAAAAAACCTGAGTTTTCTTTACCTTCTAGAACTGAGAAGATTAAGAAACCCTCTACAAATAATAGCAACTTATAGCTATAAAATGGAGAGGAAAGAAAGTAATTGTCTGCTTTCCTGCTTTCTCTGTCTTAGGAAAGAATATTTCTTAACTTCAGTTTGGTAGTTTCTCTATTTTTATAAAACATTAACATAAAAAGAACCTTCTCTATTCCAGAATGTAGGAACCTTATCAGGGCTTTCTTTTATATTGAAAATATCCTTTTATGTTACAATTTAGAGTCTTTTGGAAACAATGTTGATGACACCAACATCTTAGATAATAGCAAAACAAACGTAGAAGCAATAAAACAAGAAAGACATTCTGTGACTGTGAAGAATTTCTATGGCAGCAAACAAATGTCTAAATTAGAAACTAACCTGCATAAAAGATAGGAATTAACTTGTATAATTGAGCATGGGAATTTATTTCTTCATTAAGTTATTGATCCTGTATAGCACTTTTTCATTAAGTAGGCATCTCACTCAATAATTAGGAAAGATTTCCCAGTTACACTTCTATAATATTTTTTTGTTAATAAGATACACAAGTAAGAAATGAAAAGAGAAACTTAAGCCAAGATCATTTTACAAATATTCATTCATGAGTGCCTATCTTATCCTTAGCTTCAAGTACATACTCTTCAGTGATTTGATAAAACAATTAAGAAATGGTCAACTATCTCCTACCAATGTCATCCCTACGCTTAAAAAGAAAAAAAAAATTAAGATAGTACAGAAAGGTATAAAAATGGGAAGGTAAAAACCATATTCTCACCATCTCATATTCCCAGCATTGCTGGCCTAGATGCTAGAACCATGCTAGAGTTTCTTGTGATTTCTTCCAAGAAAAAAAATGTTAGGTTTTTCAGAAGAAGTGTTAAGAATTAAATAGGCTTTCTGTATTTTCTTAAAGACATTAAGCAGTCTTACTGAGAGGAAAATATCATAGTCACAGGGAACCTTAAACATAATATAGTCTCTCACTGTGAACAATGGAAACTAGATATCTGGCGACTCTATGCTCCAGGTAAGTGTCAGAGCTGGAACAATAATCCAAGTCTCTTTCTCAACCTACTGATTCTGCAATGCTTTTAACCCTAGTATGTTAGCAATATAAACTGAGTCAACATTTAAAAGATTAGCCTCATGTAAGCATGGGTATTTGACTCTAGTGACTAATTCTGACATTATTTAATGCTAGTGTTAGAAATGTGTCATTCCATTTCCTTTTACAATCATCAAAGGACAGAAAATGCTCACATGATCAAAAAAGAAAATGTAAGAAGCTATGGTCTTAGTTTGCCAACCTCTGCTAATATTGGTCTTAGGTGAGGAGTCTAAAGGGGAAGCCCAATAGTCTGCAGAACATGAGCTGAACATCTGAGGAATTACCAATATTCTAAAACTGAAAAGAGTACAAGTCACAAGTACAAGAGTACATATATATCATACATCTTAAATTTTACTCATACCAACATGTATCAAGGCTCATGCTAAGGTGTGTAGTTCATTAATCAGAAGGAAAAAAGCAAAAGTTCCAACGTACTAAAGGTCCTGGCTTTCCTCTCATCCCAGGTGGTCCTGGAAAACCAAAAGCGCCCTACAAGAAGAAAACAGCAGAGGGGAGAGAAAGTTACTGTACCACAAAAGGTAGCTATGCCTCTCTTTATAACCTACAAAAAAACTCATGGATGTATTCCTAAAGAAATTGAGAAAACAGAGCCCTCCCTAGTGGCACAGTGGGTTAAAGCATAGCGTTAAGAAGCTAAAGCCACTTCAGCATGAGTTCGATCCCCCACCCTGGAGGTGATCCACATGGCGCAGCAGACCTCTCCTGACCCGCCCCCTGTTCCCCTCAGCAGTGTACTTCATCTATCTGCCTGTTCTGCTCCCCCCTCTGTCTCTGGTGAATCCTCTCACCACACCTGCACCTCTGGCCTGTACCCCAGTTCTGTATGCATAAGAGAAAAATCTTTAAAAAAAAAGAGAAATTGAGAAAACCATGTTAAGACATAAAACCATATTCATCAAACAAAATACATGATAAAAATAATGAGAGCTCATCTCATTTTACAGAATTTATACTTTACACAGGCTATTTTTGTATTGATATAAAATAGTAGGAAAAAAAAAATCACCTTGTCCCCAGGATATCCTGGCTCTCCTGGCTCTCCTACAATGCCTTGGTCACCCTAGAGAGCATAAATTCACACATAGACATAAGCATGGCAAACACAGAATACTACCATAAAGCTAATACGAAATACTGAAAGAGGATTTCTCTAATTTTTTTCTACTTCTCAGAAAAAAAAATGTAACAGACAGGCTCACAAAATCCTACAAATAAACAAGATATTTGATACATTGTGCTAGCTCAAAGAAAAAAAAATAAATGAGATAAAATTATTTCTATGATAATGTAAATACTTAAATCACCTTATCACCTTTGATTCCAGGTAGGCCCTTGTTCCCTGACAGGCCCTAAAAAGAGAAAAAAAAAAGGGGGGGTTTTGTGACACCAGAGAGTGTGTAAAGGGAAAAGTCCATTATGTAAGTTGAAACATACCATAGGGCCAGGAATTCCAGAAGGCCCGATGGGTCCTACCAGGCCAGCGCTGCCCTGAAAATCAGTAAGAAACAAAGGCATGATTATTCTTCCTCTGGGACTAGAAAGAGAATGTTGTAAAATTAATTAATCTAGAATATTTCATTTCACTAAGCTGCCGTTAAGTGCCTTGTTCCTTAACAAGTTCTTTCCTCTACACATTTGTAAATCATACTGATCTTTCAAACTTTGGTGAACTTCTTTCCCTATTTCCTGAAGCCTGTTTGTTACTGATTTAGTCTATAGGATCCTTCCCTCCTTTGGCCACCTATAGCACAACTATGGCATTCATCTTGAAATATTTCACAACTAAATAACATTTGAAGGTAGGGGAAATACTGTGATGCCATGTTCCCAGAAAGTATTCAGGAAGTATCCCAGGGAGCTTCATTTGATCTTAAGATTTTTATTTTACCCATTTTTTTTTCAGCAAATATTTATTGGATGGTTACTATGTACTAGACATCTCAATGACTTGATTTCATGATTTGAAATTTGCAGAATAAGGAAATTTATCATAATTTTGAACATGCACTTAGTAGTGAACAAAAGGCCCTATTCTTCTAGACCTCTCATGTTCATTTGTCATTTAACATTTGTTGAACACAATATGTACCAGATGCTGTAGTTAAGTACAGAGGGAAAAAAGAATGAAAAAGGCAGTTTTCCCCTTCTGTCTTCTTAATTTGTCATTTTGTGAGAGCAGAAGAATGTTTTATTCATTTTTTAAAATTTCTCAGATCTAACCGAAGTAGGGAATGAAAACTAGAGTGATTAACTTTAAAATTAAGATTTAAAAAGTGATTTCTAGAAGTCTATTTCTGAATATAACAAGGCATTTCTAATAAATATATAAATCTCAGACTGGAAACTATGACACCTTTACTTTCGAATGAGTCCTAAAGTCTGTGAAATGTCTAAGATAAATTATTTCCAACATGTCTCTGCCTGAAATAGCCATTACTGTAAGAGGCGGAGTAATAGTTTCCAACTTAATAGATATGCGATATTAACACATCACTAAAAATTCTGTCAAAAGGAAATTATTATTATAGTTACAGTAGCTACTTCATTCAAGGTTAAAAACTCCAAAACTTATGATGCTTTTGAAACTATGTATTAGACTTGTGTGCATGGAAATTGTGCAGCAATAATCCATGTAAGTACAGAAGGAAATATTTTACAAATATTTCACTTATGTCATAAAGGAATTAATAGAACAGAGAAAATGTTACAGGCATAGAAATTTCCAGAAATCATTTTATGGCATATCAAAAATTGTGCAGAAAAGCCTATCCCTGCAAAACTCAAGCTATTGAAAGCATTCCATGATAGGATACCAGTAGATTTAAGTTCCAGAAACATAACCTGAAAACCTCTGTACTTCATAAAGCCACATTTCTTTTCCATGAAATGGAGTAGGACAGGAGAAATGTTTTCATGAATGGGAACGTAGCTAAAGGAGTCTGGGATAGAGCAGGAAAGATGAAGAGCCACCCACCCACACAGTGAAAAATTATAGAGAACTTTTGAATCAAAGTAAGTTGAAGAAATAGAGAGACAGAGAACAGATTCTTAATATAAAAATAGCTGTTACTAGGCAGCTCATATGAAAAGAATATAAAGCTCCAGACCAACCCACTTACACTCATAGCTGATAATCACTCACTAGTTTAATTAACAAAGCAAATCACAACATCAATTGCATGGCAGAAATAATTTAGACGAGTAACATCTTTTGTCAAACTCTACTTTCCAGAAGGCACATGTTAGAGATAAAGCAGAAACTGAAGTTTTGGGAGGGCAGCTAAACAATTTCTTATGAAATGCAATCACCTTCAAAACCTTACCACCCTCCACTCCACTCCCATTCCTCCAGACTTCTGAAACCACAATACAACGTTCCTCTTTCCCCAGCATTCTGTCTTTCTTCTCTTCTGTGCATCTAAACACAGCATTCATCTGCCTGAAGAGCCCTTTACCCTTTCCCACGCTGCCTGACTGATATACAGTCTTCAAAACAGCCTAAGAAAACTCTTTTGTGAAGCCTACGCTGAATCTCTGAGAACACAAATTGTTCCTTCTCAATGACCTGACTTTGGTCCACTAAAGCAGAAGCTACAATATATGATATTGCTTATCTCCCCCTCCACACCATTAGATTGTTGCCAAAACAGAAATTTTAATTCATTTGTATTTTTAGACCAAGCATCTAGTTTAGCAACTGCTGCATATCAGGGGGCTCATACTGCTTTAAGAATTCAATACATGAAACGGTAGTAATTACTGTTCTATCTACTTTACAACTTGTTGAAGAAAAAATGAACTATATGGAAATACTTTGAAAAGCACTATCTATATCAATGTAGAAGAAATGAGGACTACAAAGATGACTGTTGATTTTATTAGTCATATTCTTTTCTACAAAATCTCCTCCTAAAACCAAAGAAGAAAGAGAAAAAAACAGATAACTCAATTACTATTCACTGAGTAACTGTGATGGGTCAGGCATTGTGCTAAAAAGTCCTGGAAACGAAAAATGACTAAGCCTTAATTGTTAGGCAGAAGAGTAGCAGACACAGCAGTTCAGGTAAACAAATACAAGGCATGAATAAGGAGGCTACGTGGCATCTAGAATGGAAAACTCTGCGAGGCTCCAGAGGATGTTCCCAAGATACAGATAAGAAACAACCCAATCTAGACATCTTAGTCTATGTTAAGATACTGGTCTGAATCATAAGCTTACTAATAGAAGTTTCTGAGCTCATCAAAGTAATAGTTACAGTAGGGAAAATGAAAAATGCACAGAGTATCTTGAGAGTCCTACTCACTTCTCCTATTCCTTTCTCTCTCATTGATAAGACTCCTGAACACCGCCGACAGGTCTAACCCTATTCAAAGTGATGTGAAAAAAACAAAACAACAAAATGAAACATGGTCCTTAGGTTTTTATTTCTACATAGAGATTTGCATGTAGCCTAAAGAAATATCATAACAGATATAATATATATTTTAAGGTAATACAGGTTTTAAAGAAGAGGCCTAGCACAATAGGTACAATTCTGGACTCTGGATTTAGGTTACTTGGCTTCAAATACAGTTCAGCACTCATCAGCTAATTAGTCTGGGGTTGTTCTAAGAATTAAGCAACAACAATTATCATTATTTAAAGTGTTACTAGATAAGAATGAGTTGTTATTGCTAATTTTATTATTTTACTAAACTATTATTATTATTCAAAAGTTTAAATATCTAGGCACATTCAGGTTATTTGACTCTTAATCCTTGTCTCTTGCCATCCTCAAATGGCAAATTGAAATTTGTTCTGCTAATTTTTACCAGAGTTCCAATAACTAAACTCCTGAGTTAATCCTTTTGCCAAGTTGGCCCATTCTGCTTTGGAACAGGTAAAGATGGGGAAAGAATACTAAAGTCAGAAGAATTGTGGGCAGTTTCAAGCAAAAAAACACCCAACTGTGTTTGTCATTTATGACATAAAACTTTAGGGTCTATAGTTAGTTATGTACAAGTTGAAGCAATCAAGTTCTAATTTGATTTTTTTTTTCAAAGATTTTATTTATTTATTCATACAGAACTGGGGTACAGGCCAGAGATGAGGAGGGTGAGAGGGTTCACCAGAGACAAGAGTAGGGAGCAGAACAGGCAGATGGACCAAGTACACTGCTGAGGGGAGCAGTGGGCGGGCAGGAGAGGTCTGCCACACCATGTGGTCACCTCTGGGGCAGGCAGGAATTGAATTCATGCGGAAGTGGCTTAAGCTTCTTAGTGCTGTGCTTTAACCTGCTGCGCCACCAGGGAGAGCCTCTAATTTGATTTTTAAGGAAATTCTTAACTTTGCTCAGATCATGTCCTACCTTTGAGTGGATACAGACTTGTTTACCTGTAAGGTCCTATTTTTCATTTCATTTCATAAAGGTATGTCAAACTTGCTTTTAGTTAGCTGAGTGTGAATTTATATAAAATATGTGCAATTTATACACTGTCAGAATCAAAGACTTAGGGAGAAAAATAAATTTATAAATATCTATTAGAAGTTACAGTCTTCAGTCCAATGAATAATCTAAATTTTATCAGAAAGCCACATCCAGACTACATTATTTTGGACTTTACAGAATTGCTTTTCCTACTCTGCACTTTATCAGAAACACCAGTAAAAGTCAGAATGCATTGCACAAAAATGGATTAAGTGGACAAATAATACAGTCAACTTGCATTTTTAATGCAATAAATAAATTAAGCATTAAATTTTTTTTAATGGCATTGATGAAGTCCAGCTTCTACCTTTTGTTCAGGATACTTTTTTTTAAACATATACTCAACTTAATTACAAGGAAAAGTGTTCAGTTAACATGTGCTTTTATTTAGACCTACCTGTGTATCTCCAGACCACCAGCTGATGAAAGGCTATCTCAAAGACTGTTCTTAAGTGGCTGTTCTATGTGTTATACTTTTGAGAACACTGGGTCTTGAATAAGTATTATTTATTGAGCTAGCAAATAAACATATAAGTTAATGCTATACATACATATGTATCTATATATGTACGTTAATTTTAACTTATGAAGTATAAATTAATTATTGAGTGATACTGCTATCAGTCTACCATGTCTATCTAGTTGGGAAAATAGTTTTGAGCAAGGCTGATACGCAACAATGACACAAACACATGCACCAGATAGAAATACAAAAGAAAATATTATAAGAATATTTGATACTTACTCTAAGTCCAGGAAATCCTGGAGGACCAATGTTACCTATAAGTCCCTATGTAAAAGAAACACAAAGTTGGTTAAATATGATTTTAATAAGGTGATTTTCTAAATTGGACAAAACTATCTAGGAAAAAGATATATCAAAGTTCACCCTGTTTTACAGCTAACTTCTGAAGCTTTCCTACTCTTATACATCCTAAGAATTGTAAATCTCAGGTGCACAGTGTAGCAGTTTATGTTCTTTAGCATGACTTCATGATTTTGAATGCATTGACTATCACCTAGCCTAGTTTGATGATTTCTGCCTCCTATATGTATAATAAAAACAATAATTCTAGTAATAATAAGCATCAGAGGCATAATAAGCCTATATATTATCAGCATACAGAGTTAGAACATTTTTAGATAGTTTAAAACACTATCAACTGCTAGGGAGTTGATAGTGTCAACTAGTGTCATTTAAATTCTCTAATCTCAGTTTCCTTGGTGTCACAAGGGTTTAAGTCACAGCACTATGAAGCTTATCTGCAGCCACTGCAGCATGAGTGTGAACTCTGACTATGGAGGAGACCCACATGGTGCAGCAGACCTCTCCTGTCTTGCGTACTGATCCCCTCAGCAGTGTACTTCAGTAGAACTCTCTGTCTGTTCTTGTGAATCCTCTAACCACTGCTACCTCTACCCCCACACTTTCTGGACCGCACCCTATGCATAAATAAATCAATCTTAAAAAATAAATTCTCTAACCTGTAGTTTTCTTAGACAAAACAAGTTAACATTAATACATAATTATAATTTTTATTAATAAATATTCTTATTGTTGTAAATATCACAATAGAAAATGTATTATGGAAAAAATGTTTTCAAAATTTTCATCAATTACACAAAATGCAAGAAATTATCATCACTCAATATTGTATATGAAATAGTACACTTATCAATATTAATTTTTAAATGCTTTGTGATGGTCTCTTAAACTTTTTTAAACATTTTTATTATTATACTCTTTATGATAATTCTCAACTCACTTCATGTCTAAATACAGGAGCTACTCCAAATTTAGGCTATATGGATTATGTAGTTGTCTAATTCATAAGATTCCTTAATTTTATTAAATGTTTTTATGACATAGATTAGAGGAAAGCTACTGGATGTTCTTTGAGAGAAAAAAGTGAAACTATTTCTACCTATCATCAAAAAAAATAGCAAAGCATCATTTTTTGATATGATCACACTCATTTTAGGATGATAACTCCCTGATCTGAAGACCAGATATCTGAACAACCCCAAAGAAGATGACTTTCCTGTAAAATATTCAAAAGAAAGCTAGATCAATAACAAATTTGAGACGAGAAGAACAATCACTGAGTTTTCAACTTTTACATGAGGCCCGTTTGTGCCTTGTGTACAGGATGACTTCTTTCAGATCCCATCCAAATGCAGTCCTGTTCTAATAGTTTTAATACTTCACTTAAGCATCACATTTAATATGGTCAAATAACTTAATGTCATGATAATCTCTCAAGATAAAACATTTGTGCCACTGTGGGCTTATTGGCCATGTTGATTAGTCCATGTGAAATGTGCTCAGTGTTCCAGAAACCCAATGTAGCACTGGCATCAGACCATCAGAGTTTACTCACGGGGCTGCCATCTTGACCAGCAGAGCCTCTTTCTCCAAAGTCCCCTGGAAAGCCCTGTCTCCCGGAAAGAGGAAGAAAGGCTGTTAAAGTCAACTTAAATATTTTTTTTGTTTTCTGATAATCTAGTAAGAGCCATTTTTAAATGTCTAACTTATACAATAAAAGCCTTGTTTGCATAATACTGATTTTGTTAAGTACATTATTTCTGTATTTTATAAAAATTCTTTTATATGCCATATAATATATACAAAAATTCTATGCTAGAGACAATAAAATTTTTTCATTATGGGAAGAATCACTGTATGGAGGTGGCATGATTGTAGAATCAATGTTCTATTAGGCAATACTAAGTTAACTCATCATTGCAAGGTACAATATGTAAAAAATCATTTAGATACATTTTTACTGGGGAAAGGTACATCCATGTAAATATTGTAAATACAAATTATAATTCTAAAATTAAGGTTCCCAAATACCTACTGAGAATTTTACATTGTAAAATTAAAGGGTAATAACACATTTTTTTATTATAAATCTTTTATAATTTAATTACTCAGTTATTCATACTTCATATACAAAAGTTTTTCTCTCTAAAGATTTACTACTGGACTTATCAACTTTAAAACTCATTTTAAACACTACAAGAGGTTTGTAAGGTATGTTGTCAACATCTTAAATAACACTCATTTAAAAAAAAAACCTGGAAGACTAAAAACATAAAAGCATTATTAGATTCTTATAATTTATGGAGGCAAGCTATGATTGAGTACTGTGTTTAATGGGCTGTCAAAAATCATTGGCTCACTAATACAAACATGAATAGGCTAAGTTTAAAAGATGGTTAAACACTGAAAATTTGATGCATGTTTCTAAAGGTATAGTTAACTTATACTAGAAGCAGTGTCTTCTTTTTTAATTAGAGGGTAATGCAAAACCCAACTGTGTCATCAAGCATATTACAGCCAGATCCCTGTTCAGGGAGGCACTTTGCTTTCATTGTTCTTGAAAGTCAAATTCTGTTTTCAACAAGCTCATAAAACTGTAATGCATCTTTCAATTCTATATGAACCAATATAGGTATTTGAATATATTCATGAGATACCATTAATGGAAAAAGCAGGAAAATTCTGTAATAAATCTGAAATGATTGATTTTTGAGATAGGTCAGACGTAGGTTTTCTAGAAAACTCAGTAAAATAATAAAGCACAAGTGTCATGCTGCACAATCTCACTAATGTAAAATGTCCAGAAAAGACAAATCCATAAGACAGAGAGTAGATTAGTGATTGCCTAAGACTGGTTGTGAGCAGGGGAAATGGGGAGTGACCACTAATGGCTACAGGGTTTCCTTCTGGGGTGATGAAGATGTACTAAAAATAGTGTGTTTGCACAGCTCTGAATAAAGGAGTAACAAGTCAATTGTATACTTTTAAAGGGTGAGTTTAATGGTATGTGTGTTATACCTTATTTATTTTTTCTAAAAAAGCAAAGAAAATCCACCTGAACAAGGAGTGTCCCTTGGGGACTCACTGGAGCTTGCCTAAATGTGTTATTTAGGACTGATGGTCCTCATCCTCATCCAGAAGGAGGAGCTGTTCTCCAGTTCAAATCCCCACACAAAAATTGCTATTTCTTCCCCCTAAGAGAAGGGGGAGGGTAGAACTATGAATACTTGTCCTCTTAGCACAAAACCAGTATTTCCTAAAACCAGAATAAAAATAAAATACTAATTTTGAGTTTCTGTTCTCCTGAGTACCTGTTCAACTTGACTGTGATGTTGAAACAACTAAGTTGAACAGTGATTTTCAGTTGAAATTTTTTAAGTATTATATGTACTATTACCCTTCTCAGTTTACTACCCACAAAAATGTTTTTCATTTTTAAATTCTCTATTCCAAATGGATATAATTTGTTATTTTTTATCCTTCTTTGCATGTTCACCATTTGAATCAATTTTTCAAAGAATTTCTACTAAATCTAGACATTTCTTGTCTCATGAAATATAGTTGTTAATGTCATGAATTCATTATATTTGGCTATATATTGAACATATTTAAAGAATGTCATGCCAATATTTTCTATTGGTGAATGTAATTTTTTGTTTATTTTTATTCAGTTATTTCAATTCTAGAACTTCATGCATTTTTTGTTTGTTTTTTAATATAGGGGAGAGTCTGTATTCCTTTAACAGTAAACATGCATGTTTACAGTTACATTTTTTCATTGTAAAGAATGATCTTAAAGATTGGCTGTGAAATATGGGACAATAATAAAAAACACTTTGCCTTTAAGCTTACAAGATTTTTCTCTTCACTTGAAAAAACTGTTCCAAGATGACATACTAAAGTTTCTCTCATTTTTGAGAACATTTGCACTTATTACTAAATTTGCAAACCTTTAATGTAAAGCTATTATCACAAACTTAAGTCAAATTGTGCTCTCCTAGCAGCATTCTTGAATTCAAAATGATGGAAGGACCATGTTCTAAGGCCATCATCCACAGGAAAATTAAATTTTGACTCTAACACCCAATTTGCCAATTTCATGAATGTGATAGCTAATCTCCTAATGGGCATCCCAGAGTTACATCAAACTTTTATGTTGTGCACAATTATCTGACATTTTCTTTCTTTTAATCATTTAGTTTAGATTTTATTTTATAAAGATAGGATGCTTCTAGATTTCACTTAATCTGTTCAAGTTGCAGTTGTTTCTTATTTTCACTGTTTGATCAATGTAGGTAGTTCCTAGCATTTCCTACCTTGTGTCCATGCCTTTGTTTAGTAGTCTGCTTTTAAGGGTGGATGGGACAGTGACTTGGTTCTTCTTACAGAATATAACAAAGGTGATGGGGTGTTACTAATGTGGTTAGCTACTGTGTACAAATCCCTCTTCACAGGCTGGAATAAGGACTTGTCTTCTGAGTTTGCTGAAGTAAGCACCTGCATTGGAAACATCCACCTGACAGGAAACTGCAGTTGACCTCTAGATACCATGTGCAATCAGCAGGATGTAAGAGTGGCTTAAAGCCAAGAGTCAGCAAAAAGTAAGGGCCTCAATTCTATAACTTCATGGAAGTGAATTCTGATCCCTGGAATGAACTCTTCCCCCAGCTGAGTCTCCAGATTTTAATGCAGCCAGCTGATATTTTTATCCCAAGCTTATGACCCTAAGCAGAAGACTTAGTTAAACAGTATCTTAACTGCTGACCCATGAAAACTGAAATAATAAATGGAAGCTGTTTTAAGGCACTGTGATATATGTCATATAGCAAAGGACAGAAAACTAATACAATTAGTAATTTAAAATTCTGGAAATAGAGAATGTATAAAGTTGTAAAGACTACTCACATTGTTTCTAACTTTTTAAAATTTAAGTTAAGCTCAGCTAGTAGAGCAGAGAACTGTAGTTAGCCCCAAACTAAAATTTAAATCACCTCTGGAGATTTTTCTACCACTTTTTATTTTCAACTATAAATTATAAATAATATCAAATTTAATTAAACATTTTATATTAGACATTTTAAAATCTAATTAAATGTTTTATGTATTACTAGAACATAAAAACATTTTTAAAATTTCATCTAACCAGAATTTCATATCAACCTAGCTGTCTAAATAACTGTTAGCCATGCTTCATAAGCTTTGCATCTCTACCTATGTAGACACAAGCTTTAGAATAACATTTACTGTTTAATACTGTAAAATGTTTCTTAGTTTCTAGGTGCAGCTGTTGTAAATATTTCACTAATTCTACTATCTCTGTGACAATAAGAAAAAGAGTAGCAAGAAAATAAAAGCTTTGCATTACTAAGAAACAGTAGTTCATTATGTAAAATTCTACTACATTTATGATGTGAGAAATAGTTAAGTTATCTTTACTCTTACCGAAGTGCTTCCAGGGTCTAAATTCTTTCAAAAATGAAACATAGGCAATTAAAGTTGTGAAGTATGCTGTGATGGTCTTATGTCTTGCTTCCTCTTTTTCCTCATAGATAGGACAATTTGGCCCACACTTCAAGGATCATCCATGTTCTGAGAACTGGGATTACTTTTAAACTCTGGTAGGAAATTAAGGGGCTCTATTCCAATTCACGGAGACAGCATCCATTCAGGCTACCAAACCAGGTGTGACCTGGATCCTAGATCTCAAGTTCTGATTTCTGCTTTAGTCTTAAAGACTGATTACCACCAGTCTGGGAATTGGAATCTGTCTTATTTTTGTGTCCAAGGCAATAATATTATGTTCTGAACTTCAACAATAAGGGCCCCATCTTACTCTTGACATTTTCCCACCCAGGAAATACAGTCCCTGAACCTAAGCCAAGCCTCACTGCATCTTTGCACTCACATTCCTGGCTCTGCTAACTCATAAGGCTCTCCAAGTTTTCTCTTACATTACCTACTTCCCCCACCCCCACCCCAAATAATTGCTTGCCTGAATATTCACCTCTGGGTGTCACATCTCTTAAGAAATCAGATTCTGCTTAGACATAGCCCAAGTCATTCACTTGGTGTTCCTCTTCTCCTTATCTGTCCCAACTTTGAAACTGTGCTAAATTCAAAGTCCTGGCCACTTCCACACACTCTGTACAGTTCCTAAAGATTAAGCTCAGTAAAGCAGAATCCAGAAATCATATTTTCCCTGAAAGGTAAAATCACCTAAAAATGAATGATAATTTTTCATAATACTCTAGTGATAATAATTCTTTATGCTCAAACCACAAACTTTTCCAAAAACAAAGAAAACACTGTCTCCAAATTCCCCATAAAATGAATGTATCTGAGACCCTACTGTGTAATACGTATTTAAGATTGTCTGGGGCTAAAGATAGAAACTAATAACAGATGTTTAACTGAAGGATTTTGTGTTCTGCAATTCTAACACTGAAGTTAGAAGTGAGAGTATAGCTTACCTTAAATAGACTCTTCTAACAGAAAGATGCTAAAAAACGAGGAGGAGAAACTTTTCTATTGCTAGGCAAGAAAATACCTCTGAAGTCCAAGTGTCTTGAGAGAACTGTTTTATCCAGTAAGGTAGTGGTTTTTTTATTTTCACAGAAAGAAATCCAAGTATACTTTCTCTGTCAAGCGTTGAATGCAGTATGATTTGATTATAATTTATCAGGACTAAAATATCTTCTTAGAAAACCTCTGCATTTTGACAACAGTTTCTTCAGGTGTTGTTGGAGTAAATTCCATCTCCAATTTCATGTTTATTTTGAATCCCACCTAGTTATCTCTGACATATATATTTTAGGTTTGTGGAGTCATACAAATTTGCATTGCGAACTTAGTACAAGAGACTACTGATTAAACCAATCTGGAAGTCCTCTAAGATGCTTTTTTAAGGCAACTGAAAATTTTCTGATTGTGGTGCTACAGTATGAACTTTGGAAACTGCATTACACAAAGAAGCTACTTGGGTAGTACATAAAAAAAACTTAAAGTTAACAAATACATACAAATCGTCTCCCTGTCTCCCCCAACTTTTTTTTTTAAAGCATTTCTCTTTCTATTATAAGTTAATGGATACCTTTATGCTTTTAAAGAATCTGCTTTATATCAGATATACTACAAGAAGCTTCTCAAAGACAGTAAAACAATTAAATAGAAGAGTAGCTTTATGATATTTCAGTTCTGAACAACAGATTGTCGTTTGTCCAGTTTTTATCCAAGACCTCTGGAGAATGGATTTAAGATGAATCCAAAATCCACAAATAAAATAATTGATTAATAAGCTCTTGAATTTCCACATCCTCAAAGGATGGTTCTATTAAGGCACCTAATGCTTCCTGGCTGTCCTCAAATGTTAATTGGCAATAGTGATTTTGATCCAAAAAGAGAATGTAAGGAAGGAGTGGAAGAAGTGAAAATAGAATCTCAACATCCAAGTGCATAAGTACACATAGATTAATTTATAAACGATTGCATGAAGACTTCAAAAATAGTTAATATGGTTAGCACTACATTATTAAGAACCTGATGTTAAAAAATAGCTTTTAATACAAGAAAACTTTAACATCCAACAATCTAAGGCCAAGAAACAAATTTATCTATTTTTGATATGTTTTTATCCTAAACTATACCAAATTTTTAACAAAATCAAATTTCCTAACGTTCCAGGTTCAAAACAAAAACAGGATGTTATAAATATCAATTCAATCTGTAAACACTGAATAAAAGCAATATTTACTTTTGGCAGTAAGTTTTCTACAAAGTAAAACTTAAAATAGCTTAATAATTAATTTCAAAAATACTAACATGAGGCTAGATAAGAAATAACTCTTAAATGAGCAAGATATTTCAATGTGCCCCTTTTCAATATTTATACTATCTAGAAGGCGATATCTTTTACTTGTAACTATACTTTTACTTTAAAAATATAGACATCACTACGCCCTCCCTGGTGATGCAGTGGGTCAAAGCACAGCACCAAGAAGCTAAAGCCACTTCAGTATGAGTTTAATCCCCACCCCGGGGGTCTCCCACATGGCACAACAGACCTCTCCTGACCGGCCTGCTGCTCCCCTCAGCAGTGTACTTCATCACTGTGGCCTGTTCTGCTCCCCACTCTGTCTCTGGTGAATCCTCTCACTGCCCCTGCACCTCTGGCCTGTATCCTAGTTTTGTATACATAAATAAATGAATCTTAAAAAATATATATATAATTATCACTAAGGAAGTTGATTCACAACTTAATAACATGCTTAGCATATTCTCATGGAAAAAGTGATCACTTGTCTAGCAGGATGAACATATGATTTATGGTAACTTCCAAATCTAAGTTTAGCAATGTTACTAATTCACTGAACATCTTCGGACACGACTTTTACTACTCTTCTATGTCCTTGTGCTATATGTATATGCGTTATGATGTCTATATATTTTTCAATATTTTTCTAACTATATCAATATAAGTCAGAAAAAAATTCAATAGTCTGAGAAATTTAATTTTGATTAGTGTCTAGAAAGATGTAAGTCTGAATTATGAAGTTTTCAATGCTTATTACTTGCAGTATTTTTACTGTCATGTCCTCCACATCATTATAGTGCAGAAAAGTCATGTTTCTGATATAGCACTTCCTATAGTTTTTTTATATAAAGATTTATTTATTTATTCATATAGAACTGGGGTACAGGCCAGAGATGGGGAGGGTGAGAGGATTCACCAGATACAGAGTGGGGAGCAGAACAGGCAGATCGACGAAGTACACTGCTGAGGGGAGCAGCCGGCGAGTCAGGAGAGGTCTGCCGAGCCATGTGGTCACCTCCGGGGCAGGCGGGAATCGAACTCATGTGGAAGTGGCTTAAGCTTCTCAGTGCTGTGCTTTAACCCGCTGCGCCACAATGGAGGGCCCACTTTCTGTAGTTTTTATGGTGTCCTGTAAACCTCTAATTCTGCTCCTGTATTGGAATTGCTGATTCAATCATAATAATTCATATAGATAATTTGATAAATGTCCATATTTGTATTTCACATATCTAATAGTTTGCCTATCAAAGTGAAAATATTATCAAAAGATATTTTCATTTTTATGGTTATTAAAACAATAATGGCTACTCTGTTACAATCATAATCACATAAATTAAAATACTCATGTCCTATGATGTATATGCTTCTTATTAAAATTTCTCCCTAAAGCAAAAGATATTTGAGGATGATTTTACTTATAATAAGTAGAACATAGGGTAGCATTTATACATAGTTCAACATCTAAAAACAGTCTGAGATCAGCTTTGGCTGGATCTTATTCTAATTACAGCAATTTCCTCATAAACACATCCAAATCATGTTTTAGTAAAAAAGCAAGTGTGCATACACACACACACATACACACACACACATACACACACACACATACACAACATATTAAAGCATAAGACAGATACTTTTATAAATACTGTTAAGGAAAAAAATACATGTGCTGTTCAAATTAATTTTTCTAAGGATTTAAACCTATTAAAAAGCAATAAAACATTACAAATTTTGTAACGAAAGGAGCCATTTTCCCATCAAAGGACCCCATAATCATTCCAGTCACTGTTTTTCCATAGCTTTCTTGAACTCTTTTGAATTCAATAGTAATCTGTTGGGTCATTTCAAAATTTCTTATGGAGTAAAAACTCAGAAATTATCTGTAATTTTCCATGGATAATTTTATAGTTCATTATGGAGCAGGACACTAAATTATGTATTGCCAAGATAAAGTTTATGTCTACATAAGACCAGCATTAATAAATGAAGTGGGTGGCTACTTCAGTAATATGTGACAGGGTTTTGAGAAGACACTCATAGGGCTAAGAAGAAAGAAAGAACACACCAACACAGTGAAACATAATAGCATAGACTTAACTGATGTTATACAAAAATTTAGTACAGTAGTTGAGAATGAAAAATAGTGATGATGTAATGGTAACAGTTTCGGTTGTTATTATCATTGACAGGTTTCATATATTATTTTTGAGGTAACATTGTTTTACAACACTGTATACAATAAGATCACACATCTTCAGATTAGCCTTAAAATTGAATATAAATATAAGAATTAAAAAAAAATCTCTTGACAGTTGGCTAGTTTACCTTAATAAACTAAAATTTAAAATGGAAACAAAAATAGTTTTATCACATTTTGTTCAAACATCATAGAAAATAGATCATGCTCTTATAAGCATATTAGTATAACAGACACTGGAAACATCTAAGTAGTAAGGAAATGATCCTGGGTTAATATTCAGAGGGGCTGGGCTCAATTCTTGATTTAACTATTAATTTTTCTGAGCAAGTATTTTAACATCACTGAGCTCATTTTCCTGACCTACATAATGGTAACATTAATACCTACTCTAATCCACCTCCAAGAAATCCACCTCCAATGCTAAAATAATTAAATGCTTTAAAAGGGTATTAAGTTTTCTGGTGACATTTGTAATCCATCATTTTTCTTTAAGATTTATTTATTTATGCATATAGAACTGGGGTACAAACAGAGGTGCAGGGGCGGTGAGAGGATTCACCAGAGACAGAGTGGGGAGCAGAACAGGCCGACTGATCAAGTACACTGCTGAGCAGTGGACGGGTGAGGAAGAATTCACTTTCCATGATTTTTTAAACCTAAACATAAGAATATATAGGAAACTAGATTCTGGAGTTAATAATCTCAGCAAGCATTTCTACAATTTTGAAAGCATGATGGTAAATAGTGATATAATTAATATTTTTAATTATGTGTTTTCTCTAACACTGTAGCTCTTTATTATGAAAGATAAAGGTTTTTCCCACTGGTATATTAAAAGGGTTATAAGTGTGAAATTAGAATGATTTTTCAAATCTCAAAGTTCCTTTACATTCTCAGGCATTATCGGTAGATTACTAACATCGCAAAAATTAAACTCTTAAGTAAAATGGATTGTGATTGGCAGGTACACCCACAACTACATTCATAGGTAATTGTTGAGATACAAATACTTAATATGTTGCTCTGCACTGAATTTTAAGAAACAAGAATCAAATTACCTGTCTTCCTTTAGGACCTTTCTTCCCACGGACTCCAGGAACACCCTAGAATATAGAAAAGTCAAAAGTAAATATTTGTTGAATAAATGAGTAGGCACTACAGATCTTTCCCCCCCTCAAACATCAATCAAGTGTCCCTTTATTCTTTCTTTAGACCAAAACCCACATTGTTCCCCAGGAGCCCACGCCTTCTCTATTTCCATACCGGATCCTGATATTCTTTTGGTGATAGTTACTAATTTAGAGGTATGAAGTCAACCAAAGTTGGCACAACCAGATAGGAAATGTCTTATTTTCCATGCCTTAGGGGGCAATTACCTCCTTTCTCCCAGTCTTTATGACCTGGCATAAACAAAGGCAGATTTAGCTTTTGCACTGGCAAACTTGCAATCACAGGGAATCCAGTCCTAAGATAAAGCTAACATGGGGAACAGAAAAGTAGAGGCTGGTTATATAGCTGTGCTCAAGATCATAGTGTATGGAGATCCCACCTAACCCATGTAGTTATGGTCTTGTACAGAATAGTAGAACATTATGCCTGAGTATTCAAGCTTTAGAGCCAGTTATTAATGTTTAAATCATGCCTCTGCTCCAATGACCTTATATAATTTTAGCCAAATCTTTTCTGCGTTTGCCTCATTTTCGTCATCTGTAGTGAGGAAAGTCCTCATTGGGCTTTGTGAGCATATGGAGAGTTTAATTCATAGGAAGTACAGCTGATCCTTGAACAATGTGGAGATTTAGGAATACAAGCTGCTGGGTACTGAAACTTCACTAATAGCCAGACATTCCTGTCTGGTTGCGCAAACTTTGGTTGACTTCATACCTCTAAATGAGTAACTATCACCAGAAGATATCAGGATCTGGTATGGAAATACAGATGGTGTGGGTTCCTGAAGAAACATCTGGGTTTTGTTATAAAGGAAGAATAAAGGGCCACTTGATTGATGTTCGAGGGGGAAAAAGATCTGTAGGTAAAAAAGGAGGGAGACTTGCCTTTCTGATAATGTGAACAGTTGGTTAACATATTTTGTCTATGCATTATATACTGTATTCTTACCCAAAAAGGCTGGAGGAAAGAGAATTTATTTAAAAAATCATATGAGAAAATAATTTACAGTACTATACGCTATAAATACTGTAAGTTTACATCATCTGTTTCTAAGAATGTCCACATGTCAGTGGCCCTGCAAAGTTCAAACTCATGTTACTGAGAAGAGTCAACTGTATTTACATATTTTCAATATGTGTGCGTGTGTGTGTGTGTATAAAATCATTTAATAAGTCTTCACTTTTAAATAAGTTTGAATTAGGTTTTTCTGTTACTTGCAGTCCAAAACATTCTAACTGATATAATCATTTTGTAACTTACTATCAGAGATAGCCTTCAAAGCTGAGAAATCTGTCAGGACTATGTAGTTTGGGATTTATAGTACATATAGACAAATTAGAAAAATATTGTTTGCTGGAGTAATCCATTCAATTTCAATTTGACAGTGTTGATAAAAGCTCATGTAAGGTCTCTGTCAATAAAGGCTTTATATGTTAGAGAAATAAAACTCATTTCATTAAAACTTCATGCATCTTTACAATCTTTTAAAAAGCAATAAAAATTATTTTCTAAAACTCTAGTATAATCACTAGTTCTAGGCAAAAAACGCAAAGGACAATGCAGAAAGAGCTGTGTAAGTTTTTCTTCACGTATTATATTGTATTGTATTGACTTCTAAATAGATCTTTTTCTTCCATTTGTTTTTCAGGAGTGATTAACATTATATTAATACCCCGTTAGCTATTTATGTTTTTTTTAAAGATTTATTTATTTATTCATACAGAACTGGGGTACAAGCCAGAGATGCGGAGGGTGAGAGGATTCACCAGGAACAGAGTGGGGAGCAGAACAGGCAGATCGACAAAGTACACTGCTGAGGGGAGCAGCATGTGGGTCCGGAGAGGTCTGCTGCATCATGTGGATCTCCTCCTGGGCAGGTGGGGATCGAACTCATGTAGAATTGTCTTAAGCCAGTGCTTTAACCTGCTGTGCCACCAGAGAGGGCCCGCTATTTATGGTTTTAATGAGAACGATGAAATGTCAAAAAAATATTAGGACAAGGTACCCACAATAAGACATTGCAAGATGGTTTTATATTTATGATTTGACACAGGTCTTGATATTTTCCTATAGACTGGTAAAACTTATTGAATATGATTACATATTGGTGGAGTGTCAACAAGAGGGTCTTAAATCCTATATAACATTTTGCAAGAACATATGCTTCATTTATTATATTACTGAAAATAAATTCACGCTAAAATCAAAAAAGGACTCTACCATAAACAACAGAGTGATTAAAAATGTAAAGAGTATATGCTCATTTGTGTCAAGGAGGAGGAGCTCAGTTCTTTGTATGATGGATTAGAAACATCTTCTATTAGCATGCAGTGAAGTGACATTTGTGAGATCAAGTTGAAGCAATTTTCATTTTTTGCAAGTGAAAGAAATGGCTTATATGTCCACAAAGGAAAATTCATCTCATCTCACCAAAGAAAACTCAGCATTTTGATTGTCATTACAGTATATTTAAACTTCAAATAATTCTTCCTTGTGGTAGCATACTCTAACAGTACCTCAACTTTTAAAAAGTTGATTAAACTCACTGTCTTAAAAAAAATTCTCTTAGCAAAGAATATGGTTTACTTTTATTTGTAACAATCAAGTTTCCAAAAGTAAAAATTTTTTCAGAGCTGCATTCCTGTATTAGAGAGAAGTGTTAAATTCTCAATGTAACCTCTAATTTCAAACTTTATGACAATATGCTAATATTGTTTCATTTATTTTTTTCAATTACTATCATTGTAAATGAAGAACAGATAGAAATCACTGACCTGCATCTGGCACTAAAAGCTAGATATCATGAAATATGCTAGAATTCAGTATCTTGACTTTTTGTTCAGTAAAACCATTTTCCAAAGGCTCATAAGTAAACTCATTCATAAGTAAACTCATTTATGAGCAGCTGTCTTCCATTAATAAATGAAAGGAAAAAAGTTTCCAAGGTGAATGATTTACTACATACTCCATTGTGAAATACAAAACTATTCGAGATTTTATTTACAAATTAGATGGAGTCACAATGTAATATTTTCATAATTAGATATTTTAATACTTTAATTGTTTAGAAATTCAGCTTCAGTTAACAATGTATTTGCACAAAATTAAATAAAATGTAACTGTGTTTTTGGTAGGTGATTTTTCCCCTAAAGCTGACATGCTTTACTCAGTAAGATTACCTACCTGGCATCTGAGTATATGACCCTTATTCCATATTATTATAAGCATGTTACCTTACAAATAAAATGGAAAGAAATGGACCTACTCTTTCTCCTTGAGGCCCCAACTGTCCTGCTTCTCCAGGAGAGCCAATGAAACCCTTAAAGTAAGTAATATTTATATTACTTTCATTTGTAAAAAAAAAAATCCAGTTAAAGCATTTTTATAACATATAAATTATAAATTTTACAAATATGAAGACTTCCCCTCATTTTGATTTTGATCCAAAATTAAAACCATTTTGATCCAAAATTATACATCAATCTTTTTGTATATTAAAAACAGACAATATAAATTAAGTACATGATGGTTAGCAAAAATCAAGGAGACAAACCTTTTCTCCATTTATCTGTACAGCTGCAGAAGATATAGGCAGAATGAAAGTATGGAAAGAATATTAAGAGGAGGAGGAAGAATTCATTCCAATGTGGCGGGAGGTAAAAGTAATAAAGATTTCAAAAGACATCTACAGATTAAATAAAATCTTGATAGGGATAAAGAACATTCCTAGCAGAACAATTATAATAAGCAGAGACAAAACAGAGGGAACTCAAGAGTGTTTATAAATTGTAATTAGCAGCAATTTATATATAAAATGCTTTGGAGAAAACCAAAGCACAAATAATTCTCTACCATAATCCACTAGTTTTTATTAAGTACTTTTTTAAAGATTTCCTTATTTATGCTTACAGGACTGGGGTACAGCCAGAGATAAGGGGGAGGGTGAGAGGATTCACCAGAGACAGAGTGGGGAACAAAACAGGAGGACTGACTAAAATACACTGCTGAGAGGAGCAGCAGGCAGGTCAGGAGAGGTCTACGTGCCATGTGGGTCAGGTCCCTTGCCAGGGATTGAACTTGTGCTGCAGTGGCTTTGGAGAGCTTCATAGTGCTGTGTTTTAACCCAATGCACCACCAGGGGGATCCCTTATTAAGAATTTTACTCTGCCAAAACATCTACTATGTAAATACCCAATATTTTATCATTCTGATTTGCTCTACTACACTTAATTCCCTCAAATTCCTTTGCAATAATTGGCAACTTTGTCTTTTCCTTCCTTATAGTTGAAGAGTAGTCCATAGTGCGGATATACCACTTTTTTTTGATCCATTCCCCTATCAATAGGCATTTGGGATGATACCACAGCCTCATCATTATAAACAGTGCTGCAATAAATACTGTAGAGCACATATAGTTTTGTTTTTTTTTTTTTTCTTTTTTTTTGGAGTTGGTGCTATCACAAACCTGTATACACATCCAAGAGTGGAATTTCTGGGTTTAAATGGTATTTCCATTTGGATCAGGTTCCATGTATAGTTTTCCAAGGTAAATCCAGATCACTTACTTTCCAAAATGGTAGTACCAACAGTATAATAGTGTAACAGGGCTTCTCTTTCTCTACTTGTTGCTTTTATTTAATATGTCACATGCTCATGGCTATT
The DNA here is from genome assembly GCF_000260355.1 of Condylura cristata. NCBI lineage: Eukaryota > Metazoa > Chordata > Mammalia > Eulipotyphla > Talpidae > Condylura > Condylura cristata. The sequence goes on from NW_004567109.1 coordinate 52,751,288, forward strand.
GGATAGTGTCTCATTGCAGTTTTAACCTAAATTTCCTTTATTAAAAATTAACATTTTTCCATATAGCTATTGGATTTAATGACCACTCATTAATTGGTTTGTATTCCTGTTGTTAAATTATGTAAGTTTCTTACATGTTTTAGATATTAACCTCTTGTCATTTTTTTAAACATTTTCTTCATTTCAGTGGGATGTCCTTTAATAGATTTACATTTTCTGATGCAGTTTAAACTTTCCTAATTTGAGAACTCCTCAAATGCTCATTTTTACTTTTGTTTCCCTTGTCATAAGGATCAAGCATCCAGAAACTTCTATCATTGATGTCATGGAACATATAGCCAACATTGGCTTCCATACTTAAATCTTTAATCCATTTAAAATTTATTTTTGGACATGGACTTAGAAAGTGATTTAACTTCTTTCTTTCACAGGTGGCTGTCCAGTTTCCTCTCCCTGCTGTATATTGATGGCAGCTTTAGTGTAAATTAAGAAATGATGGATGTGTATTTATTTCTGGACTTTCAATACTGTTCCATGATCCGTGTGTCTATTTGTATGCCAATATCATACTGTTTTACTGTTACTTGATAATCTAGTTTACCTAATGTGATGTCTCTGTTTTTCTCTAGATTGTTTTGCTATTCAGGTATTGTATGGCTCATATACAACTTGAATGTTTTAATTTCCTTAAAAATTATCGACATTTTGATGGAAACTGAGTAAAATTATATATTGCTTTAGGGCTAATTGAATAATCATTTTGATTAAATTGAGTATTACTATTCATGAACATAGACTGTCTTCATTTTCTGATATCAAAATCTAAATCCTTTCATGATCTCTTGTTCTCACTGTACTGATGTGCTTGGCTTATGAAGCACCTCTGATGAAGACTTCTATACCATTTATAGTAATTTTCCTTTCTTTTTCCAATTGCTTAATGCTTACTCTTCTTCATTACTCTAGTTATAAGTTTATCTGTCTAGTTTATCTTCTCAAAGAACCAATTTTTAGTTTAATTGATCTGTTGAATAATTTCTTTGGTCTCTATTTTGGTTATTTCTGCTATTATTTTTTTATTATTTTCCTCCTAATAAACTTGGGTCTTGTTTTTCATCACTTTCAAGTTGATTTTGGTGTAGCATTAAGTTGCATATTTGGATTTAGTGTTTGTCAATATGGGTCTGTATTATAATTATCTTCCCTCTTAAGACCATTTTTGCCTATTCAGTTTTGCCTATTAACATAGGAGTTTTTGTGAACTTGTGTTTTAATCTTTTCTATTATTCAGTAGCTACTATGCAGCATTATTTAGTCACCACTTACAATTGTCTTATTTGTTTTCAACTGATTTCCAATTTTGTGGCAATATGGTCAGCATGAGTACTTAGTCTGATTTCAATCATCATGATTTTATTGATAGCTGACTTGTGCCTAGACATTTTCAAGGCCAGACCTTGTACACCATGGGAAGTAAATTTTCTTTTTAATCAGTGACCCAGATCCATGGTTTATTCTTGGAAATTTCCATGTTTGCAGAAGTTTTCAGGTGCAGTATTCTATGGGTTTCAGTTATGTCTATTTGGTCATTTAAGTCTATTTGTTTACTTATTTATTGTCTTATTGCTTGCCCACAGCTATAAGTGGAGTATTAAAATCCCCTAGTATTATTGTGCTATTTTTATTATATCCAGTTAGTTGTTAGTAATTGCCTCACTGGTCTTGGTGGATTGTCCCTTAAGCATACATACTTAGAAGTGTTTATTCTTCTTGTACTAATCCTTTAATTATAATCTAATATCCGTCTCTTACTACCTTTTTTAATGGAAAATCTATTTTATCTGATAGAAGTATAGCGGCTGTCAGGGGCTCAGATAACCAGAAGCTACTGATTAGGAGGATTATGATAGTAGGAATCTGACTTTAAACTTTATGTCAAGTATGCAAATGACAGGTGTTTTGTGTATTTAATTCTGTTTTTGTGCAAACATGCTTAAAATAATGATGAAAATGTTTACTTACTCGTACACCTTTAGGACCTGGATTACCTTCTGGACCAGCTAAACCCTAGTGTGAACAAAAGGCATTATCATCACTTTGCAGTACTTTTTAAAGAGGTGTTGATAATCAGTTAACAAAAAGGGCATATAAAAAGGATTATTTTCAAAAGTATAAAATTCAGAACTCTGCATACTTACTGAAACTTATAAATATGTGAGGAATATTAGACTTTTAGAAGAGACATTGTACAAAATCTATACACATATTTTAGATATCTGAAGTGTTGATGAACACACATTGTGAGATACAATAAAAAATTTCCATTAAATTCTCTATTACAAAACATTTCTAAAATACTTATCTACAAAGTATTTTTAAAGAAATACATTTTTAACTTCAGATTTATGTCCATGAGTTTGAATATATTTTATATTTCTCAGATAACCAAAATAACATGATATTTATAGTAAAGCTATCGTACAACTCTAATACGTAATACCCCACAAATAAAGCACTGAACAGAATTTTGCTAATAGATGAACTTTAGACACTTTTAATTCCATAATTTTTGAAAATATCAAAGCTCTTCCAAAAGTAGTTTTCTAATATGTTAAATAAAAAATTTTCAGGAATAAGTAATCAATTCATGTAACCTAGAAAAGATGTGTTCTATTATTAGCCAGCATGGAATAGTATGAAGAAGTCTGGAATCAGAGGGAAATAAACTCCAAATGATTACCATGGATTTTTAAACTACAGACCTGAATTCAGGTTAAAATATATCTATATAAGATGGCATTGCCATTTATTTCCCAAGTCATATTTTACCACTTCACTATTTTAAAAATGATGCTAATTACAGACAGCCTTAGCACTTACCATTACTTTGCTTTAGTCAATGGGCAGTTTTAAAGAGGCAGCAGTAGGCTGTTCTTAGGTCTTACTAGACCACAGTACTTTTGGTAGATGTACTATATGTCAAGCATGTTTAGAATCTCCACCCACATTTTGAACAATACTTTCCACAATAAAGTTTTGAAACCTTTTTTTGTAATTACCTTGTCATGATTCATTATTTAATATTAATATTTATTTAGTAATAAAATGATTGCCATTTGAACATTAACTCTCAAAATAAGGGCATGTGATGCAATAATGAAGAGAAAACATAAAAGTATAGGTGTTAAGTATAGTTACCTCACCTGCCTGCCAGGATAGCCACGTGAACCAATATTACCAGCAAACCCTGGAATTCCCTGAAATGAAAAACAGAACACCAATGAAGTCTAGGGAAGCCCATGGGAAAAAAAAAAGTTGATGCATTTATAATATCTACATTTGAAAAAAATGTTTCCCTTATAAAAATACAGAACACCTTACATTTATCTCCCTGGAATCACCTATTAGAAGTGAAAATGAGTCATGGCTTATAATAAAAATTATATACCATTAATTATTAGTAATTAAAAAGTCAAGGATGGCACATAAAGAAAAGTTAGTACATTTCTTAATAGCCAGTTTTTTTTTAATAATTTTTTTAAGATTTATTTATTTATGCATACAGAACTGGGGTACAGGCCAGAGGTGCAGGTGTAGTGAAAGGATTCACCAGAGAAAGAGTGGGAGAACAGGCAGATCGATGAACTATACTGCTGAGGGGAGCAGCGGGAGGATCAGAAGAGGTCTGCCATGCCATTTGGGTCACCTCTGGGGCCAAACTCTAACTGAAGCAGCTTCGGCCAGCTTGCAGAGCTGTGCTTTAGCCTGCTGGTCCACCAGAAAGGGCCTATTATTTCTTTTTTTAATTTCTTATTACAATCAGCCTGCAACTTTCCTCAACTATCTGATCATGGGCACCAGAAAACTAAAAGGGATAGCAAATTGCTAAACCAATCTCTTCTTTTCTAAAGTAAACACGGACTATGGGATGAGTAGGGTACCTAGTGGGGAGAGATATGATAACACATCTGAAGAAGCATCTAGGTACACTTTTGAATCATACAGTGGTGTTAATTAATGCTAATTCAACTTAAAAAATAAAATTAGAAAAAAATTTATGATTAGGTAAACTTACAGCAAGTCTCATTAAGTAAGATAGATATTAAAGTGTAAATACCTTTATCACGGCATGGGTTTCTCTAAAAATTCATACAAACTTTGAATGATAAACTCTTTTTGGATTGACAAGTTTTTATTCTTGATTAAAATCAAGTTGGTCAAGGAAGGCTGATCTTTGAATTCAAGGAATACTGGAGTAGGATTGGGTGAAAATGTGACAAGAGCCACCTCCATTGAAAGTTTATTTCATTAGGGCCCTCCGAGGTGGTGCAACAAGTTAAAGCACAGCACTGCCAGTGAGCCACAGATGCTTCAGTGCAAGTGTGACCCCAGGCCCTGGAGGTGTTCCATAGGGTGCCACAGACCTGCTGCTCCCCTTAGCAGTGTACTTCAACAATCTGCCTGTTCTGCTCCCCACTCTGTCTTTGAATTCTCTCACTGTCCCTGCACCTCTGGCCTGTATCCCACTTCTGTATGCATAAATAAATCTATAAAAAATTATTTCACTAATATATCATTCACCAATTGTTCCATAATTTTTGAACCAAGGAAATGTCAAATGCATATGTGTTATGCTGCCTTTACTTCACCTCTAATAGTGCTAGCAATATTATATTTTATAGATTCCCTATTACATAAAATTCATTACCAGGTATAATAAAAGACTCTAGCCCCGTTCCCCTGTGCTCTGAAGCAGACAGAAGAGTACAACCTCCAGTTTATGTATAAAAACACTCTTAAAATTTTAAATATTTGGAAAATCTAGAGAAAAGACTAGACCAAAAAAAAAAGGCAAATGGGGATGTTCCAAGTACTTCCTTATGTGCCAAGCACAATGTCAAGCACTTTCCTTCTATTTTATTGCTACAAGACAAACACTACTTTTTCTATTTCTATGTTTGGAAAAAAGATAGAGAAAAGTTATGAGACTTTCCCAAGGTGTCAGTGAGTAAACAGTACAGCCTGGATGTGAACTCAGGCAATCTGGCAAAAGTTGTATGTGTGATTACACACATCTATATACACCCATCTGTCAGACAATGAGCAATTTAATAATAGCCTTTTGAGGATTGCAAATAAAGAAATTCTTGTCTATACATGTAGAGATTATATCCTATAAAGTTTAGAAACGATATTTATATATTAAATATTACCTTATTAATATTATATATAGCATTAATAAAGCACCTATCATGTGCTAGGCACTATTTCAAGTATTTTACATATATTTTCTTATTATCTATTTGAGCTCTATGTGTAACATGTCATTATACCCACATACAGAAACAAAATGAATCAAAGTGATCAAATCACTGTGGAAATTCCTAAGGTAGTAAGTGGGAAGCCAGGATTTAAATCAGCAAGTTTTATTCCAGAGACTACCATTCCAGGCTTCCTCCCAGGGTAGGCTTGAAATATAAGTAACTTTCAACAGTATTCTAGGGAAAAGTCCTCTTATCAGGAGATTTTCTCAAGTCCACTTACAGCCATTCTTTGATGTCCTAACTAGTCTAAAATATACAGGTTCACATCTAGTCAACAGACCTTGCATTTGGGTATGCAAACACAAAGTAATGAATCTAGCTGAGGGGTTATCAATCTGCTCTAAAATCTAGATGAAAACTGATTTTGAATAGATTTTTATAGAAGGCGTTAGACAATCTGGAGATCTCTAGCACATTCTAGCACCACATACACAACACACAACGTACACAACAGAACAACAGTGAGTAGCTAAGTCCCACTCTATGGGAAAGACAGTAAATAAGCATTCTGTGTAGACTTATATGGCATAAACATATTCTAAGCCAACCAACACTTCAAAAAGCATTGCTACAGCCACAGAAATGCAAAAGAAACTCAAAACAAACATCATGACTCAATTCACTCTGCATTTAAAAATTGTTTCAAAAATTATTGATTCTCTTAAATCTATAGTTTGAATGGAGTCTCTAGATATGAAGTTTTAATTGTAGGTGCTGGGGAAATTCAGAATAGGAATTTCCTGCACCCATTAAGTTCTCACTGTAAGCACGAAAGCACACTCTCTGAATCAGCAGATGACTCCAAGAACCCAGCAAGGCTACTGTGGATTCCTCTCTGTACCTCAGTGTTTTCTAGTAAGAAAAGGAAGATTATCTAGGCCACAGGGCTATTGTATGACAAAAACAATGTGTTTAAAAGTGGGAGTAACTGGTCCTCCCTGATGGCACAGTGTGTTAGAATGCAGCACTGCAAGATAGCAACAGCCCCTTCAGTGTGAGTTTCAATCCCTGGCCCCAGAGGTGACCCAAAAGGTACAGCAGACCTCTCCTCACTGCTCCCTTCAGCAGTGTACTTTATTGATCTGCCTGTTCTCCCCACTCTGTCTCTGGTGAATCCTCTCACTGCCCCTGCAACTCTGGCCTGTACCCCAGTTCTGTTAGTATAAATAAATCTTTAAAAAAGTGGGAGTAGGCCCTCCCTGGTGGCGCAGTGGGTTAAAGCACAGCACTGAGAATCTAAAGCTGCTTCTGCATGAGTTCGATTCCCGCCTGCCCCGCAGGTGACCACATGGCGTGGCAGACCTCTCCTGACCCGCCCGCTGCTCCCCTCAGCAGTGTACTTCGTCCATCGGACTGTTCTGCTCCCCACTCTGTCTCTGGTGAAGCCTCTCGCTGCCCCTAAGCCTCTGGCCTGTACCCCAGTTCTGTATGAATAAATAAATAAATCTTTAAAAAAAAAAAAAGTGGGAGTAGCTGCAATAATTCTTGTAGTGTTGCTGAGCATTAAATTTGTTAACACATGCAAATATTCAAGAAGCAGGAGTAGCATTTGGCCTCAGTAAATGACAATTATTATTAGAGTTGGCAAAGATGCTATCATTCCTTTTCTAAATGCTTCCTGAGTAACGTATAGATATTTACATATTTGGCATGAATGAATGTCTCCTAGAAAATTAGTTACACTCCTTTTAATGTCCAGAGAGAGCTTTCCCATTTAAAGTACAAAATGATTTTAGTTGTTTCTCAAAGTTTTCTTCCATTGTGACCTTTTTAATGAAAACCAGTAGACGAGAAAGCAAGAATTGATGCTGAAATACATTTTATGACCTTTAAAACTGATTTTAGCCCTTACGAAACGCAGACCACCCTCAGCACATTAACAAGAGCCCAGAGAACCTGCTTAGAGGGTAGGGGTAAAGGCCAGCACTAACACCAGCCATAACGCACTTATTTGTCAAGTACCAGCTCTTCGACATTGGAGGCCACACATTTCCACCAAGGCAATCTTCTCAAAATGTTTCCTCCACAGGGTCTAATCCCTCCTACACTTCTGATTTTTCTCAGAAATGCTTAAATGTTTTTCAGCATGTTTCATCACTCTGCAGTAAGGGCTAACCATTAGAAGTCTTGAAAAATAGTACCTCAAGGACTGAACAGTACACTAGTCCATTTACCATGTCGAGAGAATAAAGGGAAAACTGGCTTTCTTTCTTTCATATCTTTCCCTCAAGGGCCACCCATCTACGTCTTCCGGGTGCCCCCTTTTGAGTTTCCTGAGGCTTTTTCCTGAATCTCCAGTAATGGAATCCATCACTCTAGCTAGTGTCTAAGCACCTACTTTTTTCGTTGCTTTACTCACAGTGGTGTACTACAAATTATATGAACAAAAGATATGACTTTATTTTTTTCCTATGGTATAACATTATTTTTTGGTGAGAAAGAAAAACAATCAAAACCTACAGAATTCCCCAAACATTTTACCTTACAAATAAGTCTGTATATTTATAATAAACATCCTCAAGGGTGTGTGTGTGTATTGTATATGAAAAAGAAAGCACATGGCTATGACTTTTTAGGGGAAATGATTATATAATGTGTGAGATCCTCAAAGGACTTTGGAACTGTAATAGTTTAAGAACTGCTATTTTAGAACATATAATGCAAATAGTAAAAGTCAATCTGAAATTTGAAAAAAAAAAAAAAAACCGTAACATATAATCCATTGAAAGCTTATCTATAGACAGAGCAAAAGTCCTTAAGAAAAATTAAATGTGAGGGGAAGTAGTATAGTATGTGAGGGGAAGTAATCTCACAATGAAGTTCTCTAGTAGGTATTTGCACTGGAGAAGATGCAAGTCTCATAAAGGAAGTACTTACCTGTTCACCTCGTAGTCCTGGGAGCCCTGAATGTCCTTTGAGACCCTGCAAGAGTAAGGGTGAAAACGGTATGAAAAGTAAACCCACAGAAGTCAAGTAACTAAATACAGGTTGTAAGCTGTTCTAAGCTTTTACTCCTACTTTTGATTTCCTCATCAATAAAATTTCTTTCCAATTTATTTCAAAAAATTTCCTGTGCTTAATAATTTAATTTTTACTAATTCTCATCACTAATTTCTACTCTACTGCATTGTGAGTGTTACTTATTATTATTAGCTAAAATGGTTGCATAGTACTGAATAGCGAATAAAAAACATTTACTTGGAATCTAAAAATGGATTTGCTAAGTTTTGCTGAAGCTTTTTATAAAGTTGGTTTTTAGTTTAATAATGCTGAAACAAAATGCCCTCTGACATAATCTGCTTGTAATTACTGAAATGCTGGATCATATCCAGATAATATCTCTAATTCAAATTATTGCCATAACATCCCATGAATGTAATAAGACAAGTGAAAGAGGCTGCTCATGGCTCCATCAAAAGGGATTTTATAAAGCTGGCTAAGAAATTATTAGTCAAAAGTTTTTTTGCCAAGTAACAAAATAAAAATTAAATTTTAGTCTCTATCATTTCATCCAAAGCTATACAATAATATCCTTTTCTTCTAAAATGATCTATCAAATTAATGACTATAAACAAAAGAGAAATATTTTAGCATGTCAGAAGATAAAATAATGGGTATAAAAGAGTCATTAGGACTAATCACTGAAGGTTTATCAACTTGGGTTAATGATTTGGAGAAGGAAATGATGTTTTGGTTAGACAATGAGGCAGTTAGAAGAGGTAATTCTTTGAAAAATAAGGAAATGATGTAACTTTTGAGACACTAATTTTAAAACATCTAAATATAGAGGACTCTTGAAAACAGAGTGAGGCCAGAGAAAGAAAGCAAATGTGGAAGCAAAGAATGTTGTTTTATTTGCATGCTATGTGTATGCATATTATTAACAAGGAAATTACACACAGAAAAAGAGAGATGACAGAAGAAAAGGACTTGACTCTTTCATGATTAAAATATCAGAGATCAGAGAAGTGTCCTTAAGAAGAGGAAAAGGGGGAGAAGAAACAAAGGAAACTCAACTGAGAAACCATGTACCAGGAATCCTGCCAGCCACTGCCAAATACCTCAATTATATGTTAATCCTATCAAGTAGGTATTTTTGCCATTTATACAGGTAAAGCTAAGCCCTGAGGAATTAAATGATTTGACTAAACTCATGTAAGTAATGTAAAAACATGTTGTTTTGGCCCTCCCTGGTGGCGCAGCGGGTTAAAGCGCAGCACTGAGAATCTGAAGCCACTTCCGCATGAGTTCGATTCCCGCCTGCCGCCTGCCCTGGAGGAGACCACATGGCGAGCCAGAC
>NW_004567109.1:52761156-52832136 GCF_000260355.1 Condylura cristata
AAAAAAATTGACACCTGATAATTCAAAATTATTAACGTGACACATTTTCCAATGCCATCTATACAAAGAGTGTTTTAACTCAACTTCTAAGTTTATACACTTAAAAAAAAATAGCTGCAGATCAGGCTATATACAACATATAAAACATAAATGTTCTCAGTTGTTCAAATGGTACACAAGATTCCACAATAAAATTATCCACAAAACCAAGATTTCTCTTTTCTTTTTTTAAGAAAAAGATTTATTTATGTATATAAGAACGGGGGTACAGGCCAGAGATGTGGGGTACTGCCTGACCAGTGCTTTCCTGGGGCAAGTCATATGGCTTTTCCAGTGTCCCTGTTTTCCTTTCCAGAAGGACCAATTCCTTATTCCTGAAGACAACAAAAATCCCTTTTTTTAAGCAAGTTTTTTTTTTTAAATGCTAATAATAAAGTACAGATAAGCACACTGAATTCTAGGTCAAGTTTGACCAGCTGTCATGAACTACCTATGCCACAGAAGCTTTAAGTTCCTTCCATGTAAAATTATAGTATTTAATTACATTCTTGCTAAAATTTCCTTTTATTACTAGTGTTCTGTGATGACTTGAAACAGGATAAAGGTCACTTTTTTTTTTTTTTTACTTAACTTTCATTGAATTAAAAAACAAAGGCATATATAATAGTCAATTTAGGCTTGGAGATGTAGGAAGAATTCAAATACAATTGACATATGTGTCAAAGAAAACTTTAGTTCACCCTTAGGGAAATTTCTTTGTATGATCTGAAATGAAGATGGGTTTCTGGGATGAAAAGAAGGGAAGAGACTAGGCCAGGTAGGAGGCTATTAGGATGGTTTAGGTTAAAAAGATGATCATAGGGCCCTCCCAGGTGGCACAGCGGTTTGGAGCACAGCACTGTGGGACTGTGGCAACCACTGCAGCATGAGTTCGATTCCAGGCCAGTGAGATGACCACATGGCACAGCACACCTCTCTTGTCTCACCCGCTGTCCTCTCAGCAGTATACTTCAGTCTATCTGCCTGTTCTGCTCCCAACTCTCTCTGGTGAGTCTTGTCATTTCCTGCACCTCTGACCTGTACCCCAGTTCTGTGTGCTGTGGGCATAGGTAAATATATCTTTAAAAAAAAAAGATGACTATAAATTAATTTGGGTGGTAAAGTTAGAAATGGTAAATAAAGTTCTGTAAATGAAAGCTTTTGTTTTCAGTCAATGTGTTGTTTATAGAGCTTAGAACAGTGCCTGGCACACAATAAATACTTACTAAGTGATGAACAGATTTGTGTGAATGAATGAATGGGTGGAAACTCTTGATTGGAAAACAGATTCTATGTATTTAATATACCTCCTATTCTTAATGTTTGAAATGAAAGGTAAATAAGACAAGAATATCTTTTTGCCATTTTTAACTTTAAATATGCTGTCATCAGTGTCTCTATTTTACAAAGAACTTCATTTATTCCCTAAATTTGTGACTATCTGCATCTATTTTCTACTTAAACACTAGTTGATAAAGATTTCAAAAGCAAAGGAAGTAAGTTTCTGGGAAAACTGCCAATATTCAATCAAGCTTTGGTACAACTCCAATCTAGGGATCTGGCATTTTATTGTTAAAAATTAGTTTATGCTGTAGTCTTCTGCCAATATTTATTATTTTCTACACTCACATAAGAATAACAAAAAGGTCTAATAACTAATCATCTTTCTCTGATGAATATACTGAAAAAAATTATGTGAACATATTTCTTAGGAAAGACTGATAGGGAAATTACAAATTCTATTTTGAAGCCTATTAAAAATCTGTCACATGAATTGTAAAATATTTTTAGAAAGCTAAAATATTTTAGTTCAATTTTATTTTAATTTATATAGTTTAACTTATAAAGCTTTCTTGTAGTGAACTTTAGTTTATAGTTTAACTTCTCTGAAGTTTGAGTACCTCTCCACCATGTCTTGTAATAACCAACTCACATTTTCATCATTGCACTTACCATAGCGAAAGAAATTACTTGTGTATGTTTCCTTTTTTAGACAGTATACTTCTTGAAGGCAGGCACTGTACCTTATTTATACAAATTGTTTGCTGAAGGAATGGCAGGATGAAAGTATGTGACCAGAAAAACTGCATTATCCTAGAGTTCATGACATTTTATGTCAGCAGAAAATTGCTCTTTTATTTGAAACAACTTCCCTGAATATTTTGTTTCTGTCTATTCACAAGAAGCTGAGGCAGAGATGGATTGACCTTATTCAGAATTATGTCAAAAAACATATTAGCAATTAGCAATAGTTGAGCTAGTTTTACTCAGGCTACCTAAAAAGGCAGAAGAAGTCAGAAGACTCAGGGAAAATGAGGCTGAACAGAAGGGATACTGATTTGACAGTCTATCATAGGAGGACAGTGACCAGAAAGACTGGGCTAAAACACAATAAATTGGGGCCCTCCCTGGTGGTGCAGTGTGTTAAAGCACAGCACTAAGAAGCTAAAGCTACATCAGCGTAAGTTCAATCCCCGGCCCCGGAGGTGACCCACATGGTGCAGCAGACCTCTCCTGACCCGCCCGCTGCTCCCCGCAGCAGTGTACTTCATCAGTTGGTCTGTTCTGCTCCCCACTCTGTCTCTGGTGAATCCTCTCATTGCCCCTGCACCTCTGGCCTATACCTCAGTTCTGTATGCATAAACAAATAAATCTTTAAAAAAAATGGTAATTTAAACCTAAGAACAGTTGGGTTTAATCATTTGCTAATATGAGCTTAATATGTGCCAGTCACTGAGCTGAGATAGCCCAATGAAAAAGGTACAGTCCTGCACTTAAACTTAAAATTTATCTCCTAAATTATTCATACATTTGCTTTTAGCCACTGCAATTGCATGGCTTTCTGAAACCCACTATTAAATTTTCTTTTCCTGTAATGTAATAATATTAGTTTATTCATTTGGTGATTCCAAATATATAATAAAATTTGCCTAACATCGTAGGACTCACATCACAACGCCTTAAGGAATATAGACAAACACCTTTAACAATGTTTTGGCCAAAGTAATCAGAAGACTAGGATAAAATGTTAAAATAGTGATACAATGGTCCTAGCTAATCAAAAAAGAAACCCTGAACAAGAATTCAGAATGAGAAGAAAATGAAAGGATGCAAACACATTTGGGAGAATAAGGCAATGCATTTTCTAAAGTCTTAAGATTAAGCATTTCAATAAATTAAAAATAAATATTAAAGAGCAGAATGATCTCAAGTAAATGGGGAGCTAGAGAGTTATTCCACCCACCTTCTGGAAATAATTGTAATCAAGTGAATTTATTGTTAATAAATAAAAGTCACATCATTTTGGCAACCCTAGCCTGCCTCTGAGCTCAGGACTGAGGGCCTTGTTGGCTCTTCCTACCATTACTGGAAATGGACTGTAGAAGAGATGATTCCAGTGCTGACAGCACAGCTGAGGGCACTCGGGCCTGGAAACCCAAAGGAAAACATAGCTACATGGAATATCCAGAGAAGGGCAGGTGAAACGATTATACAGCTAACTACAGAATTGTAAAACTATCTTAGTGTGTCTAGTCAGGCACTAATTTTATAGATATCCTGAGATGATTATCCTCATTGATGTTAGTTATACTGTAGGTCTGTAGTAGTGTTTTGCTTTTAATAAATAATGAAAAGCTGTGTGCTCTGAATGACTCATGAATCTCCATGCCTTCCACAAGATGCTGTTTTTTTGCCTTTCCAACTTTACAAGTACCTTGACTGTGAAACCCCTATATCACAGGGAATTGTTTTAATAAATAGTTCCACCAAAATGGTATAAAAATTCATACTGACTTATAGTTATCACTAAGACCACACTTTTCACTAGAAGTGGTGGGAAACATTAATTTCTTCCAATAAAAGCCAAGTAAAGACTGTAAGAAGGTTGTATGGAAGATACTGACAGCTCAGGAAAACCTGTTGAGATGAATATGAGAATCATGTAAAAAAATAATTTGTATTTTATAGTCAAAAAGTGCTCTAACATTATTCATAAATATCTATTTTAAATTGAGTGCATCATGTTTTACGATTACTCTGAGTTATACCTTCATGCTAAGATGTGCTGAACTTTCCTTTCTGGCATATTTTCTTAATCCTAGAAAAACCACTTCAATTGAAAACAGTTAATGTTCTCACACTTTTAATTAAAATAGCAGACTTCCAATATTAATGTAACAACCGATCAGTTATATTAAAAACTAATTGAAAAGTCCATCTGGAATCCAAACTCTTGTTTCTAGCCAACACAGCATGTTCTCTGGGTCCAACTTAACTGCTTTTTGGCAAAAATATAGATACTCAGTGGAAAGAGAAAGAAAACTTTAGTTTTTAGGAAAAAAAAGTGTTACATGAAGGTAACTGATTGGAGGTAACCAGCCAACTAGCCAACTTGAAGAAACATATTTTTTGTTAAAGATGTTAATACTGATTTTTAAAAAATGTGGAGGTAGATAGAGAAAATGGGCTAAGAAAAACGCGAACCAAAAATCTACTGGAGAGAATAAGTAGTTGTTTCTGGTGAAGTTTGTTTTTGCTGTCTCAATTTCAATCTAGTTTCCAGAACTGGGTTTTTTGTTTTTTTTTTTTTTTTTTTTTTTTTTTACTTTATTCTCATGTTTATTCATCTCAACAGGCTTTCCTGAGTTGTCAGTATCTTCCACACAACTTTCTTACAGTCTTTACTTGGCTTTTATTAGAAGAAATTCATGTTTCCAGACACTTCTAGTGAAAAGGATAATGAAGTCACTATCTGCCATCCAAAAATATATTTGTTTCCTTGGTTTTCATGAAAACAAAGTTCCACATCCTCTTGCATACATGACTGCAATGACAAGAATAAAGTACACATCAAACAGACATTAACTTAATTACTGAAGAAGCAGCATTCAACATTATTAAGAGCACATGTGTCAAATAGGGCTGGATTTAAGTCCTACCTCTGCCAATTAATAATTGTGTGGTCTTGTGTAAGTGATTTACCCCTTTTATACCTTAACTAACTTACTGTGATATACAAAACACAATACCTGTTTCAATGGGTTTTTAAGATGAAAAGAAATAAATCTCAGGAGAGGCTAGTACATCTCATGATAAAATAGTTGCTATTAATATTAGTAGTAATACTAATTCACAAAATAGATTTCCGAGGAGATATAACTTCATGTTACTCAAAACTCAAATGTCTTAATATCTTATAATCTGCATAGAACTGCTGAAAGTATAGTGGATTCAGTATCAGAAATTTCATATGTCAATCCTGCCATCACTCTAAGTGAAGCTGAGCTATTTTCTTAGATGTCTGAGCTAATCCTAGATTTCTCACTTACAGAATAACGTGTCCTTGCCTTGACCATAAGAGTATAACTATCACTTAAGGGAAGGACTGCAAAGATGAAGAGGAGACCCTAGGCTATATTAAATGTGAACTTTTATCCAACGTTCTTCCAATATGAATTCATTTCCTAGGAAGTAACTGAGAGTAACTTATATGGTTCAAAAAATGAACCAAAGTTAGTCAATTCCATAAAACAGTTCACAATTAGCCTGAACATTCTATGCAACAAAATAAGACATATAGACAGTAGATGAAAAGTTGTCCCCAGCCTATTATATGGAGAAACAATTGAGGCCCACATTGAGTCCTCATGTCCATTTCCTACTAGCACTTGTTATTTAAAAAAAAAAAGCTGCATATAGTTTCCTTTAACAAACACACTCTGGAAAGCAGAAAACATTCTCAAACTATAAAATCATCTCCAATCTTTCAACACTGTTCTGAACTGCTGCCAAATCACAGTAAAACATGGATGCTTTCATTTAGAAAACAATTTACATTTAAAAAGTATTTTCATTTAGAAAGTAATTTCAGTTTCTAAATAGTTCAACTAAACATTATGTTCAGAGAATTTAGCTACAGCTGTTAACTGGTAAAATAGCAAGCTCCCTGACTTTTATAGGATCCATTTCTGTTAATAATAGAGCTCAGTTTTCAAAAGGTTAATCATTAAGAAGTCTGTAAAACATAGTCAATTCATGGTACACTTTAACACTATTATTTCACTTCACTAGACTTATTCAGACCAAGAAAATGTATTCTTCTTTAGCTTTTTAAATACTGATGGGCCAAGACCCACATAAAGCATGCACAGGCCTTCTATATTAGGTATAACTTAAAAGGTAAAATGAAAAAAAAATTTAAATTTTCTCTGTAACTATATACACTGCTACGCTATACAATAACCTCTCAACTATTACTTTTTTTTTCTTTTCTAGACAGCTAATTTCATGAACCACAGGTACCACCTAACTTCAAAGTAATGATTAGCTTTTCCTCTCAGGGTAATTCTTTAGTATGCAACAGCAATGTATTTGATTCGTTTATTTAATATAAAATAAAGATAATTTTCAAATTATGTTTTCTTTATTTTATGGCCATTTGTGGACATCAGTTCCTCAAAGGTATACTTAGCAATGAGAAGCATAGTGAGTGGATTAATCAAGCAGATCTACGATTGTATAATAGAGACCAATTCTAGTAGAAAAGATCACCCTGCAGCTTCATGTCTCTTTGGGAGCAGCTAACAACCTCAAAAGTGTGACCAGATTTTAAAACTGCTAGAGTGAAGATGAATCTGAAGATCCTAAGAATGATGGGGTAGGGTGGGAATGGGGGGAGAAATACACCAGGAGATCAAAAGTTTTCCATTGTTTTATAATTCAGCCTTTAGCAGGGGGTTCTGAAGGAGAGTAAATGAAATCAAGATCATTTTCAAAACCATATAAAAGCCCAAGAGCCACCATTTATTAAGGCCTCCTACTGGTCTGGCAATGTATTATATGGATTATCTCATCCCATGTTTTCTACAACTCCTAAGAAATGAAGTATCATCTTCCCATTTTATAGCTCAGTCAACTAAAACTTGACAGAGATTAACCAACCTACCCAAGATCAATGGGACCTGTAAAATGTCAGCTGGGATTTGGACCAAGTAGTCAGTGCTTGAATACCAGCATAAATCTTCCAGGAGAAAAGCTCTATGGCACACTATGACACCGGCCCAGCATATGATTTACTGTATGAATGATATCCACATCAAATCAAATATTGTCAATATTTTGGGGCCTTTAATACCTTCATTTTGAAAATTTTGTGTATTCCTTACATTTGCATAAAATCAGCAACTGAGTGTTGGAAGGTGAATATAGAGGGGATTTGTAGCTGTGTTAACCCAGGAAACTGCATTACGTATTTTATGAAAATACGTAAAGCAGCTCTGTTAATATATACATATATATATTTTTTGCTTTAGAAACTGTACATAAGCATGTAACAATCAGTTATACTAGTTTCTAACTTCTCCTTTGTCCTTCAGATTTCACATATGTTTACATATTATGGCATAAATATGTACTAAAGTGAGGACACTTTAAAACAGTAGTGTCTTATTTATAACCAAGTATACCTCACTTTAGACATATCTATGTGTAAAAGTGACTTTAAAGTCATTAATCAGCTAATATAAGTTACCTTATATAATAAAGACTATTCTTTCATTGAATCGACTTTCTCCTACATGTGAATTCAGTGAACGATTTTCTTTAATTTTTTGTAAGACCCCCTCTTTCTTGAGGTACCTCTTTTCCTAGACAAGGACAGCATCCTAATTCATTTTGCTGCAAAAAGGCATTTAAAACATTGATTTTGGGGTCAATTTCAAAATGAGATCTTCAGAGTTACAGAGCTCTCAGATTCATTTAATATCCAATTACATCAAAGTAAAATGACATCTTACCTTATCTCCTGGCCTACCAGGGGGCCCCATTGATCCAGAGAGACCTTGATCACCCTAAGGACAAAAACCAGAAGCTGGATGTTATAAAAAAGGAATTGAAAAATAAGAATCCTCTTAATGCAGTATTTTATCTTGAACCTCAAGATCTTACTGCATTTTAAAATCTTGCTCGAATCCCACCTCATTTCAGAAACTTCAACATTTTCTGAGGCTGCCAGCCCTTATCACTGTAGTGCTGAAAACGTGGACTGTCCTACCCCACTTCCATGCCCCTGATCCTTTTTCTCTGACTTTCTTTCCTCTAGGAATCCTCTTATATCATCCCCCCCACCCCAGTCTCTTTGTTCTTAGGTTTACCATGTTTTAAAATCTTAAGCTTAAAAATTCTAGAAGAGATGCCCTCCCTGGTGGCTCAGTGGATTAGGATGCAGCACTCCAAGTTAGCTGCAGCCACTTCAGCATGAGTTTGACCCCGGCCCCAGAGGTGACCCACAAGGCACCGCAGACCTCTCCTGACCCGCCCTCTGCTCCCCTCAGCAGTGCACTTTGTCCATCCGCCTGTCCTGCTCCCCACTCTGTCTCTGGTAAATCCTCTCACTGCCCCTGCACCTCTGGCTTGTATCCCAGTTCTGTATGCATAAATAAATCTTAAAAAAAAAAAAAAAACCTTAAAATTCTGTTAAGAGCTTTGTGAGGCAGATAGAGAGGGTTCAAGCCTGCCCTTTCTGTGAGCCCCTGAAGCCTGCTGGTCTCACATCTGAAGACATAGGGCAGTGGCAGGCAGGGCTTGGTTCACCTGAAGCACCTGGGGAAGGGGAACTTCCACTTGCAGGGCTGCACAGGTATCTTCTCCATTGTAGCACTTGGAGGTCATCAGGGTAAAAATGTGAGTTCAACGTGTGGTTACCAACAACAGACACAGCTTCACCTGTTGGGAGTCATTCTGTCCCACTCTCCCCCAACTCTGCTGAGGGTATGTGAACCCATGTGAGTGATGGGCAGGAGTCGCTATGTGGGTAAAGGTGTGTGGAGACGTAGTGAATAGACAAGGAAATGAACGTGTCAAAAAGGGATGGGGGACAGTTAATTCAAGGTGCACTTCTGCTTTACCTTTCTCCTCTCCTTCTTTCCAACATTTATCATACTTGCAAAAAAGTATACTTAGGTAATAATCCTAAATGAATTCCTTAGTGGTTACTTATACTCTGCTTTTTATTGCACTTAGCTGTCATCAAATTAAAAATCAGAAAAGGATATTTCTGATCATTAACAATGGAGTGTTTTCCCATCTGTTTCTACATTAAAAAAATATGAGAATAGTAACACAATACTCGAATGGGCTAGGGGAACTTACTGTTAGTAAAAGTGATCTTTGTGTTCCATTAAAGCCCCCCTAGTGATCCGCTTAGTGGAAGCTGTATGTTGAATGATCAGCCCCTGAATTTCTTCTACTGTTTCATCACTGATCATATATTTATTGCAAAGACATCTAAACTGTTAAAAATTTAAAGATTATTTCTCAATCTCCCTCCACACTCACCAATTTAGTGGTTGATTTTATTTTATTCAGATTGTATGTATGCAACCAGTTCTTGTCTTCTAGGTATACCTGAGTCCATTTAATATAAATTCAATTTCAAAGAAATTTTTAATTTTTGCATTTTAGAAATTTATCTCCCTACTTTAAAAGTTGGGCTGAGCTTATGGTAATATTCTATGAAATGACAATATTCTATGAAATCCTCTATCTTACTTAATTTCTCCTTTGTAGTCTCCTTGGTGAATAGGAGTGATTAAAATCTTTTAAAAAGAATGACACAATTAACTTGAGGCCTAACCCTCAAGTTAAATGACTCTACATTATATACAGGTACTGCAGAATCTGAATTCCCCTATACTTTTACAGCAACATCACAAAGATAAAAGTAATACTTTGATGTAAATATGAATGTTTAATATGGGAAGTTTATTTTAAAAAGACATCAAAACAGGTGGGCCTCTAATTTCTAAAGTTAAAGAAAGCAAATGTCCTATATTTTGAAAGATAATATTTGTTTCTCAGACTGCAGGGTTTATCTCTTAAAACAATTAAAGGACCAATGAAAATACTGTGTCTCCATAAATTCTACTTATTTTCCACCCCCATTTTAAATTACTTAGATTCAGCAAACTCAATTCTATTATAACAATAAAATTCTTGAGATTCTAAATTAAAACTTACTTGGAGAACTTACTTGTTAGTATACTATCTGCAAAGCTTATTAATAATGTATGACTTTTAGATAAACACATGCCCTTTGCAGCAACATGGATGGAGCTGGAAGGGATCATGCTTAGTGAAATAAGCCAGAAAGAAAAAGAATAATACCGGATGGTTTCACTCATAGCAGGAGCATAAAGGACCAGGGGGAATAATAGTAATAATAATGAACAACAATATACCAGACATTTTACAAGAGTGGAGTGGGAAATGGGATCAAAAATGGGGGGAGGGAGTGCTCAGGACTATGATGATGGCACACGGGTGAACTGGTGATGGGAAGCCCACGGGGATTGCAACTGAGATGGAAAAAGGCACAAAACGATGTAAAAATAAACTATAAAAAAAAAGACTGGTGAAAAATATGACTTTTAAAATTTTACACATTACTATTAGCCAACTCAAAGATCAGATTTCAACCCAGGAACCACCAAATTTTTTTTTTCAGCTTGTGAATGCATACCACATAAATGAAAACATACCATAGTTGTGTCACATTTGTCAAGTGTCTGTCTAAATAAGGTTCCCCTGAGGCATTCCATCAAACTCCATTTGCATTTAATTATCCTCATTGCAAAAGTGCCCACTTAATAAAGATTTTGATTCTACGTTTACTTTAAAACCATTTTGCTGTATGTTTATGTATATGAGCATATAATATAATAAAATGAAAAGTATTCTGTACTAAAAAATCAGGAAACTTAGATGTATTATTAACTGCCATTTATTATCCCTGAGTCATTTAAATTTTATCAATTCCTCCTCTCAAGTAGAAGACAAGATAATTATGACTGTCTCACTGTTACTGCGGAATTTATGATAAAGTATATAGAATCCTAAATAAGGTGTCAAGTGGCACTGAAATTTATGTGCATGTCTACTAATAGCAACAATTTTGAAGGTAGGACTACATCTTGCTATATTTTTTTTGTCCTATTCATCCCTAATTGGCAGATAATACAATGGTAGCCACATTAAATATTCAAAAAAAAGTGTAAAAATTTAAAGGATAAATTAGGCTGATGATATAATTATCTCTTCAAATATCCCTTCCTTCATTAAAATCTGTTATCATCTATCTGATATTAAGTAAAACTGACATTTTAAAAAAGACAAAAATGATGTTTAAATGCTTGAAATGTTTAATTTGCAAATAATTACCTTTTCTCCAGAAACAGCTTGACCTGGGGAAAATCCTGGATCTCCTTTGGGGCCCTAGATAAAACAATTATAAAACACTTGTGAAATATAAATTACTAATATTTCTCACCTGTTTAGTTGTATATACCATCAGATATTATGCATATTATTTAGTATTATAATTAAATTGAGATAGGCAAGAATTATTTTTTAATGGATAATAATTTTTAATGGACCGTAGTTTTAAATGGTGAGAATATTCCTAGCCATTCCCAAGAATAGGCATGCTTTATTACTACTATTAAATACATCCAGAAAATCATTTAATTTCATTAGGTCTCCCCTCTCCTACACTTCCTTCCTCCTCAAGGTGCTATTATAAATGAATTCCTCCCTATGTCGGGGGTGACAAACTGGTAACACAGGAATGGATAGATTTCAATTTTGGATGCAACTCTACCAGTTACAAATTACGTTACTTGGTTAGATACTTACCTTTTTGCATCTCTTTTTTTGCTGTGCAAAAAAGGCAAATAAAGTCTACTCTGAATGGTATTCTTAAATGAAAGGAAACTAATGAGATGTTTTACATAAAATAATTATGAAAGACTACATGTTTGCAATATTAAATATTATGGTTATCATTCCTTATGATATCAATATCTGATTAATGACAGTAAGCCAGCTTACTCCTTCAGTTTCACACTTGCTGAGTGCCTAACATGTGACGGGTACCAGGTGAGGTACAAATACAAAGGAAAAAATAAGTCCTGATCCCTACACTCAAGAAACTCAGAGTTACATAAATGAGAACTCCTTTTGCCAGAACAGAGCTTCACTAAGGTCTTTTTACATTTTTCCTTTATTATAAATACTAATTGGATTATAAAGGTATAATGGGAAATAAATGGGAACCAATCTAGAATATTAGCAAAAGAGTCTTTATTCTAGTAATTTTAAAAATGGTCTTTAAAATAGAACATATTTTTGTGCTTCCTTAAATTATGTTTCATTCATAAGAGCCACAAACTGTTGTACTTCACAAAAAATAAACACGGTATTTCTAAAATAGCATAGTAAAAATTGAGTTTTTACTAATAGCCTACTCACCTCATAAGAATCTCATCCAAGAAAAGGGAAATAACATTTTATTAAGTGCCAACTATATGTAAGTATTCTACCAGGTAATTTATATGCTTTATTATCTTTTACCTCATATAAGGTATCTTCCCGTGCTAACTTATTTTTAAGGCACATTAATCCAAATGTATATGTGTAAGGATTCTGTAATAAGCTGCATTTCCCATTTCAGTTATACCTTTCTAAACTTGAACACCTTGATCTTCTCTTTCTACAGGTAACCCCCTTATGAAATGACAAATAATTTCTTGACCAAATACAGTATGACTATTTTTTACAATTTTCTTAGAGACCAACAGTTCTACCTTTGTTATTCTTACTAAATAATAATGAGAAAAAGAAAATAGCTGGGACTGTATTACACTCTAAAATCCTTTAATTGAATAGAAATTTTATTTATTGTCCAGTGTTTACTTACACACTAAAATTTCCTTTAAGTTAAATAATTAAAATCATTAGATTTCATTGATTTCCATATATTGCCATCAAATTTGACAATAAAGATTTTGGAATACCAAGGCAATACAACTGACTTTACCAGTAAGTATATAATTCAAAGTGCAGTAATTTTTAGAGGAACTTACATCTGTAAGACTAAGTCAGTTTTGTTGGAGAATGATATTCTGGAGAAGAAAGTGACTCTCACTGTTCCAGGCTGGCTTTAAAAGTAAAAGACCTCCTCTAATGTCAGGAAAATCCTGAGATGCTCATTAGCAATAACTTACCTTCGGACCTGGTAATCCAGGTAACCCAGGATTCCCATGTGGTCCTGGAATACCCTGCAAATGGGAAAAAATAATAGTTAATTCACAGAACAGATCCAGATATGAAAAACAGTATGTAGGGCCCTCCCTGGTGGCGCAGCGGGTTAAAGCACTGCACTAAGAAACTAAAGCCACTTCCGCATGAGTTCAATCCCCGCCTGCCCCGGAGGTGACCACATGGCCAGGCAGACCTCTCCTGACCTGCCCGCTGCTCCCCTCAGCAGTGTATTTCGTCTATCTGCCTGTTCTGCTCCCCGCTCTGTCTCTGGTGAATCCTCTCACCCTCCGCATCTCTGGCCTGTACCCCAGTTCTGTACAAATAAATAATCTAAAAAAATTAAAAAAAAAAAAACAGTATGTATTACCATGTTCAAATATACTACCTAATACAACTTCATTAAAATAATTGCTACCTTTCTTTTTAAATAAATTTCTCTATTTTTATGAGGTCTTGAGTATTCCTTATCTTGGAACAGAGAGCTACACTAATTATAAAGCAGACCTATGACTTCTATGCTTTGCTCCAAAACTGTATTTACCTCTTAATACCACTGCACAATGTTTGGTGCCATTTCTAAAAGCTGTGCAGAGTAAGAAACCTAAAAAATATTACAACTGTTTACTTGCAACAGGCATTAACCCCTTCTGCACCTGAGGTTTTGCTTATGTTATTATCTAGTTCCCCCTATACCTCCCAAATCATTCTGCTGTCCAATGAGACACCACTCATTTTTGAAATCCTGGCTACATCAACACTGATTTCTCTTCCCTATGTCCAATTGCATTTCACCTGGCTGATTAATTAACAAGCCTGTATTTACTGAATACCTATTATGTAGAAATGGTATTAGTGTTTTCTATTTCTTATTACTAATCCTTCTAGTGGTCCTGCAAGGAAATTATTTTCACTCCCATTTAAAATGAGGAAATTTAGGGCCCTCTCTGGTGGCGCAGCAGCAGGTTAAAGCACAGCACGGAGAAGCTAAAGCCATTTCTGCATAAGTTCGATCCTCACCTGCCCCGGAGGTGACCCACATGGTGCGGCAGACCTCTCCCGACCCGCCTGCTGCTCCCCTCAGCAATGTACTTAGTCAATCTGCCTGTTCAGCTTCCCACTCTGTCTCTGGTGAATCCTCTCACCGCCCCTGCACCTCTGGCCTGTACCCCAGTTCTGTATGCATAAATAAATCTTTTTCTAAAAAAAATGAGGAAATTTAAACTTATATAACCAGCAAGTAGACAAATTAAGATTCACCTCCAGAGAGCCTGCCACATCTCCAGGGCCCCTATACTCATCTGGAGTTGGGACCCACCTCTGTGTTCTTCTGTCCTACCACTATCTTAACACAGAACATGTTGCTAATAATTAGTTCTACATATTTTTTAAATTATGAGTAGAGATTTTTTAGAAAGGAGAGGGTTACCAACAATTCAAGTATTGAAATATTTAATCTAGCAAGATAAAAAACATTAGATTCATGGCCTGTCAATTGTAGTCTTCAAAAGACAAATTTAATCTAGAACATGGAAAAAATATGAAGATTAAAAAATGAGCTGTTGACACAGATGTAAGGACAATGGCTATAAATTACTATTTCATAAAGCTCAGCAGTACAAGTAGAAGTCTGGACAACAAAGTTAGGAAATATCAATACAATGAAAAATGAAGATTGAAAAATGGGATGACCTGTTGATTGTTTCCAAATGGGAACTCTAACAAGAAAAAAAATAATGCTAAGTTGCACATTTTAATCTGTAACTGGTTGATTGGAGATAAAATTATGAACAAATTAATACAGTCTTGCACAGAATACTATGTCTTCCTTAAGAGAAGTAGAATTGGAGATATAAATTTTTTTTGAAGGGAAGAAATTAGGGAAGGCACTGTATGGAGCAGTATGTATTTTGTGAGAAGTGGAGATTCAGAACCTAAAGGTCAAGGGAGAAATACTAATGCAGAGACAGATTTTATAGAAAGATAGATTCAACAGTTCCAAAAAGCTGGCTCTAGGTCTCCATCCAGGGAGATGGAAATGGTTTGAAGGCCAGTGGACAGCATTTGGAAGACACTATTGAAAGATTATTATGGTTATCAAGTATAGAGAAATAAATTTAAAATTATCACCAGTGTCCAGGAAGCACTCACTCAGCTTGGTCCTCCTACTGACCAGAGTATGATGTGAATATGGACAACTTAGAAGTTATTTTAGGGTGATTTTCATTATTCCATTAGTATGATAAATAAAATCAGGGTCATAGGAATGGTATTGCAGTTGTCTTTATAACATCACAATTCTTTCTCTAGTTCATTGAAGAAAGGATTTCTGTAGCTAATACGCCACTTTTTTTGTAAGTTTGAAAGAAAGTAATTTTTAACATTGCAATAAATCTTTGTTGGACCTGAATAATGTAAGAAGCCACTGCTGATCCTTCAGACAGCTTTTTTCCTCAAGACAATTATTTTTCTAGTCAATGACTCCAGTATTTTCCACTATGTAATTCAGGAATGCATCGTTTCAAGGCAGCCCACTCCTCTTCATTGTCCAAATGAACCTCAGCATGGACTATATCAACTACTGAGGAAGTCACTTTGTAACTGGGAATAATGTTGCAAGTAGCAAACAGCCACTAACCTAAAATTTGATAATATTTCTTCAGCATGTTGACAGAGAATATTTGGCTGGATGTTTACACACAAAGGAACAAGCTGCATGCTTTTCTGAGTTTCTTTTAAATTCCAAAGCTTCTCTTATTGGCAATAGTAAGGCTAAGTTTGAAGATCCAGGCAGATTTCCAAAGGAAGTACATACTGTACAATACAAGGAAAAACATACTGGAAAGTTACTAGTTCTGTCAGCAAGTGGGAAGAGGAGTCTGTCTACTTACCCTCGGACCTCTCTTTCCTGAGAGACCTGGGATACCTGCTGGGCCAGGTGGGCCCTTGGGAAAGAAATGCCAAGAGGTTAGGTATAAGAACAGACACATATTTCCACAGACTTATTAAGCTCTTCATTCTAGGCAAATTTTTTTCAAATCCCAGTTCCTAGCTGAGGATGACTTTCAAGTAAATGACACTAATCAGCAGGGGTAAGAGTTGAAACTCAAGTGTCCCCTTTAATCTATCCAGAAATGGCAACAGGAAGTCTACAACTTATCATTACAGCCACCATATCTGGTTTTCACAGGGCCCATAACTAGTAGTTTTGAGGGCAATTTTACCTAAATTTACTTTTACTACTAAAGGAGGAATTCAATTTAGGGTTTGGAGACCAACAACTAAAGTTTCTGTCAGACACACTTCAAAAGGGGACTAGACTTGAAAAATTAAAGCACTGGCCATTTTATGCTCTCTTAAAAGATTCATACCAAGGATATGTACAATGTGTTAAACTTCTACTGTGATATCGTTTAAAATACCCAGTAATAGGCCCTCCCTGGTGGCGCAGCAGGTTAAAGCACAGCACTGAGAAGCTAAAGCCACTTCCGTATGAGTTCGATCCCCACCTGCCCCAGAGGAGATCCACATGGCTTGGCAGACCTCTCCTGACCCGCCCACTGCTCCCCTCAGCAGTGTTGATCTGCCTGTTCTGCTCCCTGCTCTGTCTCTGGTGAGTCCTCTCACCCTCTGCATCTCTGGCCTGTACCCCAGTTCTGTATGAATAAATAAATCTTACAAAAAAAATACCCAGTAATAATTTTGCTTTATACCAAGTACAGCATACTAGGAAACCTCTAATAGTGAAATAATTTGCAAGTCAAAATGTAAACACAAAAAGGAATCAATTTTTAAATCTGAGTCCATTACATGTTACTTATTAAATATATTATAAAGAATTAAGAAACTGCTTCTTGGATTCTTCATGTAATGTCTATCTATGTCATCATTTTTATTACTTCAACAACTATAGAAAAAAATAAATGTTCACTGGAGACATTGTAAAACATACTCATAACTCTGTTGCTTCAAGGAATTGTCCCCATGTACTCTGAGACAGGGCATCATCTTGGCTCTTTTTTTTAAAGATTTTATTTATTCGTACAGAACTGGGGTAGAAGAGGCCAGAGATGCGGAGGGTGAGAGGATTCACCAGACACAGAGTGTGGTACAGAACAGACAGACTGACAAAGTACACTGCTGAGGGGAGCAGCAGGCGGGTCAGGAGAGGTCTGCCTCGCCATGTGGATCTCCTCTAGGGCAGGGGGGGATCCAACTCATGCGGAAGTGGCTTAAGCTTCTTTGTGCTGTGCTTTAACCTGCTGCGCCACCAGGGAGGGCCATCATCTTGGTTTTTTATAGAGCACACACATTCCCCTTTACAAATATTCACTATTGTAGTAAAAACAGTATGCACTTTGAGATTAAGCATACTGAGTCTAAAATACTTGTTACATCATAAGTAGCACCATCTTTTTATTATGTAGACGAATGCTCCTTTCTCATTCTTACTATTAACTGCCTAATAACTTTACCTTTTATTGATTTTATAGTCATTTTGCAGTTTTCTGGTGTTCTATAAGTCTTTCAAACTGTCTATTGTCCCTTCATTGGCTTTCTCCCTTCCCATGCCCCCAAAACTTGATTAAAAAAACCCTTTCATATATACTCTAACATTAAAAAATACTCACTCTGTTCAGTAACAGATTCTCCTTATATCAAATATATATATATATAGCTATATATATATATACACATATATAGTTTATACCATCAAATATATATATATAGCTATTACTGTATCACTAGCTTTCATCAAAAACATGATTTCCCATTTTTTTTAAAAGATTTATTTGTGCATACAGAACTGGGGTACAGTCCAGAGGCTCAGGGGTGGTGAGAGGCTTCACCAGAGACAGAGTGGGAAGCTGAACAGGCAGATCGAGGAAGTACACTGCTGAGGGGAGCAGCAGGCGGGTCAGGAGAGGTCTGCCGTGCCATGTGGTCACCTCCGGGGCAGGAGGGAATCAAACTCAGGCGGAAGTGGCTTAAGCTTCTCAGTGCTGTGCTTTAACCCGCTGAGCCACCAGGGAGGGCCATTTCCCATTTTTTTTTAAATGGAAATTATTTTCAAATTAGCTCTGGCTCTGTTGTTACAATCATGAATTATAAGCTGATAATTGAAATTTAAAATGGAACTAAAATTGAAAAACTAAATGTAAAATTAAATAAAAATTCCAGTATCTTTTACTATTACCATCATACTATTTACTTATTTATTTTTAAGATTTATTTTTGTGTCTATACAAGAACTGGAGTACAGGCCAGAGATGTGGGGGAGAGTTGGAAAGATTCACCAGGGAGAGTGGGGAATAGAACAGGCTAAATACATATCTGAGGGGAGCAGTGGGTGAGACAAGACAGGTCTGCTGTGCCTGTTCACCTGCCTGACTGAGGATCGAACTCCTGTTGCAGAGAGCTATAGCTCAATAGTGCTTAGACTTTAGGCCCTTGTGCCACCAGGGAGGGCCACCATTATACTATCTATAACAAAACCTGACACCATTAAAAGAACAGATGTCTTCACAGTTAATATTAGGTACTGGGAAGTAAAAGTATATTGGACATCACAACTGAAATACTCAAGTGGTTTTGCCCTAAGTAAAAACCAATTCTAACTGGTCTTCACACTTTGCATTCCCAAATCTTTGAGAACAGATTATGATTATTAATAGGCATTGTCTTGAAACCAAAGAAGTACTTTTATATAGCATGACTCTTTGAAGGAGAATAAACTATTTTCTATAATGTACTAAGAAAAAGGTACTTTAACTTCTTGGTGACTAATTAAAGAAATGTATAATTCAAGTAAAAGTGCAAATGTTTTCAATTATTCATTCTAGATTCAAATCACATCTTAGTCATTTACTAGCTTAATAACCTTGGAAAAGTCAGTTATAATTTCTAATTCTTAGTTTCCTCAACTTTAGAATACTTTTGACAAAAATCCTAAGAGTTATAGCACACACTAAAGATACTGTATATAAAAGATACTGTATATAAAATACCGTCACTATGTCCAATGTATCACAGTAACTCAGTATAACTATAAAACAAATTTATAAGTTATGCATGAGGCATAGCAAGGATCCATTAATGTTAATTATTATTGATTAGGTAATATATATGTGCACACATACACATACACACTGAGGCAAATAATATCCAGAGACTGACCAGTACTCTTAAGAGATCATAATTCTTGGTTAATTAATTTTCAAAGTTTACAGTGTTGATAAAAAACAAACATTAGCAGTAAACACACAATTATATATTTTACTTAGTGATTAAAGAAAAACAATAAGCAGAGATTACCATAACAGATTAACATAATGCACTTAGTTTACATGGTAGGATCAGAGAAGGTTCCTTTGGAGTATTAAGTTAGACTAAAGGATGAATAGAAGTTAGGAAAAAAGGAGAAAATAAAATGAATTAGGACATCATAGGTAAATTAAAGCAAAACAAATCATAATCTTGAGAAACAGAAAAAATTAGTAAGAAAAAGTGGAAAAAATGAGATTGCCAAAGCAAACTGAACCCAGATTACATGTGACTGCACAGAATATGATAAGCACTTTTTAGTGTTTTCTTCTTCTTCCACCAGAGTTTAAGTAGATAAATTACATAATATGATCTATGCTTTTAAAAAGAGCACTAAATTATTTATGTAAAAGATGACAGAATGAGAACATTTTTAAACTACCCTTACTCCCTCAAAACCCACTGGAAAACACCAAAAGAAGAAAACGTAATTTCCAATGAAACAAAGAAAGGATCACAACCACAAACCACAAAATATGAAGGTCATCTTCCAAATACTGAAAAACTTTGGAGTAAAGAAAAATGTTGGGAGATAACCAAACACAAAAAAACTCTCAGACCTCAAAGCTTGCACAAGCTATGTATAACTAAAAGTTTATTGTTCTCAAAAATCCATCCCAATAATCCTTGATGATGATGATGAGACTCAAGTGAATAGGAAAGCCAGAAGGCAGATAATTCATGGCCCAATAGAGACTCAGTTCCAAAGAGCCCACAGTAAGGAAAGGAGTCAAACAAACAAACCCATTACTTCTAGGATCCAGCAAATCCCCTAACCTTAGGAGACTTCTGGTGGTGATGGTGGTAAAAGGAGAGCATAAATCATCACTATTACTTCACAGAGTATCTGTGATATAAAGAACTTCACAATAAATTATACATGAGACCAAATAAGTATGGTAGGATGATGTTTAAGGCACTAACTGAAATTTGACAGCATGAACCACTCCTTTTTTCCATTTTAAAAACTATTGTTTGTAGTCAAACATTTATTTTTAATTATTTATTTATTTACATTGTTCTTCATTTTGTACATTTTTTCATCTTGGTTGTAATCCCTGTGGACTTCCTACCACCAATTCACCCATGTGCCATCATCATAGTCCTTTGTTCTCTTTCCACCCCAGTTTTGAACCTATTCCCCTCTCCAACCCCACAGGACATCTGTGATTTATCACTGTTACTTGATTTCAGTTTTTACATTATTGCAATTATTTTTTGCTTCCATGTGATCTAGCAATTTCACTTGTAGGTATTTACCCAAAGGATAAAAAAAATATATTAATTCAAATGCACCCTATGTTTATTGTTACACTATTTACAATAGGGAAGATGTAGAATCAACCCAAATGCCCCCAAATAGATGACTAGATCAAGAAGATGTGGTATATATACTCACTAGAATGTTACTCAGCAATTAAAAAAGATAAACTCATGCCATTTGTGGCAACATGGATGGAGCTGGAAGGGATCATGCTCAGTGAAATAAACCAGAGAGAAAAAAATACTGGATGGTTTCACTCATAGAAGGAGTGTAAGGGGTCTGAATCACTCACTTTATTTCTCTTTGCCTCTACCTATATTATTCCAAAACAAATAGTGGCCCAAATAAAGATGCCATATTTTAAAAGGGGACAATAACCCAAACTGGAACCTACACATAGGTACGGGGGCTGGGCGAAGGGTGGGGGAGGAGGGTGGACTGTGAGGAAAGAGTTGTAAATTAAAAGTAAATGAAAATTATTTACCAGAAGAGGAAATTCTCTATGTAATAGAGAAAAGGTTCAGTAATACAGCTTATTATAAATTCAAAGAATTTCAAGACACTTTTTCTGCAAAAATAGAATCAAAAAAGAATTATGGGGAAAAAGAGCAATCAAAGTTGATGAAATGGGAACCAGAAGACCTTAAGAAATGAAAATGCAAAATAAAAAACCATTATAGATGAAAGCCCTATCAGCAGTGATAAAACTTACACAACTGAAAAATCGATAGAGGAATATGGGTGTGAATTCACAGAAAATAAGACAGAAGAGTGACCACATAGGTATGACCATAGAAAAGTAAAACTGTCAATCATCATCAAGACCATTTGACATATGCCAATAGAGTGCCTGGAGAAGAGTAATGAAAAATAGAAAAGTATTAGAGGATAAAAAGGGAGACTTTTCTATAATGAAAATAATTTTCAGATCAAAAGTGTTTCAGGAGAAACTGATACAGAACCTAACAGATAAAATGAATTTCAAAATAATAAAGCAGCACACATGGACACACAGTAGGAAAAAAGTCACAAATGGAAAAAAATCTGGTTGATCTCAGACATCACACAGCAGCATCCACTTCAAGGAAGTAGTGCAACAATTCCCACAAAGTTCAGTATTTTATTTCCATTCTCTCTCATCCTCTGTTTCATAAAATCTACGCTTAGATTTTAATGCATTCTCAAAATTCAACAATGACATTCCTATCAGAGATCCAATGGATTCCTTCCACTTCTTCTCAGTTTTCCACCTCTGACTTCTCTAGCTGTTTGCACTGCTCAACAATTTCTTCTCCAACCTATCCCTTTGGCTTTTGTAATAATAGGCTATACTTTCCTTAGAATTGACTAGTCCATCATATTTCTTCTTTTTTCCTTACATAACCCAAAGCAAACATTCCCAGCGATTGGATTTGGTAGCATGTCAAACTTTTATGAAAATGTGACCCAACCCTAAACCTTCAACAATACTAATAGGAAGACTCCCACATCTATTGTATAATCACCATCTTCTGCTTTGACCTCTTTTTTTTTTTACTTCAGCTCCTTCAATTCCTCTAACTTACTGAATTCATGAGGTCATTAAATGTCTTCATTTATGTTCCTGTTCTAAAACTTATTACCTTTCTTAATTGTCTGTAGTAATGGATCATCATTCTTTCAATCCACAGAGTAGGATCAGTTAATTTCTTAGTTGTACCTATTTTCTCAAGGGGAGGACAGGATAAAAATTATCAATTTGATAATTAAGTATCTTCATAACTTGACAATATCTAGTTTGCATCTGTATTCTTCAGACTTTTTCTGAAGAAATGAGAGCCCACATTTAATCCTTATTTAAATAGAATCCTATTTAATATGATCTGCTCAGTGGCTCAAATTAGGATGCTGATAACTGTTGTAGCCTAAAAGAATTTCCCTAATATATTTTTCAGATTTTGTTTTAAAATATTTCAACATTTACTGAAATTAGACTTGCTCAATATCTAACAAATCAGTTTGAGTAATAACCACAAAGAAGACATGAGGTAAGTAATGGCATCATTTTCTCCCATTCATTCTAGAAGTAAACCAATTAACACATTTCATTTTCATCAAAAACAAAGATACTTTAAGATTGATTTCACTCTGTTGCAATTTAACATTAAAAATTCATTTCAAGTCATGTAGGTTGATTTCTTAAAGTATACAAATATAATAAACAACAATAGGGCCCTCCCTGGTGGCGCAGCAGGTTAAAACACAGCACTGAGAAAGTAAAGCCACTTCAATATGAGTTTGATCCCCACCCCAGAGGTGATCCATATGGCGAGGCAGACCTCTCCTGACCAGCCCGCTGCTCCTCTCAGCAGTGTACTTGGTCTATCTGACTGTTCTGCTCCCCACTCTGTCTCTGGTGAATCCTCTCACCCCCTACACCTCTGGCCGGTACCCCAGTTCTGTATGCATAATGTTTTTTTAAAAAAGCAACAATATATGCCAAGTGTTGTGATTTAAAGTGGCTTGAATGAGTTTTAATGATTTAAAAAAATTTAAATGTTTGTCTGTAATTGTCCCTACACAACAACAGAATACCAGAGTTGAAAAGTCAATCTATTGTTTCATGGTTTTGATTATACACTATTAGATAAGTGACTTGGCTGACATTTTCAGTGAATGGCTAATAGGTTAACTGGCTCTTTTTATTAGGTAGGTGAAACTTTCAATAATCCATAAATATAAATTGATAGTATTAAAGATATGATGCTATTCCTCATAGAAATTAAGTTATTTCATTTACTATGATACCATAAGGGTTTGTTTTCACTCAATGGTTCATTACCAAATTATCTCTAAGTAAAATAATTTTTACATCCTAATTTTAATACATTTGATACTATTTTGATGAAAGAATTTGTATACTTAAAGTAGTTTTCTTTAGTTTACTTAAACTTTCATATTCTTAACATGATTGTGCATTCAGTTTATGGGTTTTTTAATGATCTACATTTAGAAGTCCTAATTGGATTTCAGCTGAGCAAGAAAAACAAAGCTTATTCACCGCTTTACCAGAATTAAGTAATCTGTTCATCCTGCCAATCATAAAAAGATAAGGTACAATATTTGGGCCAGGGTTGGGTTCTATTTGATATGTTACAGCAACCATAAATTCACCCACCATTTTTGCAATCGATCAGTTCTGTATTGTTTAGTCTATAGGACTGCATTTGAAATGTATGGGAAGTTAGTGTTTTAAGACAGATTTAAAAAACAAGAACTTACGGGAGGTCCAGTGTCCCCTTTTGGCCCTCTCAGATTCTCCATTTCGAGCATTGCATTAAGATCCTCATAATAATAATACTCATAAAGCTCAGGTTCATAGCTATTTTCGATGGGATAAATAGCATCAGAATCAAATTCACCTTCCTTCCTTAGATCAAGGTGATTATCCACAGGTAGTCCACCTGCCACTCTGTATAAGGTCGCGTTTAAAATCCGTTGCATTTCCAGGAGTTCATTAGTGTATAGATTTGCGGTGATAGCCTTCTTGAGATTGGTAGCTGTATTTTGTTTTATGTGTGGAAGGACAGATGATAACTTCTTAAATGGTGACAGATCAGTGTCTCGATCAGTATGTTGTATAACTCTGTCCGACACATTTAAAAGCAAACTACATTTCTCCTTGCTAATTGTTCTTGCCTCACTGAGGCAACGATGAGTCATTGACAAGCTTAAATTTTTCTGAGTGTCCTTCTCAGTGATCATTTCTTTGGCCTGAATCCCCTGATTCACAAGATCCGAAGCAGAGACATTCCCTGAATGAGGAGAAATTAACAGAGATCTTGATATCTGGTGTTCCTGTTTTTTATGTAGCACTGCAGAGTAATTACTTGTAATATGTGGGATGCTTTTGATTTCAGTAATCTCTTTGCCTTCTGACAGAACTTTTCCTCCAAAATGTTTAGGCAAGGAAGAGTTCTCTGGTTTCTTAGCTGGTCGTATAGTTGTATGAAGAAAGTTTGTCCCAGGGTGACAATGTTGTTTTATGTATCTGCAATAATTTGAAGGCACTTCTGCAGAAGGAACAATATCCAGCTGACATATTATTCCTTCAAAACGGACAGAATCATTATTCATACTTCCCAGAGAAAATACACTGTTAGAATCAAAGGTATGAAATTCTGAAAGAGTCTCTCTGGTAAAATATTGCTTTCCACACTCCACAGACATGGAGACAACTTGGTTTCCCACAGTAATGGCAAATGAGTGCCATTGCTCATCGTGAATAGTATAGTTGAAAAATACAGTCTGCTTTCCTCCAAGGTAAACCACTAGTTTTTTAGGTAAGAATTGCACTCCTAGTTGCAGTCTATTTTTATTTCTAATGCTGAAGATAAATGCATTGTTAATGCTATATGATTGTAACACAATTAATATTGTAAATGGGTGTTCTAAGTTGACTGGTAAAATTTTCATGAGAGGTGACTCAATATAAGAATCATTTGTTAAAATTACACCTGATTCTGTTAAATGGACCCCCTGAGGTAATGGTGTAGATGATGACGGTACAGCAGTCACTGATGAATGTCTTACATCTTTGTCTCCAAGGCCTAGCTGCTGAAGAATATCTACGCCTGCAAATAAAGAGGGAGAGAAATTATTACCTTAATGAATTTTTGTATTAAAAAGAATATAAGAAAATCTCCCATGTCTGTATTCACAGTAATCTCTCAAATAACGATGCTCAATAAATAATTAATTTCCAGGTAATAAGAGGGGTGTGTATGTGTGTGTGTGTGTGTGTCAAATGTTAGTAATTTCAGTATACAACACCCCAATAACACCAAACTTTGCATTTAATTAATAGTCTCTCATTTTTGCTCCAATACAATGGGAATCTTGTTACCCCAATTTATATATGTTCAAAGATTGCCAGCTGTCATTTATTTCTTAATTTTTTTTTTTTTTTAGATTTTATTTATTTGTACATACAGAACTGGGGTACAGAACTGGGGTACAGGCCAGAGGCTCAGGGGTGGTGAGAGGCTTCACCAGAGACAGAGTGGGGAGCAGAACAGGCAGATCAACGAAGTACACTGCTGAGGGGAGCAGTGGGCGGGTCAGGAGAGGTCTGCCACGCCATGTGGTCACCTCCGGGGCAGGTGGGAATCGAACTCATGCGGAAGCGGCTTTAGATTCTCAGTGCTGTGCTTTAACCCGCTGCGCCACCAGGGAGGGCCGCCTTGCAAATATTTTATAAAATTCTGAATGAGTGAACTGGACTCACTAGAATCTAATCATATATCTCTATAATTCCATAAAACTAAATGGCATTTGTAAAGAATGATGCATTCTTTCTCAAAGAAAGTCAGCCATATGATCTACATTATTATTTGGGTTATAAGTCTCCTGTTTCTATCTTTGTATGTGTATATGTCAATTCATAAATTTTACTAGTGAAAAAAAACACTTGAAAATCAGCTAAGATCAAACTCTTAGTTTTCATTTTATAGGTAGTTAGTATTTATTTTATAATTCATGTTTATTACAAACACCAAACATAACAAATGTCAGATACACATATGAATTGTTTACAATAACTATTAAATATTATGACTATAAAATCTATCAACCAAAGTTTCTTCTCATTAGAGAGCTTTTACAAAAGACTCAAGAGTTTTAATGCTGTAACAGTCATCATGTTATTTTAAAAGTAGTTGCAATTTTATAATTTTAAATTATGTTTTATATAAGATATTATATGACAAAATGTCTCAAAATTTTTCCACCAAAATGTTCCTAACAGCAGTTGAGAATTATATGCCTCTCCAGTAGTTTGGGGGACCATTTTTAAGATGCCCCAAAGAAAAACTATATGACATTTTATGTTTAATAATTTGTGAAAAATAATTTTACTATACAATAGGACTACTTATTTCAATATAAAACATGAATTACTACCTAAATCAGTTAATCATTCCTAGCCCCAGTCTTCAATGAAAATTTACTCTCCTAAAACATGTCAGGCTTTGTGACTGAGTACTCTTGCCCAATGCTACCTGCCTTTGAGAATAGGTATGTCTCAATCTGTGAGATATAACATGGAAGAAACACTGCAACTTAATGCATAGAGTAAATATAATCAAAGTATGTCAAAGCTATCATTCTGTGATGTCAGATAAGGTATTCTTACATACAGAAAGACAATTATGTGGTATAACATCAAGCAGGAAATTCTTCTTACATTTAAGAAAAAATTACTACATTTAATAATCTTGAAACTCAAATTTCTGTTGCCATTAAAATCATATATTATAGAAGAGTAATGTTTGAAAATTTTATAATATGTATGTTTTCAATAGTTCCTCAGATACATATTTCCTTTACTTAAATTGAATGTTCATTACATTCTTATAGTAGCTGAACTTTTTTAAGTCGAATGTCTTTGAGTTTTTATTATTGAGTAAATTTCCTTCAAGTTCAATGCTTATTGAACCATTCTTGTAATCCTCAAATCAAATCTACTTGAATGTTGAATTTTCATAGTAATTTGATAAGCACTTACAAAGGGATTTCAAGCACAGAAGTTGACAACAGTTAGCCACCTCACATTATTCATTTTGTGTCCTCTAGCTCGTTTATTTTACAAAAATAATCTGTTATGGACTAAGAGGTAAACTTTCTTTCCACTAGTATGTCTATTTGGTAATTTATCACTGCTTTAGCTTTATGAATATTGGAATCATGGTTATTATTCATGGAAGTAAAAAAAATCATACAATCAGATGTATTTTTTGAGCTATACAAAAATTTCTGTCTGGATTATTATAGGTATAACTTCTACATTATCTAGAATTAAAAGTAAGCTCCATTTCCTACCCAATATTTTCAGGCTGCTTTTCTCTTTGTCCTTGTTATTTTTAACAACTCCGAAACACTGTCTTAGGTATAAAGGAAGGAGTATGATTTGCTTTGCAATCTAATCTAAACATGATTTTTTAATGTCTACATCAAGTCCATTACATTCATGTGTGATGATCTGTTTAATCCATGTATCACACTGTTTTATATTGTTTTCCTATTGTAATTTCTTATAGCCTTTCACTATGTGGTTTGTTAGCTCTCCTTTATTTTTGTATGTAGTTCCTTTGAGATTTTAGGAAGATGTGTAGTTCTTTCTGAATAGTTTTACTTATAGGAGGAATATAAGAGAAACAAGACATGGGGGGGGGGTAGTATTGATATTACAATACAAAACACAAAACAGAAACATTTATAAGCCAGGGATATCCTATAGGCGAATGGGACAGAGAGGGATGGAAGGAGGGAGGAATGTGGGGAACTATGGTGATGACAGGTGGGAGAAATGGGGGGATGGGGAAGTAAACAGTTTAAAAATGAGGCGCTTCCTGGTGGCACAGCGGGTTAAAGCACAGCACTGAGAATCTAAAGCCGCTTCCGCATGAGTTCGATTCCCGCCTGCCCCGGAGGTGACCACATGGCGCGGCAGACCTCTCCTGACCCGCCCGCTGCTCCCCTCAGCAGTGTACTTTGTCGATCTGCCTGTTCTGTTCCCCACTCTGTCTCTGGTGAAGCCTGTTGCCGCCCCTGAGCCTCTGGCCTGTACCCCTGTTCTGTATGCACAAATAAATCTTTAAAAAAAAAAAAAGAGTAATAATGTAAATATATACATTTTTTTTAAATGAAGGTTACCTTTAAAACTATAAATGTAAATAATGTCTCCAGACCTCTTTATTAGGCATATGTATTTCTCAGTATTTTCTTTTCCTTTCAGGGTTCCATTTTCCCTTATCAACTAGGATTAGTTATTAAGATTATTTCTTTTTGTATTTACTTATTTTTAAATATCCTTAAACTACTTTTCAATAAGCTTAGAATGTTGAATCAGCACACAACCTACTTCTCATCTTTTTTTTTCTCTCCATCTCCCATTTTTGGCAACTGTACCATTCCAGCACTGTTAGTTCATCTGGCATTTATAGTCTGTTCTGTTTTCATATATATATATTTTTTTGATAAATAGAACCAGTCTTCTACAGTAGTTTCCTCAGTCATTTCTTTTTTGTTGGAGGTTGTTATAATAGTTTCCTTTCAAAGGGTTCCTGGGAACATTTCCCAAGTGTTGATTTTTACATTTGTAGCTTTGTCCCTTAAGTATGATTCAACATAAAATTCTTCTGATTCTTTCTTTCCTTGAGTTCCTTGTGGGTAGAGTTCCATTATGATTAGGGACTGCATGTTAAGACAGAAAAATCTCTTAAGTGGGCTAATTTGTTTCCTCCTTATAAGTGACTCAAAGTTTTATACACATGCTTATAAGGGCTGTTTTGTATCTTTGAAGGAGTGCAATTTTTGTTTAGTCAATATGAAGGCATATCCTATCTGGATAAGTTTCCAGGCACACAGCATGCCCATTTGTTATATAGACTCAAGGATTTTCATTGTTCTTAACTTCAGCAAACTTCTCAAAAAAATTTGTCTGAATACTTGTTCTTATTTTATAATTTTTGGTTTTTGTCTTTAAAATTCCTATTATGTACATGTTGAATTTCCACCCTATTTTCTGTAACTATCATCTCCCTATTGTCTTAAATGTTCTTTGTCATCAATTCCACATTTGAATTTCTTATTTCTATCTCTGTGTTCCATATTGTGTAGTTTCTTTTTGTCTGCTTTCCAGTTTTATCTTGATTCATAAAAAAAAAAATCTCTACATTGGCCCTCCCTGGTGGCGCAGCAGGTTAAAGCACTGCACTAAGAAGATTAAGCCACTTCTGCATGAGTTCGATCCCCACCTGGCCTGCCCCGGAGGTGACCACATGGCGCGGCAGACCTCTCCTGAACCGCCCGCTGCTCCCCTCAGCAGTGTGCTTCATCGATCTGCCTGTTCTGCTCCCCACTCTGTCTCTGGTGAATCCTCTCACCCTCCGCATCTCTGGCCTGTACACCAGTTCTGTATAAATAAATAAATCTTTAAAAAAAAAAAATCTCTACATCTTCTTTTCTGAGCTCTAAAAGCTCACAAGTCACAACCTTTTAATGTTTTGCCATCTCTTCCTTTTCTTATATTTCTGCTTTATAACCTTTCTTTTCAGAAGTGATGTGAGTTTTTCCATGTGTGTGTATTCTCATTTTTCTACTTTCCCTATGTTTTAGCTTATTTTATCTCTGTGCTGTGCTAACCTCTGACTTTGTACCTGAGCCACTATAAAGTGATTGGAAGAGAAAGATAGTGGACCATTTTTTTCAAATGTCAAAACCCAAAGATCTGTTTCAGTATTACCAGAGTTCTTATCTCAAAAGACTATTTAGTATAGTCTCTGATCAAACCTAGTCCAGGAGTACATCCACAGGCAGCCTGCCCTGAACACCTTCCCCTCACGAATTCCTGCTATTGGCATAAGCTTCAGAATGAATTCTTCACCTCAGAAAGTAGATTCTTCATTTTCCTGACTATTACTGCCACTGAATCATCTTGCTATCATTTGTGCTTCTTCCTTGTTTGTCCTTCTGGGCAACTTCTGGCCTCACCAGATCCTGTGGCACTTGTTTCCTACAAGGGCTAAAGGTTAAGTACTTCAGGGTGTGCTTCTTGCTATCAAGAAGTTCAGTTTACTGGTAATTTCTAAAATCTTACTATTGACTCTACCCTATATGGTATTTGCTCTTCTCAGACTATTCTGTGAACTTGCAAGTTAAATTATTTCCCTAAGTTTGCAGAAAATGGGATTCAGGTTAATTTATTGTCATTCACCTTATTTCTTTGGTATGATATCCAGAAACATAAGAGGGCAGTTATTTGATTTCAAGTTTATACTTGAAGTCTACACTTATTTTAAAGAAAAAGAATTTGAGCACCAGAATAAGTGAAAAACAACAACAACTTGTTTAAGGTCATAGCTGATAAATGTAGAACTGAGTTTGAACCCAATTACTATGTCTTCAAAGTCTACAATCTTGGGTCCAGCACACTACCTCACAACCAATGAATTCTCCACATCACTTCATGCCTCTCTTTCCAAGTCATACTAGTTAATCATGACAGTATTATTTTCCCTCCACAGAAATTTCCAAGGGGAATTTTTCTAGGTAGCCACAGAATTGGTACCGAACGTGAAATCTAATTGTTACTCTAGTGCTAAACATTTATACCTTAGTGTGAATGTATTAGGCAAATGTTTTTAGCAGATGTTGAAGAGAGAATAGATTTTTTTAAAAAGATTTATTTATTTATTCATACAGAACTGGGGTACAGGCCAGAGATGCGGAGGGTGAGAGGATTCACCAGGAATAGAGTGGGGAGCAGAACAGGCGGATTGACTAAGTACACTGCTGAGGGGAGCAGCGGGCGGGTCAGGAGAGGTCTGCCACGCTATGTGGTCACCTCCGGGGCAGGCGGGAATTGAACTCATGCGGAAGTGGCTTAAGCTTCTTAGTGCTGTGCTTTAACCCGCTGCACCAGCAGGGAAGGCCCGAGAATAGATCCCTTTTAAGGATAAAAGGCAGAGATGAGAGAAAATGGGGAGAACAGGAGAAAAAAGGCTTCTATTAGAAGACAGACTCTAGCTTTCACTTATGTTTGGTCCTAGAAATTACTGGATTGCAATTTAAAATTAAATTTATACATCTAGCCCTAACAAACGCCTTACCAACAGTTGTTTAAAGAAAGTTACTTGCTTCTCAAATGCCCAGAAACAGATGACTGGATCAGGAAGATATGGTGTATATATACAATGAAATACTATTTAGCACTCAAAAAAGATAAATGTATGCCATTCGCAGCAAGGTGGATGGAGCTAGAAGGGACTATGCTAAGTGAAGTAAACTAGAAGGAAAAATCAGATGGTTTCACTTATAAGAGAAATATAAGGAAATCAAGTAAGGGAACAGGAAAAAAATAATAAACAACAAAATTAACAGACAACCATAAATCAGAAACTATAAATCAGGGGAGAGAGGAGAATCAAAACAGGGGAGGGAAGAACACAAGTGACTGTGGTGATGGTGCACAGGTGAACTATTATAGTGGAAATAGTGGAAATATAGTGGAAATATTACAGAGACTACACCTGAGAGGGCAGAGCATACATCGTACAAAAATGAACACTGATGTAAAATATGTATGTTATCAAAAATAAAGTTATGTGCTTCATGAGTGACCCAAACCACAGAATCAATCAATACCCTTTATGTCACTTAGGAAATCAGATACCATTTAACAGATACTCATTTTCAGTCAGATACGTTATTAGCTGTTTAACATTTTTCAAAAATAGCAGAATTCCAAAATAAAATTTCTCTGTACTAAGAGCTTTACTGTATTAAACCACAAAAATTCTCACAACAACCCTACGAAGTAGGTACCATTGCTAGCCCCCATCTGACAGTAATGAAAGCAAAGCCACACCGATATTAAGTATCTGTGGTTCCCCAGCTAGTACAGGCAGAGGCAGAACTTGAAGGCAGGCCATCCTCGAGAGCCTTAGAGGCAGCTCTTAGGAACACATCTGTTGTCCAACAGCAGAACGGACTATCTCCTTCACCTACTTGTTTCTTAAATGATGGTGGTGTCACCAAGACAACGCTTTACTCTTTTTACTGTAAACACCAAATCTAATGACCTCATCGAAACCATGATTTCAATAACCACATTGGCTGACTCACAAACCTCTCTTCTGGGTTTGCACATCCAAGTGCCTACTGAATTTATACAGTAGGGATCTGATGTCCCACAAGCAGTTTTCTAAGTCAATAAAATTTACCCCCAAATCATTCCTTTTCCTTAGTGCCCCTCTTAGTGGAGAGTTACACATCAGCAGTCACAGTAATATTTTTATGGGGTAAAATGTCATGTCACTCTCCTGTACAAAATCCTCTAATGGCTTTCTGTTACTCTAAAAATGTAATCAGAACTCTTTACATGGTATATGAAACCTGCTCCCTTCTTAGCTTTCTGAACTTAGTTTCTGTCATTTCATCCGAGCTTACTTTGCTCCAGGCAAACTGGTCTTTTCCTATCCCTTAAAAACCATTGAATTCATTTTCATCTCATTGTTATGTCTGTTTGGAATGCTCTACACCTTTTGTCCATTAAGGTCGTAGTTCAAATGTCATCTTGGAGCAGGTTTCCCTGACCACATCTTCAAAACTAAAAATAATCATTCTTACCTCAACATCTAG
This sequence comes from Condylura cristata, assembly GCF_000260355.1. Taxonomy (NCBI): domain Eukaryota; kingdom Metazoa; phylum Chordata; class Mammalia; order Eulipotyphla; family Talpidae; genus Condylura; species Condylura cristata. Next base: position 52,794,059 of record NW_004567109.1, read on the forward strand.
CCAACTCTCCAATGTCTCACTATGCTTTCTCTTCAGAGCATTAAAAATCCAGAAATATATGTATTTGCCTACAATTTGACTCACTGCCATGTTAACCCATGCAGATAGGACTTCATCTTGCTTTATTATATTCCTAGATACATAACAATTACTTCGTCGATCTGCCTGTTCTGCTCCCCACTCTGTCTATGGTGAATCCTCTCATACTCCGCATCTCTGGCCTGTACCCTAGTTCTGTATGAGTAAATAATCTTTTTTTTAAAACAGAATTCTTAATATAAATATATCCATTCGGGTAGAGATAAAAGATAATTTATAAAATGAGAATGAAGCTTTAACTTGTGTAAAACTGTTGGTAAACTGTCCACAAAGGTTTTAATTTGGCAGGAAATAAAGTGTTAAATGCATCTAGTATGAGCTACTTCTGTTAATAATAAGCACACTTAGGTTAATTTCCACAGGAAATACACTTTTAGAGATGATTATCCTACAGATATTTTCTACACATGTGGTTTTCACCTAGGGAACAGCTTGCAAATACTGTGTGTATTAAGAATTAGCTCTAAATCCCTTATGGTCTAAATTATCATGTAGAGGTGCTACAGCTATGTCAATCATATTGACAGTCAGTCCCACCAATACAGAATAACAAAGTGACTGCATCAGATAAGTGAACTGTATCTGTCATAGCTTCAGAAAACATAGTATAGTCTATATTTGTTCTGTAACAAAGTTTTACTTATAAAGTTTATATTTGATAATTTATGATTTCCTAATTGTGGGTCTGCTAGGCCTAGGTGACTTATCCAGCCTCCATCTTGTTGCCTACAGTTCTGTATTCCTAAAGCAAGGTCAAAACTGCCTGCCCATAGGAGTCAAACCCTACAAAGTGCCTTTCACATCAATTAAGAGCATAAAGCTGGGATCACTCTGGGAAGGGTGTGCATCACTGAGGTATGACAGGGAATGTCGGGGGCAGGGTGGGAGGGAAGGCTGTGGACAGATGCATGGACTTAATCCTGACTTATACATCATGAGGTATGACCTGGAACGCCTTGGGGGTGGGGGGGAGGGTGTCGTCCTTGACTGATGTATAACCAAGGACCCAGAAGCTGATCAGTGGAATGCCTTATTGATAAGACTGAAATCCTGACTGGGGAGTCAGGGTTTGATCTTCATACCAAGATATCAGATGAGAAATACAGTTCCACCTTTCCCCTGCTGCTTCTACTTCTCCCTCTCTTTTTCTACTTCCTCATATGACTAGTGCTGTAGGACTGGTTTATCAATAACAAGGCCAGGACCTTGCTCTTAAGCATCCTGCATTATGTAGCTGCTCCACGACACCTGTTTCTTTATCAGTGTGGTGCTGCCTGACACAACACCTTACCTGATAAAATTTCAAGGGATAGTTGAAGTCATGACAAATTAGAAATTTTCTTCTCAATTTTACTATTTCACTAAAGAACTCTGGTTTAAAACTACATGGGCAAAGGGAGTCCATACAAAGGATAATGGCAAAGAGAAATACCAATGCGTTTTTGAAGATTAAAAGCCTAAGAAGGAATTAGCTGAGCTGAAAATATTTTGAACATCATGGGCTTGTAGAAGCAGAGGTAATGACTGGTAGGCTAATTCACATCAGGAAAAGTCTAAAATAGAGCTCAAAATTTGAAGCACCACGAGAATCTGAATGAGGCAGTGGCAGTAATCTGTATATGGAATTGTAACCACAATAGATTAAAGCTTACCTATGTAAAAACATTGAGTCATAAAAGATAGAAGAGAAAAACCACAATAAGAGAACAAGGGGATTCAATTAATATCTACAGACTAAATCATCCCAACCCCCAAAATCTATTCATATCACTTGGCTCCAATAGTAGCAACTGTGATTATATTTTTATTTGTTTTTATTTTTTAATAGTTTATTTTTACAACATTTTGTGCCTTTTTCCACCTCAGTTGTAATCCCCATGGGCTTCCCATCACCAAGTCACCCATGTGCCATCACCATAGTCCAGTGTACTTCCCTCCCCCCACCATTTTTGATCCCCATAAAATGTCTCTAGTATATAGTTGTTCATTATTATTATTTTCTCCACTGGTCCTTTATACACCTGCTATGAGTGAAACCATCCAGTAGTTTTCCTTTTCTTTCTGGTTTATTTCACTAAGAATGATCTTTTCCAGCTCCATCTATGTTGCTGCAAAAGGCATGTGTTTATTTTTTTGGTTGTTAAGTAATATTCCATTGTGTGTATGTACCACACCTTTTTAGCACAGTCATCTACTTTTGGGCATTTGGGTTGTTTCCATGTCTTTCCAATTGTAAATAAAGCAGCAATAAACATGGAGGTGCAGGTATCTTTTTGAATAACTGTTATTATATTTTACAAGTAAAATATTGGAGTATTTTTCTCTTAACTGTACAGCCTCAGGCACTTTGGTCCAACAAGAAGATCATCATCTAAGTTCCAACCTAATAACTATGCAAAATATAACCACTTGACAAACCTATCCAAACAAATAGATTCCAACCCTATTTCAGTGCGTTACACCTAAATGCTAACACAGGTACCATACACTTAAAGAATTTTTCTGACATAAAGGGCATACCAAGACAAATAAAAATTTGTAGTAAAGAAAGACAAATGCAGTGAGCAAAAGAAGTTTAAGAAGTATTCTTATCATTAGAGATATAAGAGTAGATATTTCATCAAAGAAACATCTATTGATAACAATCTGAGTGAGAAGGTTCTTAGAATTTTTAAATATGACACAAAGAAAAAATTACAATGTTTGAAATAGTGACTTAAATCTAAAATAGAATAAAACACAACATTTGGAAAATAGGAGGTAAAAATAAGAAAGTAAGGTGTTCAACCAGGAGAAAGTAAGGTGTTCAACCAGGAGAACTAGTACCTCATCAGTAGAACTGGCATATGGAGAAAAAGCGTAAGAGAAAAATAACAGGAAAATTCAAAGAAAATGAAAGATCATTTCATACTGAAAGCTGCACTGAGTGCTCACAAAAATTGAGAAAAAATATACCAAGGCACATTACTGTGAAATTTCAAGATATCAATATAAACAGATGATCTTAAGGGCTTGAAGGAGATAAATAGGTCACATATAAAAGATCAAGAATTAGTACATTAGATTTCTTAACTGCAAAGCCAGAAGATAACAAAAGCTTTTAAATTTTGAAGGAAAACAATTTACAGCCTAAAATTTATACTCACTATTCACAAATATGTGGGTGAAATAAACATTCTCAGAAATGAATATATACTCTGTGTTGCAAAATGTACTGATACACCTTCTCAGGATGCCACTCCAATCTAGTAAGGAAATGGGTGATGCAAAAGGAAAATGAGTTCTAAAACACTGGATCTAACACAAGTGACATAAACTCTACTGAAACTTTAAAGATCTACAAATCCAGGATCAAACAGGAGAATTTTAGCTTCTAGAAGAAAGATCTCAAAGGGAAAAAAAAAATTCTTGGTGTATTTTTTTGAAGTATTGTTCAAAGAAATTTTAGAATTATTTTGGAGTGTCTGATCATTAGTTATGGTGACAGATGACAGAACACAGAGAGCAATAAAAGGAGACAATCCTGTAATATTGCATAGGAAAGGATAAGTGACTTAGTTTAAAAAAGATAATACATGGTCTTAAATTAGATAAATTAATGTTAAATTAACCAAACAGATTCAGAAAAAAAAAAAAAAAACACAACCCCTGAAAGCTGCTTACAGAACAGACATTCAAAGGGGGGCAGAGAAGGGGGGACAGAGGAGCACCAAGTTGGGAGGAAGCACAGTGGACTAGGTTGTGGGTGCCTTGATGGGAGCACTATAGTAAAAGTACCGCGAGAGTATTGGGGGTCAGGAAGGCCCTATAAACCCAAAATACAAAAAGTTTATTAAACAAATGGTAACTCAGTAAAAATAAAATTGTTAAATCCTCATCAGTAATAGAATGCCCATGCAATAAAAAATATTAGAAAATATGGAAGTTAACTGCAAAAAAGGTGCAAAAGAAGTTTGGCCAGATCTCTGGAGCTTGTAAGGTAAAGGATACTTTTGTTGGTCATCTTTTGTCTTATGACTTGTTCTTTAAATATATACTTTGCTACTTTTTAATTTTGAAAAAAAATCTCATTAATACATATTCATTTCTAAGAAGTCCACATTGGGGTAATGTCTAGCTCAAAAGGCATGTTATACAGTATTAAAGTCACAGGTGGTATCTGATCATGATGAAATCTTAATTTCTTGGAAACTGTTTTCCTAAACTGATTATTATATTATGACATTTTAACTTTCAAAGCTAGTTAACTATAAAACAAAATACCCTTAGGTGAGAATAAGCCAGTGGTTATGTTTAACACCTACCTCTGCAGGTTCATGCAGATTACAATAATATATGTAAAGGAACAGCAAAGGATGAGATAATATACAAAACAAATTTAATTAGTAATGGCGATTCTCTTTTTCTTCTCTAATGTCCAGAGGCTTAATTTTAAATCATTTCTAGACTCTGCATCAAAATACACAAGTTCATACCTTCGTTTTTCCTTTTGTTAGCCAGTAACATTTGAGGTTAGCCAGTAGCAATAGGTAATTACCTATTATTTAATTCTGTCATGGGCATACTTAGAAAAATTCTGTTATCAGACAATGGTGAAATACACACTTTTCTAACACAGTGGCTGATATAGAAGTTTTTACAAATTGAAAGACTCATGACAAAAAAATTAAGAGATATGGTTAACTCTCCCCTTTCATAGATACTTAAAGCAAAATGAAATGATTTGGTCAAGAATAACCTTTCCTGAAGAGACATATGATATGTAACTTAATTAACTATTTATCCACTAAAAAAAAAAAAAATTAGAAAATGTCTTCCAAAACAGCAGAGTTCACCTTTGTGCTGTTTTTCAGATTATTTACCTATGCCCACTTGTCAGTCTGGTCAACCAAAGCACCATCCCCAACTCTGTGGTTCCTGTCTTGCATTTCATTCATGGTTTACTTTTATCTTAATGTTATTTGGTTGATTGACCAAACTGGCAAGTGGCTCACTGGATTGGTCACTGAAATGAATACTCTGTTCTCTTAGCATGAGTCATCAGCCAGTCCTGCTAGATAGAAGGCAGAGAAGAAAAAAATTGAGGTCATGACGATATTGTAGACCCTTGCGTTTCCAGGATTTTTTCCTTTGACAATGGCATTTCTTTCTTTGATGTAGATACATGCTTTTTTCATTTTGAGGTCAGAGACATATGATTTCTATTTTAACCAGTGGTAATAAGGATATTATGTGGCAAATAGAAAATATTTGGTAAATGTTGGTTAATAAATTGGGGTATACAGAGAATCCTGAAACTATCACTAAAACTATCAGAGCAACTAGCTAGCAAGCAAAACAAAGCAGAAACACCGAATTAGTTCCCAAACCTTGCCATTGGCATGAAATTAAATCCAAGCCCACTGGTATGCAAATTTTATCTTCTTTCTTAATGACATAAATCTAAATGCGACATTTAGAATATGCTTGTGTTGTTTCATGAAGAGCAAAGGTAACCCAGTTACAGTTTGCCACCCCCAAGAACTCCCACTTAAAAATGAGGTCACAAGGGAAAGCCTTTTCACACTACAAAACTTCCCTTTTATAGAGTTTGCTTAAAAATGTAAGCAATTTCACAGACAGAAGATATGCGTAATTCCACAAAGGTCATATTTCCCCAAAAAAATTGATTCTTCACCCTTACATTCTCATTTGTACAATTTTTTATTGTTTACTTTTGAATTTAAGTTATTATCCTTTAAAGTTATGTACTTTTGTTGTCTGGGAGCAGTTTTTATATAAATAAGTTAACAAGGTGACTTTCTTACCTTGTTCTTGTGCATAAACAGCATCCCCTGTCACACATAGCACAATAAAAAGAAACAGTTTCCTTAAAAAAAAGGAAAGAAAAAACTTATTAGATGAACACTTACCACTTACAAACTGTAAATCTCATAAGGTTCAAAACAATTGTAAGATTAGTAAGTAAACTGTAATTTTAATCAGCATAGCAAGAGCTCTAAATTACATTCCAGTTTTGCCACTTACACTGAGTTGGGCACGCTTGTTAATCACTTGATGTCTCAGTTCTTTCACCTGTTGAACTATCTCAGCTTTTTCTACAATTGAAAAACTTGTAAAACACATAACAGTGTTTGGCATGTAAGCACTCATATTACCTATTACCATATCACTATCAGCACACATGTTAGGTTACCAAACGTGAAATTTCATACGAACAGAAATTTAAGCAAAATTTAAATACAGTGATTGCAAACAGATGCAATCTGTTATTTGTTTAAATCTATGCTTATAGGTAAAAGCCAACTCAGTACAGAGAGAGCAAAGCTTTTACACAAGCTTTTGATAGCATACCTCACTGTCATGAATGCTGCAAATGAATCAATTGAATCATTACAGAAATTTCAACTGATATGGGCAAATACAAAAACCATGTATTTTAGTGAAGCATATAAGATTCCCATGCACATTGTCATGCATTTAGAACAAGGTTTCTGAAATGTAGTGTGCAAAAGAACCACTTGTGAAAAATGAAAACTCTGAACCTTGTCAGAATCACCTGCACAAAATGTATGTTGCAAACTGATTTAAAGACATAGTATACCTGCTATTTATTATATTGTACTTAAAACACACTTAAATATTACTTTCTTTTAAATCACAAATTTGGCTCCTTTTATTTCAATCCTTTCTACTGATCTAGACAGTGACTTTCAAAAGTTGGTAAGCATCTGATCACCTGGAGGGCTTGTTAGAGAAGGCTGGACCTCACCCAAGAAAGACTATCTGACTCACTAGGTCTAGGGTGAGGCTAGAGAAAATGCATTAGTAACTAGTTCCCAGGTAATGCTGATACTGCAGCCCAGCAGACCACACTCTGCTCTTGAAACAGACAGCCATCAAGAGATAGGCAATGCAAGGGTTACCTTCTTTGGATATGTTTTTGACTTTCCCTGCACAGTAGAATTCACCTGAGGAATTTTTCAAACTGCTAACACTTGGATTCTGCCCTCCCCACCTCCAGAGATTGAGTTTCATTTATCACTGGAACAGGGATTTTTAACCACTTCTAGGTGATTCTAATTGGCAAACAGTTCAGGAACACTGACTGAAATCAAGATGATTTCTCTGGGTTCCCAGGATGGGTCCCAGTGTGATCTAGAGGTAAGTGAAAGGAGATTATTTCCCCTCTAAATGTATATTTGGAACAAACTGGCAAGATAAAAGCCAGCAAAATTACACAATAGTTCAGATTATAGGCACTGAAGGCGACTACCTCAGAATTGTGCTGTCTTAGCAGAAAACTGTGAAAGGAAGTAGTCTCACCTGTTAATGTGACTCATTGAGAGCCTACAGGCAACCCAGAAGATAATTTTCCATTTGGAATAAAACTAACGAATGAAGATTACAAGAACCAGCACTTACTTCACTTAGTTCAGCCAATTCATAGACTTCCCCAATGACCTTGGGGGAGCAAAATGGAAAATAAATTTCTTTCTAGACAAGTTAACAAGTCCATTCTTGGTGTGAGGCAGGCAAACCTGAACACAGAATACATCATCCTTTAGCTAAGTGATTTTAGGGGATTATGATAAATTGGTTGAGCCAGCCTTATGTAAGTTAACTATGTACACGGATGACTAATACAGGTAGAGCCATGATGGAAATAGATTTTTTTCTAAGTATGCTCCAACTAATAACCACCCAAGAAAGGAAAATCCAAGTTCCACATCAGGTGTTCAAAAACTTGTTAGTCAGCTCCAACCCCCTTTCTTTTAGCCATACAGACCCCACTACAGCTGAAACCCCCACAAATTTCAATGAGACCACATTATCTCTAGTCCCTGAAAAGACCATAAAAAGTACCTGAAATCCTCTTGAAAGAGAGTTATGGCAGAGGCTATAGCATCAAAGGACTGTAACCAAGGGAGAACAGGTCAGCCGTGCACACAACTGCAAGACCTCTCTGGCTCAGGAATTAACAAAAGGATTTAAGAAGCAGAGAAAACAGAGTTCCTACAGCAACAATTGGCTGGCTATCTCATCCCAGACAGTATCTGCAGTGTCCGAAAGTCCTAAACAAAAGACTCATCCAAGATGGCGCCACCCTGCCAATGACGGCTTGGAGCTCATGAGGAGCAGCCGGCCAGGAGCCAACTCACCACAGCTGGAGACACTCACAGATGGGGCCACTGAGATGTGGCAGCAGCCCACAGCAACAGTCTGAAGGTTGGGATGGACAGCACCCCACAATGGACCAGAGAGCAAAACAGAAGCAGCAGCACCAGGAGGCAGTACCAGATAATTAACAGCTCTCAAGAGGTGACCCAGACATGAAGTACAGGTCACCCATCAGCAGTGTTGTGCAGCACTGGTCAGTAGTGCTGGTTACCTGGTAACCAGAAGCGGAGTTAGTAGCACCAGCATTACAGCTCTTTGTGAATTGTTGGCCCACACCATCAGTACACAGCTCTTTGAAATGCTAGGCCCAGGGCCTTTTGCCCTCCTTTCAGGTTGGCAGGAGGCAAGTTATGCTGGTCCAGTCCTGTAAAGCAATCTGGCTTCTCTTCTTTCTCTGGAGGTCATGCTAGATGATGCCTCTTTCTTCAGAGGCTAGGAACAGCCTTTCTAAGAAAGAGAATGTGTTGTCTTCTTTTTGAGGTCAGAAATAGAACCTAAAAGTGCCAGGCTGCTACCGGCCTTGCCTTATATCCTTTCAGGCTCTCTCTCAAGTGTGATTGGACAGTTTTCACGCCTATGGCTGATTGGCCCATTTACCAATCAGCTCACAGCTTACACCTGATCAGTCCATACTACGCTCCAAGCACCAAATCCACAGGCTTGTCTACTGCCTGCAGCTGGAGGGAGCCACAGCCCTGTACATGGCCCAGTGGAGCCTCACTCTCTTCCCTGAAGCCTGACCCAGGGGCTGCATGCCCTGGGGCAGTGTGAGAGGGGGACCACTGCTGCCCACCATCACTGCTGGCCTCTGCTTGCAGCCTGAGACCTGTGGGGCCACTGGAAGCAGGCAGTAAAATGCCCACCACCTGCAGCCACTAGCACTGCCCAAAAGCAGCAGCCGGGCCCTGGGGACCAGGCACCCGAATTCTTGGGGGTAGTCTCCCATTTCACTCTCACACTCCACCTGGAGAATCTTAACTATCCTCATACACCTAATCTGAACATGAAGTGTCCCATCTTCCCTTGAGGACCTGACCTTTCCCTCCCCCTTGTACTCTTGATGTCTTCATGGTAATTTCATTATTGCCTACATATGTTGTACCTTTTATGATTAATTAGTAGGCCAATACCTGAGTAAGCAACAGTTCTTCATCTTTTAAAGAAAAGTGGCACTTAGTAAATATTTATAAATAGTAAAGGAATGACAATAATATCCCTCAGGAATGTTAAGTTTTCCTTATTAACCTAATGGAGAAAAAGTAAAATAAGGGTACTTTTAGTTGGATGTTCAAAGACAAAGTGAAGGGAAGAATTTTTCTTTAAAAATCTGTTCTGGTGGCCCTCCCTGGTGGCGCAGCGGGTTAAAGCACAGCATTGAGAAGATAAAGCCACTTCCGCATGAGTTCGATTCCCGCCTGCCCCGGAGGTGACCACATGGCGTGGCAGACCTCTCCTGACCCGCCCGCTGCTCCCCTCAGCAGTGTGCTTCGTTGATCTGCCTGTTCTGCGCCCCACTCTGTCTCTGGTGAAGCCTCTCGCTGCCCCTGCATCTCTGGCCTGTACCCCAGCTCTGTATGCATAAATAAATAAATCTTTAAAAAAAAAATCTGTTCTGGTAAGATAAGTAGAATCTTTTTTCTTTTTATTCTTCGATTTGTTCATTTTAATTTTTTTTCTTGTCTCTGAAGTAGAAGCACAGAGAAGATAGGAAGCTTACTGTAATCACTCTGATGAAGAGCCAGACTCCATCACCATGCACATTGGATGTCCAATGAATCCAGGCTTTCTGGGAAATGTCTAGTTGGACTCGGTTCCTTTGCTTCTTTGGCTCCTCCCTCATGGTATTACATTTACTTAATAAAGAAAAAAATATCATGTCTGCCCATGAGAGAGTTCTCAGAGGCAGGAGCTGTGCATCCTTCCTGTTTTGCTTTGCACATAGATATGAGACATACTAGAGTCCCCTTAATAAGTTAAAATTAAAACTGAATTATTTGAAAAAAGACAACACAGTTTATAAGTCAAAAGACTAATCCTGCTTCTGTTTATCCCTTGCTATGTGATCTTGGGAATGACATTACAATTTTCTGAGCCTTAGCTGACTCATTCATAATATAATGATCAATATATATATTGCATTTTTTAATTTTGCATTCCAAATATAAAATCCTATAACATGTGTGTATGGTGGGAGGCTATCAGTATACTAGCATTAGAGGCAAGGACAAGTTAGTAAGATATTCTATAAATCATATATCTAAAGGACACATTGTTTTGTTTTACCACAAATCTGGAAAGAACGTCCTACAATTTTGGCCAATACACTTCTAATTTAGTAATTTAAAAGTCGACCAAGATAAGTTAATTTGTTCAGATTGTTAATTAACTAATTGTTAATTAGTATATTCTAATTAAAAGTCTAGTTTAATAAATACGAATTTTTTCAAAATTCAAAGGTTTTTTTTGTTGTTGTTGTTGTTCATTTTTCATGTTTGGACCAAGTGTCACTAACAAAATACCAAAATTGTGTATTCTGAGGCATTTAATAAAACAAGACCAGATCTAAAAGAACTAGCAGTGTGGTAACAAATACTCAATAAAGCCTTAGAAAAGATACCCCCGTGATATTAATATTGAAGGTTATCTAACAAAACATGAAATATATTCTGCTTGTCTGGTCTGGCAGCCACATTTTCAGTCTGAAATAAGCCACAGTCAAAACATAAGTAGTATGTTAGGGGAGAAGACCTAAAGGGGATCAAACAGGAAATAAATTTCCAAAGATCATACTAAAAATATTTAAGGAACTAATATCCACCCCAGACATCTTTCAAAAAAATTCTCTTAGGGCCCTCCCTGGTGGCGCAGCGGGTTAAAGCACAGCACTGAGAATCTAAAGCCACTTCCGCATGAGTTCGATTCCCGCCTGCCCCGGAGGTGACCACATGGTGTGGCAGACCTCTCCTGACCCACCCGCTGCTCCCCTCAGCAATGTACTTTGTCGATCTGTCTGTTCTGTTCCCCACTCTGTCTCTGGTGAAGCCTCTCACAGCCCCTGAGCCTCTGGCCTGTACCCCAGTTCTGTATGCACAAATAAAAAATAAATCTTTAAAAAAAAAAATTCTCTTAGCTATTCATTCTTTTTCTTCATCTGAAGGTCTAAATTTCTTTAGGGATCTTTTTGTTTAGGGGATTCGTGAGACCCTTAGGTATTTTGATGTAGTATGTCTTCAGGCTACTGATGCTCATTCCTGCATAGATTAGGTTTATAATAGTAAGAATGACTTTGTAAGATTTTGTGAAAGGGAACTTTCAAAGAATGAGTTGGTGGTTTTCATTTAAACAAATTCAAAAGAATGAAAACATTTGAAAAACACACATGATATATATGTATGTGTATCACTAATTTCAACAATGTCCATCACACTACATTTATAAGCCAACAACGTCTCTGTCATAACAGTTTCACAGATTTTATTCTTTACAAAGCTGCTAAGATCCAGAAATAGTAATATTTCTCTCTTCCTTCCCCAAATAAATGAAACATATTTCTCATCCCACTGACTGAATGATTTAAGTGTTATTACTAATTTACATACAATGAATTTCTTGATTTTCTTAGATTAGCTTCATAATTCAACAGGTACTTGTGTAACTAATCCATTGTGAAGCACACTAGAACTTCTGGATAAATTCCAAGCAACAGGCAATTCATTAAGTGCAAAGGAAGATAAATGCTTAAGAACATCAAGTGATCAAAACATCCAGAGTCCCATCCACAGGGGAGAAGAAAAATAGATCTAAATTATACTGTGCCAGTAATACCAGTTTGTTAAACTAATAGTTGCCTTGCCTAGCAAAGTTCCTGGCACATACTAATATTAAGGATTTTTTTAATGAATGAATGAATCAGTCAATAAAACTATCAATAGGTCATAAATTTTAACAAATACATAACTTCCCTAGCATCTTCTACTTGTATACTATCCCTAAGATCAAGAAGTGGGGTATCCTCTACTGACTTAGGTAACAAAGTAATATAGATTTGTTTACCTATCCGCATTCTGTAGCTCAAATGTGTACTCCAAACAACTTTTTTTGCTTCAGGCACTCAAATGCACTGCGCTGTCTCACTCCTAAACTGTATTTTTTACTGCTCTGTCTAGAGAGCTTCCTTAATTTTCAGCCTAGATTTCCTTTCTTCTGATCAGTCTTCCTTCCAGTACTTTTCTCCCTGCCCCCTCCATGTAACTACACCTTCTAGGTGGTCTCCTGGAAGTACTCGTCTCACTTTGTTACACTTGGTTATTTCCTTTTCTATTTCTTATACGAGTAACATCATGTAGGGTAGCAACTGTGTTTCTATTAAGCTCATAATGTAACCACTTTAGGCTCATAGTTAGAGCTCAGAAAATATTTGCTGAGTAAATGCATGAGTAAGTGAATGAATGAATGAATGTTAGCCTTTTATAAGAATAAAAATGAAATGGTCTTCATGCCTTAATAAGACTCATACATTCTTAAGTAAGTCACATTTTCAAAGCATGGCAAGGAAACTAGCACAGCTATTCTAAGTCCAATAATAAATTTAGTTTTCCCCTGCAACCTCACAGATTACCAAGCAGAATGTTTGAACAACACTTACTTTCCATAAATTACAATTTTCCCCCAGAGCCCCCATACGTTTATTTTAAACATGTACTTGAACACACACACACAAATAACTAAGCAACTTAAGAAACAAAATTTCATGCCAGCTAGGAAACAGATCTCTATATTCAAAACTTTTCCCCCTCTGGTTATAGAAACCCTTTAATTACCATAATGGCTGCCTGGGAGGCTTCCCGATAAAATGTTAAATCAATGTTTCTAGCACTGACTTTTGGTTTTAATTTCCTTTTATTAACTCCACAAATTCACATTAGGTAGTCTATCCAAAAGTAGCCCCATGAAACAAAATGTCTTTAAGGATCCAGTTTTAAAACTATAAATGTTTTTGAGTGACTAATCACAATTGTGATTTAAAAAATCTGCCCCTGCTCTTACAAAACATCACCACAAAAGGATGGTGGAAAATTAAAACCTCGGGAATTTCATTAGAGACTCTAAGGTTTAATTCAGTGGTTTGACATTATCATCAGCTAATCAGTTGTGTCTCCCAAGTCCCCTTCCTATAAGGTTGGGACCATTTATTTCAAGCTCCACTCTGCATTCTTCCTGGAAACTGGGCTTTTTTAAGAAATCGTTTTCTCAGTTCAATCAGTAAGTACCTTTTCCCCACTTTGCATGTCTACAGCTGGAGTGGTGAGGGCTACAATCTGAGGCAACCTTGAATCACCTTAATTCTCTGCAGCCCAACCCCACTGGCAACTGTAGTGGAACAAACTAGACACCCCATGAGGCTTCGAGGTCCTCAGCAAGGTGTCCTTCCAGGAGGGCAGGGGAAATGAACACCTTCACCAGGGATCCACTGCTGACCCTGATGTCTCTCCACATGGGTTCCTTTCCCATTCCACGTAGTCTAATCTTTCCTCAGAGGTTCCTCAGGGTAATCCATCCTGTTTGGTTTCTCTGCCTCTATCCCCCCCCACCCCCCAATCATCTGGACCCAATTTACAAGCCCAAGAATGTATGCAGGGCCTTTTCTGGGAGCGTCTGGAAGGGATGTGTAAACCAGACAAGACAGAGAGGCCAGGAGCAGGAGATCTGCTTTAATCCACAGAGTCACAACTACCGACTGGCACTTTGGCAACGCAGAAGTCACAGTATCCAAGGGGAAACCCTGGGACAGCAGGGAGGGCAGATAGGGCACAAGGATGTGTGAGAAGGCTGCAGCTTGACAACAGTCTCTCCGGGAGGCTCTGAACCCATTCACCAGCCCTGTGTCAGCTGGAAGAAGGAGGCAGTCCCGTGGGAGGGGAGTGGCAGGGGTCCCAACCTTGCTGGTGGGTAGGGGTAGGGAGAATTGGTTCATACAGGGCCACTTCATGGTTGGGCCGAACCAGGCCTCCCACTTCCTGTGAGGATGCTCGAGGAGGTGCATCTTGGTAGCTGGAAAGCCCGGCCACGGTTTCCAGGGGTCAGAGGAGAGAAGTTCTGAGCCCTGGCCAGACTAGGTTGCACGCGCCTGGGAAGCACATGTTCATACAAACACCACCACAAGGCGGTCTTTCTCCTCACCCCGCCTCCGCCTCCGCCTGTCCTCAGCTAGCACTGTCAAGTACTGCCTCCTGCCCTCTCTCACCTACTCTCCCGAGGGGCAGTCTGGCCGGCTGGAGCACCATCACAGCCTCATTGGTCCCATCCACGCCCCCCCACCCAGAGGGCAGAAGCAAGCCCACTGACCCTTCCAGGGGGGACCAGGGGCAGCCGTCAAGGCCATGCAGCACACACACCCCATCCACGTTCTTTCCCGGTGAGGAAGTGGGAGCTGGCACAGCACCCGAAGAGGACGTGGTTCCTGAAAGGGGCCCGCGTGGACGCTCCTGGGGAAGAACAGCTCCGTCTCCAATGTCCAGACCCTTCCCGGGGTCCCCATCAGGAAGGAGCCTCGGCCGCAGATGGGCAACACTTTGATTGGCTTCTTAACACAGTGACAATTGCCTCCGAGCCCGGTGCCCTGACGCCGGGTTGTGCAGGAACCCTCTCCTCCCATTTCACAGCCCTGCCCCACTCTCGTGCCCCGCGCGCGATCCAGGTTGTACGCGCAGAGCCCAAACGACGGCTAGGGCTCCAGCAACCCCAAGGCTGGACACTCGGCGGAGCACCACGAGGAAGCGAGACCACAGCCAGAGCCCCGAGGGAGGATCAGGGAAGGAGGGCGCTGGGGCTGCGGGATCGGGAGCCCAGCTCCGGGGTAGCGCGAGGTGCTGCAGCAGGCGTTGGGACACACGCCAGCGAGCCCTTCCTCTCCGGCCGGCCGCAGGATCTCTTTAGCATAAACCGTCTAGAGACCCGCAGGCTGGAGGCTTCCTTTCAAACACGCTATTTTACAAATTGAGGAGACAAGAGGATGCCGACTCCCAACTTCAAAACGAGCCAAGGAGCGGGGAGCACTAATCTCCAACCCGCTCAGAGGATCCGGGGGGGTGGGGAGAGGGGTTGGTCTAACCCCTGCCCCAGCGGGTGGGCTACTTACGTTTCTGCCGAGTGGGAGAACTTTCCACGCCTTGTCCTGTGGGCTCCTAAATGCATTTGTATGCATTTGTCCGTGCAGCGAAGCGCTAACGGAAAACAGAAGCCAACTTCGAACTGCTAAGGTTGCAGGTACTGTCCATGAAAAAGGGGAGGGGGAGATCACGTGAAAACGACGCTCCAAAACCGCAACACCAATTTAAAAAGGGAAGGAATGCTGGGGAAGAGGACAGAGATAGCGCCCGAAGGGTCGGTAGCTAGGCTAGTCCCGGGCCGGGAAGCGTTCCCCTGGGAGGGTGGGCGAGGAGCCGGCAGCGGCGGGAGCCCGGCTGCGAGTGTACCCCTCAGTTCACTTGCGGTTCAAAGGCGACTCTGTGACTCCAGTGGAGTCCTCTGCTTTGGGCCTGGGAGGAGAAGGGGAGGTGGGAGGAGGGAAGAAGATGAAGGGGGGAGGAAGTCCTTGGAAATAACCCGCGCCGGCACATTTGTCAGGCAAGCACACACACCCACTTCGGAAATGTGCTCCGGTGCTAGCGGGCCGGTGGCAACTGCAGGCGCCCGACGGTGACTGCCGCCGGCTGCTTCCCCAGCAAGGAGAGGAGCCAAACAAATCCGGCCGGTGTTAAATTTCACCGCTCACTGACTTGCAATGACATCACCAAACAAAATGCACACCTCCCCCTCCGCCCCGCAACCTCCCCCACCCCGCGCCCTGCTCGGCGCCCCAGTCCCCTGGAGCCCAAGCGGGCGGGCGGTGCTCCCCGCGCGCGCAGCGGCAGCCAAAGCTCCGCCTGGACGCTCCGGCTTCCCACGCGGTCCTGTTCCTCTACTTTCCGAAGTTTGTAGCGAGTAATCGTCCTTCCCTGACGTGTCCACGTATTATTCTCTTTTTCAGTAGTCCCAGTTTCATGTTTTCCTTTTGCATGTCTCCCAACCGGAATCTTCCTATTTCTTAACCCACACCTTCTGAAGTTCTGTTTAGCTCAGAGGAGTCCTTCACTCTGCCCCACATTTCTTCGTTCTTTCCCTCCCTCCCTTTTCTATTCCCTCCCTCCCTCCCTTCCTTTCTTGTGACCTAAGTCATATTATAACTGACTGCAACGACTTTCAGGTTCTCATTTCTACCTTTCTTCCCCTCCACTCTCTACTCTCACCTTTCCTATTAGTACTACTGTTTTCTACGGAATTCTCTCTCCTGACTCTCCTGCCTTCTTTTCTCATTCACATAAAAGCATGGATGCGGTTATGCACCAAGAACATGTTCACAGGTCACAGCCTTACTAATTTGAATACCTTCTCCCATTTTTGTAAATACCTTCTCCAATTTTTTTTATGCCCCCATTTCACCACAGCTTATTCATACTGAGCAGTCCATCTTCCGATTTTTGCCAAAAGTCTTAATAAGTGTTGATATTTTAATCCTTATTAATAAGCCTTGAAATTTCAGAAGGCCAAGCATCTATTACTTGTTTACCCTTGTATTTTCACCACCTAAACTATTTGCCATGCCTCTGTAATGAATGTCTGCTAGATACCACTGAATACCACTTTCCCAGTTTTCTGTGTGATTTCTATGCACCCTCCACAGATGGTAACCTTCCACATGCTGAATGACAGCCCACATTATACATATCTATAAAGGTCTAAGTGATCATATCTTCTTTTTATTTTAATGACTTTGACACTTTTGAAGAACTCTGATCAAGGCCCTCAACTTAGATTTGTTGATATAATCTCTATAAGATTCAGGCCACATATTTTCAATGTAACTATCGCTGAAGTGAGACTATGTCTTTCTCAAAGATCATATCAGGTATACATATGCTGATATATCTTATTACTAGTGATGTTAACTTTGATCACTTATCTAAAGTGTCAACTGATAGGAATAGCCAAGTACATCTCCCGCCTTCCCATTTTTGTAGCAAATAGCCACAGCTTTTTGAAAACCTAGTCACCCAGGACTGAGAAAAAGAGGGTCTTTCTTAAATAGCTTGTAAGCTACATTCTGTTTTTCTTTTCTTTCTTTCTTCTTTTTTTTAATGTTGGTAACTAAAGGACAGGACAAAATTTAGTTAGGTGGAAATAGATAAGCATAGATCTTAAGTATTTCATCATTTCTGTTTCTGTTTTCTCATTCTTTACTTAAAGATTAGAAATTTTTTTTTCTATTCCCAATGTTGAATCTAAAATACTGCATGCGGTATGAATTGGAGTTATTCCTAAAATGTATCTCAGGTCCTTTGAGTATGTGGAAAATTGCTAGTAGGTATTAATAAATACCTTACCATACAGAAGATGCCAAAGGATACACATAACCATAACCTGAGTACATCTGTTTGGTGATTGAGGTATTTGCCCCATAAAAAATAAATAATGTGAGATTTGAAAGCTATAGTATAGTGGAGATGAGCATAGATTAAATTGAATAAGAGACCTTGGGACTTAGCTGGGTCTTTAAGAAGAGTATTTACGTAAATGGAGAAGAGAAAGACAGTATGTTAGGAAATGGTTGACTAACAGCAAATGGGCAAGGAGAGAATATCAGAACCGTATTCAGGTGGAATTGAATAGATTAGTCAGCTGAAATTTAAGATAGATGAGTGACAAGGGCAAATTATTCTGAGTGCTGGGGTAAATGTTCATTTAATAACAATGATAATATTAATATTACCTACCAGCAACTCTTCTGGCAAAGAGTTTCATCAGTGAATAAAATGAGAATTGTTGCCTTCATGGAATTTATATTGCATCATTTAAGATTTAGTTTATATGCATAATAGGAAACTAATTAGAGAATTTCAAGTGGATATATGATTATGCTCCAAATTCACATTTTAAGAAAACTGACCAGTATCAGATGCCAAAATTTAAAAAAGAGGAAAAGTTAGATATAGAAGTGTGTTTCTATTTTGAACTGTAGTAAGAATTTCTCAGTAAGAAAGCCATTGTTGATAGCCATGCTACCAAAAGCAATTTACAGATTCAATGTTAATCTAATAAAAATTCTCAATGACATTCTTCAAATAAACAGAACAAATATTAATGAAATTCATATGGAGTCACAAAAAAACCTTGAATAGGAGCCCTCGCTAGTGGTGCAATGGGTTAAAGTGCATTACTATGAAGCTCTCCGCAGCCACTGCAGCACCAATTCAATCCCCAACTAGGGAGGTGACCCACATGGCGTGGCAGACCTCTCCTGTTTAGCCCACTGCTCCCCTCAGCAGTATATTTCAGTCAATCTGTCTTTGCTGCTCCCTACTCTGTTTTTGGTGAATTCTCTCATCCCCCATACCTCTGGCCTATACCCAAGCTCTGCTATAAATAAATCTTTAAAAAACAAACAAACAAAGCAAGTCTTGAATAGCAAAGCTCTCTTGACTAAAAAAAGGAGACTGGAACTATTATTTTCATAGACTTTAAATGATACTACAAGGTCATAATGATTAAAACAATATGGCACTAGGTCAATAAAAGGCACACAGAATCATTAAGAAACCCCAGATTAAAGCCACACATACATGGACACCTAATCTTTGACAAAGGAGCACAGAATATGCACTGGAACAAGGGTAGTTTGTTCAATAAATGGTACTTGGAAAACTGGACCACCACAAGCAAAAGAATAACACTAGACCACTAGCTCACACCATGCACAAAAACCAACTCAAAATGGATAAAAGAATTGAACATAAGACCTGAAACCATAAAATATATAGAATATAGGTAAAACACTACATGACATACATCTCAGTAACAGCGTTAAAGATTCATCCCCCAAAGCAAAGAAAGTAAAGGAAAAGATAAAACAGTTAGGATTACACCAAACTAAAAAAGCTTCTGTATAGCAAAAGAGACATTAGCCAAAACAAAGAGGCACCCTATTGATTGCGAGAAAATTGTAAACGCCATACAACTGATAAGGGACTTATCACAAAGATATACGAAGAACTCACATGACCAACAACAAAAAATAAACACCCAGTCAGAAAATGGACAGAAGAACTTAAAGACATTTCTCCAGAAGAAATGCAAATGGCCAACAAACATATGAAAAACTGTTCAACATCCCTCATAATCAGGGAAATGCAAATCAAAATCAACAATAAGATACCATCTTACACCAGTGAGAATTGCACATGTTAAAAAAAAACTAGGAATAACAAATGTTGGTGAGGATGTAGTAAAAAAGGAACTCTCCTATACTGCTAGTGGGAATGCAAACTGGTCCAACCACTATGGAACGCTGTGTGGAAGTTCCTCAGACTACTAAAAATGGAGCTACCATATGACCCAGCAATTCCACTCCTAGAGATCTACCTAAAGGACACAAAAACATTAATTCAAAAGGATTAATACACCCCCATGTTTATTGCAGCACTATTTGTTTAAATTAAAGTTATCTACTTATGCATACAGAACTGGGATACAGCCAGAGGTGTAGGATCAGTGAGAGGATTCACCAGAGAAAGAGTGGGGAGCAGAACAGGCAGACTGGTGAAATACGCTGCTGAGGGCAGCAGTGGATGAGACAGGAGAGGTTGTTGTGCCAATTGAGTCAGCCCCTGGCTGGAGACTGAACTTGTGTTGAAGCTGCTGTGGCTAGCTTCATAGTGCTGTGCTCTAACCTGTTGTACCATCAGAGAGGGCCCTGCAGCACTTCCTATAGTAGGTAATATTTGAAAGTGACCGAAATACTCAAAATAGATCTTCTTGAATGGATCAAGAAGATGTGGTATATATACATAATGGAATACTATTCAGCAATCACAAAATATAAACACATGCCATTTTCAGAAACATGGATGAAGCTACAAGGGATTATACTTAGTAAAATAAGTCAGAAGGAAAAAGAAAAATATCAGTTGGTTTCACTTACAGGAAGAATATGACTGCACCCAAGAAAAGAAAGCAAACATTGTACAAAAATGAACAATGATGCAAAATATATATAAACACATTATTTTTAAAAAATGCCATCTTTATAGTAATCAAGAAAATGTGATAAGTGGTTAGTTGAGACAAGAGAAATACAGATGAAATTTCAAGTTGGAATGATCAGAAATTTCTGCTATTGGGCAACATGAAAGGCAAGACAACTAATTCAGTTTCTACCATATTGTGTGCAGCATTTGAGAACACTGTACACAGTCTATTGGAAGTGCCCAAGTACCTGTTGGCTTCCATCTCATGTTCTATATGGCACAGTCATATAATGTAATATAATGAAAAATTAATTTTGGAGGTATTTTCTCACAGAAGATCCTTAAGATATCTCAAGTGGAAAAACCAGAGCAACTACATACAATATATGTGGGTGGATATAGTTTTTATTATGTACCTTACAGTACAGAATAAAAGAAAATATACCAAAATATTAATAGTAGCAAAAAATAGTTTGAGTGATGAAATTAGCAATGTTAACCTTTTTTTTTTTTTATTTTCCCATTTTTTTTTATAATAAGCATGTAGTATTTACATAAGAAGTAATGAAGTTTCACGATTGAGGGAAATAGTTAGACTGGGGTCCTCAGGAGTAAGTAGATGGTTTGGAATAACTTACATGAAGAATATGCTAGAGAAGAAGCAAAGAGATATAATAAATGGATTGAAATGATATCTTTCCATTATAGAAAATGGAAAACTAGAGAAAACCAGGTTCATTAACAGGTGTACTCTAGGACATCCATATAGATAGTTAACACGTACTTGCTTAGTTATCCAATAGAAAAATATACAGTTTAAGTGGACATTTAACTTCACCTTCAAAAACCTTCCTTTTTCTTCATAGCAAGTTAAAGCAAACTAGAGCCCTCTACTGGAATGGTTTTCTAGAAAGGGTAGAATTTGTTTTTTAAAGTATAAAATGATAGGTTTACCTGCTTCTGTTAAACTTTCTCGAAGTCTTGCAGAATAAAGGGAAAGGTTGTTGGTTTAGTTATGAAATGGCAGGACAGAATGGAAGTGGACTACACAGTACTCACAATTAATTAGGTGTAACAGTTGCACAGTACATGACAAATATTTGCTTAAATATCTACAGAATCTTATTGAGAACATCATTTAGGAATAAGGAGGCTGAGATAAGAAGATGGTTGGGGAAAAAAAATCAAGATTTTGAATTTTAAATGTAAAGGAGGATATGATATATATTTTTAAAAAGTATTTGAATAATAATTGCAATTTGGAAATATTAAATGGTCAAGCAAAATGTTTGGCGTCTCTTATGTTTTCATTACATCTCTGGTGTTATTTTTCTTTTTTTCCATCTGAAAGCAGCGCTATAATTTTACAATTTATGTAACTTATTTAGCATATCTTATATGAATAATCATACAAAATACTATAGATTATAACAAACAACTAAATTTATAAGAACCAGTGATATAATATCAAAAGTCAGAGAATTGATTTTGGAGAGTTTAGTTGTCTGCCAGTGGAACTCGCATTCAAATTCATGCTTCTCTATCAGCCCATTTAGTCAAAATTCCTCTCATCTTACTAAGAATCTAGACACTTCAATATGAAACATCTCTGTTTCATAACAAATTCAAAGTGAATAGGAGCTCTATACTTTTTCATAAAAGAAAAAACTAGCAAGAGTATTTGTTAGAGATGTAGAAATGGAAGAAACTTTTCCATATTTTGGAATAAGACTCTTGCAACAATAGTGGCAATATTATGAAAGATCATAAAAATATCTGTTTTTCCATGAAAGAGGAGGGAAAAGTTAATTTGTACCAGGCCAATCCCTGAAATTAATAAGGAGGCATGGATTGTCTACAGATCTGTCACATGATTTTAAGTCTCAGCATATATTAGAAAGAGGATCTCCACTTCTGCCAAAGCAAAAATTTAATACAACCCATATTCAAATCTGACATTTCCACGAGGTTAAAAAGCAGCACGAATATTTTAACATGTTAATAAGGTCTAGCAATTATATTTTAAAACATTTTTATGATAGCCAGATTACTTGAATTCTGAACAGAATACGTTGGAGGGTGTGGGGCTTATTTTCAGGTATCTGACAGGACTGAGACACTAAGGATGAAAGGGAAGCTAAAAGACACTTGACATTACCAAACACTTCTATGTAATAGCAACAGGTTAAGTGATTTAACATATATGATCCTCTCCATTATCCAACGAAGAGACAGTATAGTCACTTCATAAATAAGAAAAGTGAGGCTCTTAGAGGTTAGTTTATTTTTCTACCCTCATTCAGCTCATAAATGCTATAACTAAAACCCTGGTGTAGATCAATCAAATTCCAAAGTCTTTGTTCTTTGGATGCCAATGATTCCCAATTTCTTTTTTGTGTGTGCATATAAGTTTCATAAATTGCTTTTTACAACTACAGATTTCTGAGGACTATGTCTAGAGATTCTGATCATGTCTAAAATGGGTCTCAAGAGTCTGCATTTTTAACAAATACTATAAATAATTGTGATGAAGATAGACTAGTGAGTTTATATTAACAAGGCAACCCATCCCTGTTTAGTTACTTACTCCTATAAAACCTCATACTATTGTTTATGTTAGCCTGGACAGCATAATTGTGGAATTAAAATTCAATGCGGGCCCTCCCTTGTGGCGCAGCGGGTTAAAGCACAGCACTGAGAAGCTAAGCCACTTCCACTTGAGTTTGATTCCCACCTGCCCCGGAGGAGACCACATGGCGTGGCAGACCTCTCCTGACCCGCCCGCTGCTCCCCTCAGCAGTGTACTTCATCGATCTGCCTGTTCTGTTCCCCACTCTGTCTCTGGTGAAGCCTCTCGCAGCCCCTGTACCTCTGGCTTGTACCCCAGTTCTGTATGCATAAATAAATAAATCTTTAAAAAAAATTCAATGCGTAAGTATTTATTGAATGAATGAATAACTAAATAAAGAGTTTCAGGCCTATTATGGATGAGGCAATTTTCTAAGACCTGAGATAATAATCTTGACAGTTTCTTTACAGAGCTATTATGATAAAGGCATTTTATGGGAAAGGCAAGTACTTATGGAATGAAAGGAACACTTCTACTCATAGTTACTTTTCCTATATCCCCTCTAGTGATTTCCTTCATTTTTTTAGCGGGCATGACTACTATTCTTAAGGGATTGAACATCTACTTGTAACAGAATCTAGTAAGAAAAACCAACTGATAGAGATGGTAGAAAAAGTAAGAATAACCAATTGGTAATAAAAAGGCAAGTGAGGCAAAGTAGACAGTGTCCAATTCTACTGAATAATGGGAATATATAAATAAAGCTCAGGCCTTTAGTAATTAGTACGTATTTGTCAAGTAGCCAAGAACATTCAAGCCATCTGTGTGGAGGTAGCTACATGAATGATAGCTAACATGGAGCTTAAGAAAGGCCCACGCTGCAGAAGTTATTCAGTCAGTCAGTCACTTCCCTTAATAGAAACACTCTCTTGACAGACTTGTATAATATTTAAGAGTTCCCTTTCTAATCCCACCAAACCACATTTTCATTGAGAAAAATGTCAGAATTAGCCAGCTTGATCATTTTGTACCTACCTGCCTAGCTTACCTATTGAGAATAAACCTGCAAGCACCAAGAGGTAAGATGAGCCAATGTCTAATAATTATTTCTGTCATCCCAGTAAACTGTCTCTCATTCCTACTGTAAGTAATTTCCCCACTTTAGCCACTCAGCATGCATTGTTTATTATTCATTTGTGAACTAAATGGAGATTATCACTGGATTTTTAAGACTCAATTTTGAGGAACATTATCAGACTTAAGGTCATAAAGCTCAGAGCCTAGGATAATCTGAGTCCAAAGGCCACACCTAAGAACAGGGACACATATATAGTAGGCTATCCCACAGGTACTCTGGTATTTTATTTTGGTCTGGCTTTCAAATAAATGTGTTTATAATTTTTTTTAAATTAAAATGGCTATGAGGTTGTTACACAGGCATCATGTGCAGTAAAGTGTTAAACAGCAGCACCATTCCATACTACTGAGGTTCAAATCTGTCAGCATTTCCATTTGAAACCCTCTCTGAATGAATTCCAAGAGTTACAGCATTACCAGAGAGCCCATTAATTTTCAAATGTATATAGAGAGCTGTATTAAAACCAATGCTTTGGCGTTTGCCTTTGAAACTAGGAATCTTTTCCCTGACTCCTCCTTCCCATTAAAAAATAATTGCAACAAACAATGCTCTCCAGATACCAGATGTTGTTGCATGTTGGAGACAGAATTGTTGGAGGACATTTCTACACAGAGATATATTTTTTCTAAACCTTGTAGGGTAGCTCTATCCAAATTCCTTGACAAAACTGTTGTGGTAGAATAATTTTTTTTTTTTTTTTTTTTAAGAATGGCAGGTACTTCAGGAGTGAAGGAAACATTGCTACTCAGGTTTACTTTTCCTGAATCTTCTCTGGTGATTTTTTTTTAAGGAAAAAATTCTACTAAAAAATTCATTGAGGCCCTCCCTGGTGGCGCAGCGGGTTAAAGCATTGCACTAAGAAGCTAAAGCCACTTTTGCATGAGTTCGATTCCCGCCTGCCCCGGAGGAGATCCACATGGCGTGGCAGACCTCTCCTGAACCGCCCGCTGCTCCCCTCAGCAGTGTACTTCGTCGATCTGCCTGTTCTGCTTCCCACTCTGTCTCTGGTGAATCCTCTCACCCTCCGCATCTCTGGCCTGTACCCCAGTTCTGTATGAATAAATAAATCTAAAAAAAAAGTCATTGAAAAGTCATTGACAGACATGTCAAATCTTACCATTAGAGCGTGACACTGTTCCAGTTTTCAAGTAATATGATGCTATATATTAACAGGTAACATAGTAGCATATATGATAACATCTACTATTGTTAAGAGAGTTTCTATCAAGAAATAGGACAGTGAAAGAGAATACATCATGGGTATGCAAAATTTCAGTAAGAATAAAACACAGTAGCATGGGAGAAAGATGGCATCAATTACTAGTATCTCTATGCCTCAATGTACCTACTTTCATCAGGTGTGCCCACACCCATGTCAATTACATCTTCTAATGTTAAAAAAAAAAACAAACTATTTTAAAAGAAGGTTTAGACTGACACAATTTTGTTTTTGAGTATACAAAGAATTACTACACACCATAAGTTTTGGTGAAAGATTATTTTGGGGATCTGGCATATCTTTCTCCACTGAAAATAAATTATTTGATTTTTAATTTCAAACACTTGTACATTTGTCAGGTTAGTCTGTCCACTCTTTCTCTGAGACAAACTAGGTCTTTGCTTGGACATGGCTTGCCCATTTCTGATTTCTCTGTGCCAGCCCATCTCTATGTCACAGTTGTTTCCCAGCAGACCTGAAAATAAGAGTGTGTGATTAGTAACAGGACTCAGTTAACGATGCTTGGTTCCAGTGGCTCACATCCAGTGGGAAAATTAATCCAAAAGACTATATTTGACCCTGTTCTGCTCTAAAATAAGATGCCTGACAGTCACACTTTTATTTATTCAAAGATCTGGAACGTTTCAGATTGGCGAAAAATCCCAGATGAAATTTTCTAAGTTTACCCTTTGAGTTGCACCCTCTAAAATTATTTTTCCTGATGTACAATTCTTAAGTGCTAACATTTACTTTAACATTATACATGTCTCCAATTTTGTTCAAGCAATGGAGCTTATATAAACTAAACACGAGGAGTTTTTCCCTTCTATTTGGTTTAGTGTTTGCACAGATTCTTTTCCTGTGCAGTTGGTGTGTGTGTGTGTGTGTGTGTGTGTGTGTGTGTGTGTGTGAAAGAGAGATAGAGAGACAGAGAGACAGAGAGAAAAACTCAAGAAATATTTCTCTTTCATTATTGCTCTTTAAGTACCATTCAGTTCAAATTTCTGCATTTTAATTTAGGAAGTAAATTGAGTAGAAGGTATTATGAGATTGCAAATCACTTCTCACCTCATAAGGCCTTTCAGTCCTGGTTAAAGATGCTACAACAATTCCTTAAGTTAAAAGAAATACTGTATGTTAACAGAGAGTAAAATTAAAATAAATGTAAAAACACGTTGATGATTAAACAGTATCAAAACTAAGGATTTAGGATTGTATCTGCATACTGTATCACCGAACATTTCTCCTCAGAGAGTAGTTAGAGTTTTCAATTTTCCCACTTCATGACAACTATATCCAATGTGTAAAACAAAATGTCTGTAGTCTAGAACTAGAAAAATATCTTTTGGAATATATATTCAAAGGGGAAAGTAATTAGATTTCTGTTAGGGCCTGCCCCAAAGTATGAAGCATTACTTTGGATAGAAAGCATTTAGCAAATACAAGAAATGGAAAGAATTAAGTGTTTCTTCATGGGTAACCAACTCATTCTAGGAGAGATGGATGTTCTTGCTAATAATCTTTGGTTTTTTAAATAAAGTACAAAAGAAATAGTGATAGACAACAGTAGCTAAAATGAATTTTTCCCTCGCCTCCACCCCCACCACCCATCAGCAATTTATAAAAGAAGGCATATGATCGGAAGAATTTTTTTAAACTTAGATCAGATTGCATAAAGGATTAGTTCTATATGAAAGTTAACACCTGAAGCAGATAATGATCTGTTGTGTGTGGAATGCTCTTTTTAAAAGCTTTGTGATATTAAACACATTTATGTAGATAATGGGTAATATTTTGTTATATGCACTTCACTTTTGTTATGAGATACTTCTGAAAGATTCTGCTAGCCCTGTTACTGTTATACATTCATAGAAGATTTTGAGGAAACCAACAGGAATCTATAAAAAAATTTCCCTCCTGTTTGGGATAAATGAAGTGGTACTTTTGTGTCTCCCTGCTGGTGCAGGGATTAACTCTCAGCACTATGAAGCTATCTCCAGCCACTGAAACATGAGTTCAATCCCTGGCCAGGGAGCTGACCCACATGGCACAGCAGACCTGTCTCACCCAATGCTCCTCTGAGGTGTATTTTGGTAGACCTGCCTGTTCTGCTCACCCCTCTGTCTCTGGTGAATCCTCTCACTCTCTGCACCTCTGGGCTACAGCCCAGTTCTTGTATGCACAAATAAATCAATCTTTTTTTTTTTTTAAAGATTTATTTATTTGTGTATACAGAACTGGGGTACAGGCCAGAGGCTTAGGGGTGGCAAGAGGCTTCACCAGAGACAGAGCGGGGCACAGAACAGGCAGATCAACGAAGTACACTGCTGAGGGGAGCAGTGGGCGGGTCAGGAGAGGTCTGCCACGCCATGTGGCCACCTCCGGGGCAGTAGGGTATCGAACTTGTGTGAAAGCGGCTTTAGATTCTCAGTGCTGTGCTTTAACCCGCTGCGCCACCAGGGAGGGCCCAATAAATCAATCTTTTAAAAAAAGAATTGTTACTTTTGTATGTGCCATGGTAGAATGGACTTTACCTAGAATGGGATAAAATCCTAGCTTCGCCACCATGTAGAAGCTGTGGAATCTCAGTTATATTATTTAATACCTCTCAGTTTCAATTTCCCTATTTATAGAATAAGGTTAGTAATACAATATTCAAGCAGTTCTGTGAAGATAAAATGATCCATGTGAGGTGCTTCAGTCTCTAGTACATAGAATATAATAAGTATTACTACATCCTTTGCGGCAGGGAGCCCAGATAACATTTATTCCAATTTTATAAATCAAGCAACACACTTGAAGATAAAGCCACAGAGCTGATGAGTAGCAGTCACGTTAGGATGAAGGCCTTTCTGATGATGACAGTGATAACAATAGTAACAATGCTGTTATTTTTGTTATTAGGTAACCACTTTCCAGCAGGTTCATTGGCTAATATTTTATTCTAAAACCTAAACACTTCAGCGATTGTGTCATGCTTAAGAATACACTAGTAGAGTAACAAAAAGTTGAACACTTTCATAATTAAAATTTCAATTCCAGAAATTTATCTTGTACAATAAATATTAAGCCCCTTTCATTCCTTGTATTTGAAATTGGCTTCTAATTTGCAACTCTTCTGAAGCTAACACTGCAGGCAGAAAACAAACTATCCTCTTTGAGGTTTTCTTCTCTAGCTGCACGCGACAAACCCAGGACTGCGGAGAAGCAGCCCTGTTTTGACCTGGAAGCAAAACAAACAAACAAAAAATGCTGCAAATACCTAAACCTAAACTGAGTACATCTGCCCCAAACCTCTCTGAATGGTTACAATTACTGGTTTTAATGTTGATGACTTGCCACTGATCAAGACCTGTATTCATCTCCTCATAAATGTGTATTCACATAGTCAGTTTAACTGTGAAAGAAACATTCCCATAAGTCCTAGAGTATATGTTTGCTTTCAGACTCAACCAATTTACCAGGTATCCACAGGCAAAGTCATGTGTGAATTATGAGCACCATATATCATAATACACATATTGCTTAATACTGACTGTAGAAGGTATATGGTCTAGAAGAGAAGATCCTTCATTATTTTTATTGGCTGGAGTATTTTTGAAAACCTTTCCTTAGCAATGTGGGGACTGGCTAGAGTACAGTATTTTTTTTTTTTTTAAGTGTGTCAATGTTGATCCGAAGTAAGATTCTTGATGGGTTTACTGAAATGATTATTCAGACACATGCAACCACGTGTGAGTATGCACACACACACACACACACACACATATTCAGACTGTGACCATGTGAAGCCAAGATGAGTTGACCAAGAACACGATCTAACAGATTAATTTCCTTTTCAGAAAGGTAGGCAAAACTGGTAGATCAAAGGGGCATTTCAATTTAGTGATTCTGGATCTTCAAGGCATTAGAACTTTCTGACACCCTTAAGGGAAGAGTGAGTAAAGATATTTTAGATGTTGACAATGCAAGCCAAAGAATATATAATTACTCAAGAGATGTAAGAAGGTAGGTAGGGAGAGAGATGTAAGAAGGTAGGTAGGGAGAGAAGGACAATTAAAGAGCCTGAATTAATAGCTTCTACCACATCATGGATGTTTTCTCTTTCCAGCTGGAATTTTTCAAGTTCTTCAATGAAAGCAATGGTGGTGCTCATCAAATTTGCAAATAATACAATGATGGGATATGAGTGGGGTGACCAACTGGAAACAATATGAATGAGAATTTCCCAGCTTGAGCACTAAAAGTCCCAAATGCGGAGAAACCCCTCAGTCCAAGTAAGTCAGGTGATAGTCACCCTGGATCTGAGCAATGACTGGAAGGAGTAAAAAATTACTAGTAAATGCAGAGAAGCATTGATTTGCAAGAGAGTCATGTTATGTTTAAGGAGCTACAACCACTTCAGAGCTACTGGAGCAAGCATCAATAGATGAATAGTTACAAATTGGGTTATACAGGCTACATACCTGTATTTTAATTATGGTGAAATATACATCGCATAAATTGATATGAGACAATATACACTGACTTTTTTGCACATTGTTGTGCAAACATTACCACCATGCAAACCATGACTGTTTTCATCTTCCCAAAGTTGAAATTCTATATTCATTACACAGTTCATATTTCCCCCTCTCCTCAGCCCCTCACAACCACCATTCTACTGTAATAGGGTGGTCCCCAGGAAAAGAGGAAGCTCCAGGTTCCCTGCCCCAAAGGAGAGTAGAACTGAGCAGGAAGGAAAAGAACCTGGAGAGTAGACTGAAGGGGAAGGAAGCAGGATGAGACTTTAGGGGGCACATGGAACAGAGAGACAAATGAAGAAACTTTGTCTTGTTTCTTGGCCCTGGACTCATTGAAATAGATGTGGGTGACAGACCCATGTGGAGGTTGACTATGGCAGCATTTATCTGGATTTTGATTTTGTTCTTTTCCTCTCAGACTTGTCTGACCATTTTTGACCCTTTTCTATGGGTCCTGGCTAGAAGGTGCTTTAGGGTTGTGGCGGGCGTTGAGGCCTTGCTTTGGGCCAGTCCCTTATGGGTGGACATTTACCCACGAGGGGATGGATAACTAAGGGCGTTGATTTAGAAACTATATTCTTTGTCTTTTCTGTATTACACACTAATTATATTAAAGTGCCTTTCCATTAAAGGTTTTATGTTTTGTCTTGGTATGACAGATGGTAGAATCTATTTAGAGCAGGCAGGTTTGGGGTTCTGGGGTGCTCCTCTCCCTGCCCTGTAACACTACCTCTGTCTCTATGAATCTACCTACACTATGTACCTCATATAAGTGAAATAATAGGGTATACGTCCCGTTGTAATTGGCTTATTTCACTTAGTACAATGTTTCAACATTCATCCACCCGTAGCATACATCAGAATTTCTTTTTTGAGGTAACTACACCATACACACTACATTTTGTTCAGTATTTGTACCAATCACCCATCAATGAATACTTAGGTTGCTTCTACTTTAAGCTACTGCAGAT
The DNA here is from genome assembly GCF_000260355.1 of Condylura cristata. Lineage (NCBI taxonomy): Eukaryota > Metazoa > Chordata > Mammalia > Eulipotyphla > Talpidae > Condylura > Condylura cristata. Next base: position 52,824,821 of record NW_004567109.1, read on the forward strand.
TTCACCACAAAAACATGGGTATAAACATCTGTTTTCAGTTATTTTGAGTATATACTCAGAAGAGTGATTATGCTAGATCATATGGAAATTCCACGGTTAGTTTTTTGATCAACCATCACACCATTTCCCATGGAAGTGGCACCACATTCTGTTTCTACCAGCAATGAACAAGAGCTCTAATTTCTTCACATTCTTGCCAACATTTATTATTTTGCCTAGTTTTTTTTTTTAATACTAACCATGTTAATGGACATGAATGGGATCTCACTGTGGTTTGTTTTCATTTCTCTAAAATTATTGATATTGATCATTTTTCTATGTCTTATTTGCCACTTATCTTAATTGAAGAAATGTTTATTACAATCCTTTATTTTATAATTAGGTTATTGAGTTGTAGTTGTTTATATAACATAGTCCTCCTAATGGTGTCACAAGAGGACCAGCCTTTCACCAGAATGAAATAATTTAAGGATTTTTGAACATGGTGTGTTGCAGTTCTAAATTTGAGGTGGTTTACTCTGAAGAAGTTAGAGATAGTGAAGTTAGGGAAGGCAAGGAGGTGACATCTGAAGCAGGGAGATAATAAAGAAGCTTTCATAACTACAAGTGTGAAGAAACAGTGAATACTATTAGTAGTAGAGCTAGGGAGAAAGAAAACTATAAGGATTTTAATAGGGCAATAGTAAAAGATCTGTATGATTGGTGGGCTGGAATTCAGAGAAAGTCAGGATGACTTTCTGGTTTCTAACTCAGGAGTCTGAGTGGGTGGAAATATCATTCACAAAATTCAGAAATATCATTCACAAAATCAAAGGAGAGGTAAAATCAGTTTGGGATAAACTGAATATGAATTATGTGTAGGACAGCCAGGTTACTATGTTTCATTGGTGGCTGAATATATTTGGAGTTAAGTAACAGCTTGGGTTTGAGATACACATATTACTCTGTAGGTGAACCCTGAAATCATATATTCAAGTACAATGTGTGAAAATAGAAAAGTATATTTATTCTGAAAAAATAAAAATTTATGGATTTGGCAGAGGAAAGAGAGTTCACAGAAACAAGAAATAATATCCACCAGAGGTAAAACATGCAGGGATACAATTTCAGTTCAAGGTAAGAAAAGTATTCTAAAAATTGTAGTTGTCCAAAAAATGGGGAAAAGATCATTTTGTTGCACACGAATTCCCAGAGTGTTGTCAGAAGCAGGAGAACCACTAGCCTAGATGCTACAGGAGGGAGTTGTGGCTGGTAAGGATTTAATTCCCATGCTACAAGTATGCTTTCTAGTGATTATAAAGACCTGCTGTTTCATCAGAAAACAACATGAATTAACAAAACCCTGGGAGAACTTGACTTGTTTAATTGTGGAGGTTTGCAGGACCGACTGAATTTATGAAAGAGAAATACATGACTCATTTTTAATCTCCCAAGTCAAAGGGTAGGCATATCCCACTCAGAAATTGCTGCAAATGTCTTGGGAATATAAGCCAAAATAATAACTGTGATTCGTTTACAAATAATGCTTGCTGAAAGACTCAAGCAGGCAGCCAAAACACTTTGGGTCCAATAAGATGAGTAAAAGAGCTTTCCAGCACTTCAGAAGGCAACTCCCCTTTGTCAAAGGACGGCTCTGTGTGTGTTACCACTTAATTTACAGTGTTATATATGAATATGGAAACATGATAAAAAAGGAAATATGAATAAGAACATAAGCTAGAATTATTCCTGTTCTCCATCCCAAATGTGAGGTTTTTTAAAGGATTTTTAAAAATTTATTCATGCATACAAGAGCTGGGGTGTAGGTGAGAGGTGTGGGAGGTGAGGATTCACCAGAGACAGAGTGGGGAGCAGAATAGGAAGATTTACTGAAATATACTGCTGAAGGGAGCAGAGGATGTGGGTCACCTCCCTAGCCTAAGATGGAGCTTGTGCTGCAGTGGCTGCTGACAGCTTCATAGTGCTGAGACTTAACCCCTTGCATAACTAGGGAACACGCCCCCTCCCCAAAAAAAATGGTGAGTTTTAAAGAATCTAGGAGCCAAAAAAAAAATGCCATAGAATAAAACCTCTCTAAAGAGTCACTTGATTAACACTCCCATCTTCTCACTGGAAAGAAAAAGCAACCTCTGCATTTAAGTTCTTTATTTGGTTTTGTAACTCATAATGAAACCCACCTGCCTCAACATGCTGACTGACAGCACAGCTGTGTTCTCTCAGACAGGGTCCTGGGACCCACCATCTCTGGATGGAGTTCAGACCACCAGTTACTATAATCCCATTGTTGGTCTCTGAGGAATGGTCTCTAGCGTTCCAAACAAATGTGAACAATCTGGGAATTGCCTCCATAGTCTCCACATAGGCAAAGCAGGCTGTGGATGGAGGTAGTAAGGTTCTTATTGTGTAAAAACCTGAATTATTGATATTTGTTACTGTCACCTCACACCTATCCCTGAGAAAGCGAGACTTCTTTCAAAACTCCAACATTCTAATATCCTTCCAAGGTTAAACATTGAAGATTTGCATCTTACTTCTCTCATTTATTAGCAGTATAACTTTGGTTATCTTTGCCTCAGTTTCCTTGACCGTTATTGTGATCATTATGAAAATTTAATGTTACAAGAATAATACTCAAAGAGCTTATCTACATAGGATATACAGGATTTGTGTACCTGATGATTTAAAGAAATTATATTGAATGCTGTTCTTCCTGAGTGAGCCACATAAGAGGATAAGGATGCTTTGTAAATTAGCCTTTGGTTCACTTTCTAAATAGGTCACCTCATGTGTTGAACTATTGGTGGTTAGTTATTGTTTACCAAAAGACAATTATCTGTTCTCCAAGGTCTGTGGTTTCTAATATGTTTCTGATATGGAGCTATTTATGATACAATGATATCATTCAAATCTTCAGTAAAATGACCTACTTGGGTCCTTAGAGTTCTAGGTGAAGACAGGTTTGAAGGCAGAAGATAACCAATTACTAAAAGCTGGTATCATTTTGCTCACTGCCTCAACTATTGAATTAAATCCCCTTTGTATTTTACACTATCACCAATGTCTTCAAATTACAGAATTTCAGAATTGGAAAGATTATTATCAAATTCAACTCTCCATCATACATATATATGTGTGTGTGTGTGTGTGTATAAAGAAATGGAGATACAGAAATGTTGTCTTCTGCTGAATACTTCTGAGCAGTTTGTGGAGGGAACTGAAATCCAGCCCTCTTGACTCTGTTTCCTCATTCAAACTTTCATCCTAAACTCTTGTGACTTTCTTGTGAAAGTTATTGAGGATAAGGAAGTGAAGAAAAATCAGTCTGAGCCTTAAGCATCTTATAGTCTATGGGAGAACTCTACCAAATCAATGGACCATTATCACACAATTTGGGGAGCCAGAAGTGCTGTAATGCTGGGTGGAAGATGTTGGACCGGTGTGTGACCCTTTACCCATACATGGCTTCATCTCTGAGGAGTATGTCCTCTATGTCAACAAATGGAAGATTTTAGAGAAATGTAAAAAGACACATGTACTGCACCCCAAAGGTTGGGAAGCTTATCCCAAATTAGTACAAAATAGCACATTCCATGTTATATAAGTTGCACACAGAATCCTGCTGAGTTCAGACGGCAGAGAGCTTACCGAGGGACGGGCAGGAGCAGATGAAAGGAGCACTGGGCTTTGATGGAAACAGTCAAGACACCGTGCTCAGAATTTATTCTGCGAAGACAGAAATGTGATTCTTCCTTATGTCAAACCTGATTCCTTCCTCCACTGTGATAGCTGCTCTCAGAAGTCCTTTTCAGAGCTTACAAAAAATTAAACCTGTTGGACTTAGAAGAACCCTTCCGCCACATGTCTTGTTTTCCCTGTGCTTCTCAGCTTATTTTTCTCAAGGATTCCTTTCATATTCAAATGCATTTTAAAGATTAATCACGTATTCTCTTCTCAGAATCCTATTCTAATTCTTTTTCATGTCCTTGTATTAATCCAGCCTTTTAAGAAATATTACCAAATAGGTTTTATTTCTTATAGTAAACTTTTAACATTTTTCAACAAAATGCAAATGTGAGTTTGAAAGAGTTCTCCAAGTAACAAAATTCTCACAAAATGTTCCTATTATTTTCCAACCATACATGTGTGAAATGTGTATACATAAAATTTAAATTTTAAAAATAATTATTAAACTCTAATGAGTAGAATAGTAAGAAAGAAGAATATTAAATTCCTAGACATTATTATCTAAATGAGTAAACTGGGATTTTTCCCAAATCAAATATGAAATCATCAACTTAAGATGATTAGGAGAAAAATGATGTAATAAAATCAACTATTAAATGGTTCTGGCATGTTGCATTTCCTAAGAATCTTCAAATGTTTGCTTAAGAGTGGCCAAAGTAATTGGGATTAAAGATAAAATGCTGAAACAAGTCTTTGAAATCGTATTTTAAATTTTATAAACTTCCCTATTCTCTATATTATTTGGGGAAAAAATTACTTTCCCAGGAAGGAAACTTTACTTTAAAAGCCAGTATTTCCCTTGCTAGGAAAGAAGCCAGATTGTCCCACACATGGAACTTGGCTTGGGAAAATTCAGAATTAAAGGGAAACTTCAGTAACTCTTAATACTACCATTGTATGATTCTGAGATATTTCTTCTTGCTGAAAGATGGTAAGATAATTTGATGGTTACTTTTAAAATAATATAAACAAACAAATGCCCTAGAAACCTGCAGCAAGTGGTTATATGGAATCAGAAGACATTCTAGAAAAAACCTGGACTGGGTTCAAGATGCTTGAATTTGCCATTTGCCAAAGAGAGAAGAACAGATTCCAATAGATAATGTTTTAAAACACTTCACTGTAAGTTCACTCTTTGATGTTTTTGACAAATGCATATACCTGTGAGAACACCTCCCCAGAGAGGATATGGAATATTTCCATCCCCTTGGACATTCTCTCATGTGCCACTGCAGTCAATTTATTCCCTTATTCCCACACCAGGCCGCTGACTACATTTCTAGTGCTATAAATTAGCTTTACCTTTTCAAGAACTTCATACAAGTAGAACCATATGTATTCTCTTCTCTGGCATCAAGTTGCTCATGAGACTTACCTACATTTGGGTAAGTTTTTCTTTTGATGCAAGATACAATCTATTGTGTAAATAGGCAATTTATCCATTGTCTTAGTAATGGAAATCTGCACTGTTTCCAGTATGGGACTATTATACATAAAAGTTCTAAGGATAGCCTCTCATCTTGCTACTTGTTTTCCACTGTCCCATCAACTTATTTCTGTTTCTCTTTTTCTGCCTTTACTTGGATTAATCAAATATAATTTTAGTGTTCCTTTTATTTTTGGTATTGGTTTTTTTTCTTTTATTTATATTATTTACTTATTACATCATTCTTCATTTTGTGCACTTTTTCATCTCAGTTGTAATCCCCATGGACTTCCCACCACCAATTCACCCATGTGCCATCACCACAGTCCCAAGCACTCTTCCCATCCCGCCCCAGTTCTGATCCCATTCCACTCTCCACCCCCATGAAATTTCTCTGGTTTATAGTTGTTCATTGTTTTTCATTTTTTTCTTTATTCCAGTTGTTAGCACCCCTCCCCACCCCACCCCCCGCTTGTGCTCCTGCTATGAGTGAAACTATCTGGTATTTTTCTTTTTTTCTGGCTTATTTCACTACGGATGATATTGGTTTCTTAACTGTAAGTTTCATTTTAAATTTTTTTTCATGATTTTTTTTAAAGATTTATTTGTGCACACAGAACTGGGGTACAGGCCAGAGACTCAGGGGCGGCGAAAGGCCTCACCAGAAACAGAGCGGGGAGCAGAACAGGCAGATCCACGCAGCACACTGCTGAGGGGAGCAGCGGGTGGGCCAGGAGAGGTCTGCCATGCCATGTGGTCACCTCCGGGGCAGGCGGGAATCGAACTCATGCTGCAGTGGCTTTAGCTTCTCAGTGCTGCGCTTTAACCCGCTGCGCCACCAGGGAGGGCCCTTTTTCATGATTTTTATTTATTTATGCATACAGAACTGGAGTACAGTTCAGAGGTGCAGAAGTGGTGAGAGGATTCACCTGAGAGAGTGTGGGGAGCAGAACAGGGCAGATCAACAAACTACGCTGCTGAAGGGAGCAGCAGGCGAGTCAGGAGAGGTCTGCTGCACCATGTGGGTCACCTCCAGGGTGAGGATTGAACTCATGCTGAAGTGGCTTTAACCAGAGAGGGCCCTCATTTTTAATTTTTAAGTGGTTGTTCCAGCACTAACAACAAGCTAGATTTATCAAATACTATGTACATTTCAATATTTTACTATTTCACTTTTTGTACCTCTTTATAACTTCCATTTCTTTTATTTCTTTTTATTTTTTTACATCATTCTTTGTGTATTTTTTCATCTCAGTTGTAATCCCTGTGGACCTCCCACCACCCATTCACCAGTGTGCCATCACCAGTCCAGTGCACTCTCCCCACCCCAGTTCTGATCCCATTCCCCCTTCTACAAACGCCTGATTTATAGTTCTACCATGTCTTAAGAAAAATAGCTTCCATTTCACAAAAGTTAATAGTCTCACAAGATCATTAGTTCATTTTCCTTCCCTTATGTTACATTTATATTTCTACAAAGCTGTAAACCTCACATTGAAAATGTTCTATTTCTTTTCAGTAGCAAGTCATTTCCATATTATTATTTCCCAATTCTTTTCATTCCTTACTATAGATTGGTGTTCCATATGGCATCATTTTCCTGTAGCCTGAAAAACATTATCATTTTTTTTTTATCATGTCAGTCTTCATTATAAAAACCTTGGGGGACTATTTCCAAAATTCTTCAAAAATAGATCTTATTGGTCATCAATTTAAAAATATTATTTCCTTGTCTTCTAATAAGTGTATACTTGTGTCATTCTCCTATATTTAACTTTTTCCCCTCTATTTTGGTTATCAACAGTTTGATACTGATGTGCCTATATAAGTTTTTTCCCTTTGTTTAATGATGCTAGTTTCCTGAATGTACATTAGTATTGATATTTTTAATCAAATTTAGAGAATTCAATCATTGTATCTTTAAATAAGTTTTCTTTATCCTTTTCTTTTTACTTTTGAGGACTTTACTACATGTTTGTCACAACATTTGTTATTCTTCCACCGGTACTTAAACACTTCTATTTATTTATTTTTAAAGATTTATTTATTTGTGCATACAGAACTGGGGTACATGCCAGAGGCTCAGGAGCGGCGAGAGGCCTCACCAGAGACAGAGTGGGGAGCAGAACAGGCAGATCCACGAAGT